>NC_060949.1:4311214-4312360 GCF_022045245.1 Lucilia cuprina
CAAAAATGCAATAAAAAATAATGAGAACTTCTTTTTTATTGTCATTGAATGCACTTTTGAGACTAAATCTTAACAGCAAGCAAAAAACAAAACGTACCTTATTGTTTTGGATAAATATGTGTGTATGCAGATGTAAATGCAATCCAATGAAATCCAATACAAATCTCAGAGAACTTTTTGTTTATTTTTCAATCCGGTTCGAATGGACCAAATGTTGGGCTGATAAGTAGATGCTGGAATGAAGTAGTAACCAATTAGTTCTCCGAGCCGACGAGATGACAAAATAATTAATTTATTTTGTCTTTTGTTCACAAATAAACAACAATCCCAACAGGAAATGCAAAGAAAACGTAAAATAAAACAAATGATTAGGATTTCAGGAATTAGGAAAATTTTATTGGACTTTAAGGAAACTATACCTTTTGCTATGGAGGTAGAAAAAACAAGAAGGCAAATTTGGTTAGATCCAACAGGAAGCAACATCTGAGCCCTTGACCAAGTTGACAGATACTTTTAGACATTGTGTGTAAGAGAGATAGCATGTTATTTAGAATTTTCAGCTCTCATATATAATATAAAACGGCAGGGAAAACTATTACCGTCACTGTTATTAATGCCAAAGTCGGAAAACCCATTTTGGCATTAACAAAAACAAAAAACTACACAAAAAAACATACACAAATTACATTTAAATTAATAAATAATTATTTATAAATATATACGCAAAATTTATTAAAACAAAAATAAATATCAATTAAAATATCAAAAAAATTACATATATAACACACACTGTACATATTTTTAAAAATATTAAAAAACATTAATACACAAAAAAAAAGAAATAAAACACACACAAAACATATACACACGCTTAAACATACATACCAGACCCAGCTTACATATTACAACAGCAACACTACACACAAGATCAACACATATCATAGCGGGAAGAAGGTGTAAAGAAGAATCGACAACACAAGAGATTTTTTTTTGGTTTATCTCTTGTGAAGGTTTGTACCCTACCCCCAGCAAATAATAAAATTTAAATTTCCATTTTTTTGTATTATATTAGTTTTATTTGTCAAGCAATATAATATAAAAATATTTTCTCTTCAAAAACCAACTCACCCACCCACCCTATTAAAA
>NC_060949.1:4312460-4319943 GCF_022045245.1 Lucilia cuprina
TCCACACGTCAAAATTTACGCACATTTCAGTTTTTGTTTTTGTGACATACATAAATCAGAAATTATGTATATGCATGTTTGTATGTCATGAACTTTTTCCCTTTTTTTCAGCTCTTATCCAACTTTAATATTCTTCTAAAAGTTTACATACCCTTTTCTACATATCTCCCTTTTGATTCCCTTACATATTCCCCTTGCTTCTTTTTATCCAATAACATAATTCTCTTTTGATCCCAAAATATATTCCCTTAACTTTAACCAACGACGTTCTCTTTTTTGTTTCATTTATTAACATAGTACAGCGTCAAATGTAATCACTCTTATATCCGAGATAAACTAATTGTATAACTATACTATAAAATAATATAAATAGATAACAAAATAAGATAAATATTGGTAAGTTTGGGATTGTTAAAACAATTTCCGAATGAAAAAAGAAAATAGTAAAACTGGCTTATTCTCAAAAATTAACACAATTATTATTATTTCAACAACTAGCATCTACAGTTATTTTGCACTTTATACTAGTCTATATATATTCCGTAACTATATATCCCTTAATTATAGTTCGGTAGAAATTTTGAGGTAAATCCAGTCACAATCATCTATTTGTTTTATATTATTTGTCCTTGATACTTATTCGCATTGAAAAATTAGATTAATCTCAAATCATACAGACTTTCTTAATTGAAAAAAAAAGAAAACCGCACGTCTCGGCAACCCTGATTGGTATGATACGAGATTTCACGCTCTCTTGTATTACTTCCAAATAAACTCACTGATACTTTTCTACATATAAAATAATTTCTAGTTTATTTACCAACGATAATAGGTCTGTTTGTCGATTTGGCATACATATTTTGTCTTGTTGATTTACTCCGTCAACAAACGTTCTTTCGAAAAATATAAATTTTGCAATAGGAAAAAGAGAAAAATAATACATCACATGCATATTCCCTATTTGCCATAGGTGTTTCACGTTTTCCTTTCGTTATTTCTATATTCCTTTGTTCTACTTTTTACTATTATTATTTACCAAATATACCATTTATATTCCATTATACTCAACCAACGATTACAAATTATCACAAATTGTTTTTTTTCTCTTAGTGAACAGATCTTTGCGAATTTCGTCCTTTTCTCATTTAATTATTTTGATTTTTCTTCGAAATATCTGTATTTGCGTTCAAATCTAAGTTATTTTCGATTCGACACAAATACACTTTTTTCTTGCAAGTACCCACGAACAAGCCTATTGTTTGGAAGTTTCTTGGAAGTCAGCTTTCATCTCCCACAATTGTGTATAAAACTTATTTGTGTACTACAACCATTCGCGAACAGACCGATTGTTGGGAAGTTTCGTGGAAGTGTAGTACCATTTCCCATAAGTAAAAGGTTTTGTTTGCATTGAACAGCTGATAAAAAATCGACATCTTTAATAGAATGCAATCTCTTTATAGTCCAGAGTTTTAAATATTCAAATTCTTTTTTTTCATATTGCTTTGTATTTGCGACCAAATATTATTAACAATTCCTTGATACAAGCTTATTAAGTGGTATTGTTCTTTTTTCGCACTATTTTACATAATTTACGGGCGCTTAAGACAGCTTTTCAAAACTTTTTTTTTACTAATTTTTTTCCCAACTAGTTTCGAATTTTTATTCAGTTTTCGATTTACAATCAATTTCATACTTTACTTTCTATATATCTCAGAATTAGAATCTTTAATTTTCAAATAGTTAACTCTGAAAGTTCTTTTTAAGATGTCATTGGATCAGTTTATTCGCTTCGCAGATAGTATAGTTGAGTTCGAGGCAGATCTTAACAATAACCAATATCCCTTGAATTCGGTTCATGCCTTAGAGGTTCATCGGTATGAACTGAAATCAAAATGGAGCGGAGTTAAGGTAACTTACGAAGAGTTCTTGAATGAGGCCGAGAAAGAAGCCGGGGAAAATGATGATCCAATTGACATAGAGTCCTATAAATTAAAATACAAAAGTACCTATACGACCTTTTGTAACTGTCTAAGTAAATTATCCGAAATTACCGATGCACTTCGATTCCAATCCCTTCCCCATCCAGAAATTGTGGAACATCCGCCTATCATTTCCAATTATCCCAGTACTTCTGGAAATTTTGTTTCAAATTCTGTTCCATTTGGATCGCACGGTTTTCACTTGCCTCCAATCGAGATTGAAACTTTTCACGG
The DNA here is from genome assembly GCF_022045245.1 of Lucilia cuprina. Lineage (NCBI taxonomy): Eukaryota > Metazoa > Arthropoda > Insecta > Diptera > Calliphoridae > Lucilia > Lucilia cuprina. The sequence continues at coordinate 4,314,674 of NC_060949.1, forward strand.
TGACTTTGCTTCCTGGCCAACTTTCCGGGACATGTTTACTGCAGTCGTCTCCAATTCCAAAGCTAGCAACGTAGAGAAATTATTCTTTTTAAATCAGAAAACTAAAGGACAGGCCAAAGAAATTGTCCAAAAAAGTCCCTTAACACACCAAGGTTTTGATCTAGCTTGGCAGAATTTGTGTTTGCGATTTGAAAACCTGAGAGTCTTAGTAAATGGTCAGTTGAAGATCCTATTCAATCTTAAGACCATTAATGTGGAATCGGGAAATGCGTTAAAGCAAATGCAGAGAGATATTAACTCATGCATCTCCATATTGAAACTTTATGGTATAGACGTTACAAGTTGGGATCCAATTTTTGTTTTTATCTGCACCAATAGACTTCCAGAGAACACTCTAACATTGTGGGAACAAGAGTTGAAAGACAAAACTGCCATTCCGAAGTGGTCAGAGTTAGATGAATTCATCTCTAACCGTTATAGAACCTTAGAATCTGTTTCCGAGATTCGCGGTGCAAGTAATTATTAAGTTGGTGACATAAAACCAAAGAACATTCCCAATTCGAACGCTAATAAAAGAGTTCACAGTTTCTAAACGAATGTGTGGAATCCACAATGTCAATTGTGTCCGAAAGAAAACCATATAATCCGCAAGTGTCCTAAATTCTTGGCCATGGATTATCAAAAAAGATTCGATGAAATAAAAAGGAAAGGTTTATGTCTCAACTGCTTTTCAAAGACCCACAGCGTTAGAAATTGTAGCAGCACACACCGATGTTCCAAATGTCAGAAAAGGCATAATACGCTTCTACACAAGGAAGTTGATAATTCTCCTATACCCCCTGAAAATTCAAAACTAAACAATTCGTCAATTGTTCCTAGTCCAGTTGTAAGTTCTTCCTCCAATAATAGTCACATACAGTCCGCTACTAGTTCAACTACAGGTAGAGTTCAGTCTTGTTTCGCGACCAACTCAAAGGGCGTTCTATTAGGTACGGCGTGGGTCGATATCTGTCATTTGGGTACAAAATATAGTGTGCGCGCTTTAATTGATTCTGGATCCGAAGGCACTTTCATTTCGGAACGTGTTTTCAACACTTTATGACTGCCTTCGAAGTCCACCAGTGCGCAAATTTCCGGATTAAATAATACCGTTTCAGCTACAGTCCACAAACAATGTTCGTTTGAGTTGGGTTCCAAATTATATGACGACATTTCCATTCCAGTTTCGGCTTTAGTAGTTCCACACTTGTCGAATAGTCTTCCATCGCAAAGATTTTCCATTTCCAAATTTGTAAATCTTCCTCAACTTCAATTGGCAGATCCAAAGTTTCATTCTAGTTCGAAGATTGATATGTTGATTGGTTGTGATATCTTCCCCTTGGTCGTTCGTTCAGGGATTATACATAATGTGTATGAATCTCTTATAGCCCAAGAAACCATTTTTGGATGGATTCTCACTGGTCCAGTATCACACCAATCTAATCCGAGTTCCACTATAGTTTCTCATTTCTGTGGAGAACCTTCCGACGAAGAAGCATATATCTCCTTCCGATAAAGCATGCGAAGAACTGTACATCCAAACAACAAAGAGAAACGCCGATGGAAGATATACTGTGTTCCTTCCATTTAAAGAAGAATTTTCGAAATCCTTGAAGATAGGTAGTTCTAGAGCTAGTGCTCTGATTCGAACACCGAGTTTAAAGTTTGAGTATGATAATGTTGTCCAAGAATATGAAAAATTAGGTCATATGTCTAAAGTAGAATATTCAAACCTTTCCCAAAGTTCAAATATATATTACTTGCCTCATCACGCTGTCATTAAACCAGATAGTGTCACGACAAAAGTTCGTGTCGTGTTTAATGCTTCGGCTCCGTCTTCAAATGGTCAAAGTTTGAATTCTGTGTTGCGTATAGGACCTATACTCCAAAACGATCTTACTATCCTCATCATTAAGTGGCGATTTTTTCGATTGGTTTTCAACGCCGATATCCAAAAGATGTATAGGCACATTTTAGTAAATCCCGACCATACACCTTTTCAAAGAATATTGTTTCGAGCAAATCCTAGTGATCCGATTTGTGATTATGAGTTGAAAACCGTAACTTTCGGAGTCAGTTGTGCTCCATATCTTGCAATTCGAACATTACTCCAGTTAGCAGATGATGTTCAATTAAATTTTCAAGTCGCTAGTAAGATTCTTAGAAATTCCATGTATGTTGATGATGTCCTTGCGGGAGCTCATACCATAGAAGATGCCTCAAGAGCAAAAGATGAGATAATCCGAGCTTTAGAATCCGCAGGATTTTTATTGAGAAAATGGACTTCAAATTCCAAAGATATTCTGGCCAATATTCCATCAGACCATCTACTCCATGAAGACTTTTTAAAATTTGAAGATAGTAGCTCTGCCAAAACCTTAGGAATTCGGTGGAACGCTTGTTCCAATGAATTTTTTTTCACGCCGAGTCCATTTCCAGAGTCATCATCCTATACTAAATGAGAAGTTCTATCTCAAATTGCAAAACTTTTCGATCCAGCAGGTTGGTTAGCACCCTGTATTGTTCAAGCAAAAATAATAATGCAAAAGATATGGATAGATGGTACTGATTGGAACGAAATCCTTGTTTCAGGCACACTTGATCGATGGAAATCTTTTGAATCTAATTATCCTCTCATCAATTCCATACGAATTCCACAATGGATTAATTATTGCCCCAATGCCGAAATCCAATTCCATGGATTCTGCGATGCGTCCAAAAAGACATACGCAGCGGCATTATATATTCGAATTTCTGACGGAAACACCATTTCAACTCATTTAGTCTTGTCCAAAACAAAGGTAGCCCCTATAAAGACCCTGTCTATACCGAGACTGGAACTTTGTGGGGCAGTTCTTCTAGCTGAGATGCTCGACAATCTCTTACCACAACTAGATATCGACAAATATTCTGTTTTCTGCTGGACCGATTCCACTATTGTTCTCTCTTGGCTTGCAAAACCCGCTTGTTGTTGCTAATAGAGTGTCGAAGATTTCCCAAGTTGTAAACTATTCCCAATGGAAACACGTAAGTTCTGAAACGAATCCTGGTGATCTGGCTAGTCGAGGTCTAAGTCCGCACGACCTCTTGGAAAATGATTTATGGTGGTTTGGACCTCAGTGGCTTAGGCCTAGTTCAGATTTGTCCAATGTTGCAATTACTGACATGGAAGTTAAATCCGTAAAGGTCCATTTCTCCTACTTCAAATCTTCATCTTCAAATTCCGTAAAGAATTTGAAGATGTCCAGCAAAGATTTTCCTCTTTTAGTAGAGCTATGAGAGTCATGGCGTATATCTATCGCTTCTTCTACAGAACTCATCCTCGCTATCGATCAAATTTCTTTAGAGATTCGCTTGTTCTTTCAAGCTCTGAAATTAGTTTCGCTAAAAACCAGCTAATTTCCGTGATTCAGAAGGCTAGTTATCCGAACTCTTTCAGCTGGGCAAAGTATTTGCAAAACAAGTGGAATCTTGAATTTAAATCCATTCTTAGATCCAGAGGGAATAATTCGGTCTTGCGGTCGGCTTGAATCCTCGCCAGGCGTGACATATGATGAAAAACATCCTATTATAATTCCGTTCAATTCTCAGTACTCCAGACTTCTCGTTAAATTCATCCACGACATAAGTCTACACGGCGGGAATCAACTAGTTCTACGCCTCCTAAGAACCCAATATTGGATTCCTAAGGCGAAAAACCTTATAAAGACCACCATTAACAAATGTAAAGTCTGTGTCATTTACAAGAAAAGATGTCAAAAACAAATTATGGCCGCTTTGCCACCTGAAAGGTCAGAAATGACTCGTCCATTTACTCGAACAGGGTTACATTTCGCGGGACCATTTGACATTAAAAACTATTCTGGTCGAGGTTGTCGTGTTTCGAAAGGATATGTATGCGTATTCGTGTGCTTCTCGACTAAAGCTATCCATTTAGAAGCCACGACTGATTTATCCACTCAAGCTTTTCTAACTGCGTTTAGTCGTTTTGTTTCGCGTCGAGGATGTCCGCTTCACCTATATTCCGATAATGGAACAACATTTATAGGAGCTTCCAAGATTCTATCCAAAGAGTTCATTAAGACTTCCCAACAACGCTTACTTCAGAATTATGCGCATCAAAATATTTCATGGCACTTTATATCAGCAGGTGCTCTTCATATGGGCGGATTGTGGGAGGCTGGAGTGAAGAGTTTTAAGGCTCATTTTCGTAAAGTTGTAGGATGTTACAAATACACATTCGAAGAATTGTCCACTTTATTGTCCAAGATCGAATCCTGTCTAAACTCCAGACCGATTTCACCCATTTCGACTGATGCTACTGACCTGTGTGCATTAACGCCAGGTCATTTTCTTATTGGGTCCCCTATTTTAACGCATGTTGATCCACAGATTAATGATTCCTCGTTGTCCATGGTCAATCGTTGGCAGAGATTGAAGATAATAAATCTAAACTTTTGCTCCCGTTGGAAAAACGAATACCTTAAAGAAATGAATAGGAGAACAAAGTGGCAACGTCCCGAAGTCAATCTTAAAGAAGGAGCATTAGTAGTGGTCAAAGATGAAAACCTTCCGCCGAATTCGTGGAGACTTGGTAGAGTGATCAAAGTATATACTGGATCGGACAATCGTGTGCGAGTAGCTGACGTCCTTACCCAACGCGGATTAATAAAACGGCCAATCGTCAAACTCGTTGGGCTTCCCGATGAATCTTAGTTTAGCAATAATTTGCATTTTCTTTCCTTTTCTAGCTCATCATGCCTAAAACTACACCAAAAACTTCAAAAAACTAATGCTTACCCGTGCCGCATATGTAAACGTCCTCATCCGCTCCGAACTTGCCGGAAGTTTCTCGCCATGTCCATCGCCGATCGTATTCGGGCAGTCCGAGTCAATAAGTATTGTATAAACTGCTTAGTACATGGTAGATGTTTCTCCAAACACGGATGCAAACACTGTCGAAAGTTTCATCACACTCTTCTGCATGTGAACCCTAGACTGGTGAAAGACCTCCTCTCGATCTCGTTCGCGTTCACCGTCACCAAATTCAGGACCATCACAGTCCTCAAGGAGGAAAGAGTCGTTGTCTGTTGAGTCTAAAAATGAATCGTCAGAACCATCCACGTCAAAGCCAGCATCTTTAACGGCAATAATACGCCAAAATACCTACAACAACGTCTCACGCGCGAGGTTTGTTAGACTCCGGCTCGCAAGTCAGTCGAGTATCTCCT
>NC_060949.1:4320043-4431172 GCF_022045245.1 Lucilia cuprina
TTTCTCTTTTTCCCCACACGCTACAACTAAACTTTATAATTTCTCATTCCTTGAGAAATTATAAAGTCCTTTACATCTATTAATCCTTTCCGAGGATTAATATATTCACATTGTAATAAGTTTTTCTGATTTACCTACTTCTTAGAATGGGTTCATGCAGAACATTTCAGATTTCTGAAAAGAAATCTTGAAAATAATGATATCGCCTTTACTTTCTACATCCAGTTTTGAGAAACAGTGTTGTGTTTCTAAAGTATTTATAATAAGTTCTTCAGCAATGTATAGTTGACTAGTTCATAGGAACGTATGAATATTTATACTTAATTTCTTTATATAGAAGTGAATTTCACTTGAAAATAAATAATTTCTAATATTTGAGATAAAAATTATAGAATTGAATTTAAAGTGGAAAATTGTAACTTTGTTTGTTATTGGAAGAAAAATATTGTAAAAAAGAAATTATTATTAGAACAACGTACAAACATTTGCCTTTTATTCGATTAACCGAATAATTTTGAATTATCCGATTATTAACCGGCCAACTTAAAACCTCAAATAGTTATTTGTCGAATAAACCGAATAAGACAAAACCCCGAATATTTGAATACTCTAGTAAATAATCGATCATAGCTCCCATACAAGGCCCACTTCAGAAAAACAATCGCAAATCGGATAAAGATATCCGTACAAAATTTGATACAAGTATTGCACTTGTATATAGAAATGTTACTGTGGATTTTTTTCCGATCGGTAAATAATTGGTCATAGCTCAAATACAAGGTCCCCACCCGAAAATCACTTAAACGCACATAAATCACTACCAAATATTGATTTTCACACATTTAGCACTAATATAGCTTTTATATATAAATTTTGTCATAGCTCCAATAAAAGGTCACTTAATTGCACAATATTCATTACCAAATAATAATATGGATAAAGAATTTAGCCACAATTTTTTCTTTATATAAATTAATGTTGCTGTGGAATATGTTTACGATCGAAATCAAGATTTTTTCAATAATCAAGGTTCTTCCGAAAATCACTTAAACATACATTACTTATTACAAATTTACTATATAGATACAAAATTTTACTGAAATATGTATTTAAACAGATTTAAGGTGTTTAAATTTTTGGGATTTTCTAATTAAGACATGAGAAAACTTATTTCTACAAATATTTGATCAATTAATAACAAATTAATAATATAAAAGTAGCTGGTGGAGGGTATTTAAGATTCGGCTCAACCGAATATAGCACTCTAACTTGTTATATATATAGATGTACATAAATGTTACAGTGAAATTATTTTAAGGGTCGGTCCATAGATCCTCTTCCGAAAATCTCAAATTGCGCTATTGATATGAAAATTTGCACTAATGCTTCTGTTATACACAAAAATGATATTGTAACATTATTTTGCGATCGGTTATTAATTGATATACAAGGTCACCGAAAACCACTTAAACATAAATTACTTATTCCTATTACTATGAAAATACAAATTCTAAACCAAGCCATACTTCACTCAAAAGAACCTCAAGTCAGAATCCTGAGAGTAAGGTGACAATGAAATTGCACTGAAAAAAATATTTGGCTATTTTCAATTTTGAAGATTAAATTGCTGTACTATAAAATGGAAATATTTATAAACAAATGGACAAATTAAAATGTACAAAAAAGTATGAAATAAGACTGATCTTATTTACATTCATTGTTATGCATTCTAGAAAATTATTTAGGGTGTATGTTGTTTTTGTAAATTATGCTCTTGTTTTTATACCCTTCACCTTCGTCATTCCGTTTGTAATTTCTATAATATAATTTTCCGACCCTATAAAGTATATGTATTCTGGATCCTTATAGATAGCGGAGTCGATTAAGCCATGTCCGTCTGTCTGTTGAAATCAGTTTTTAGAGGACCCCAGATATCGGCGAGATCCGAATCTTCAATAATTCTATTAGACATGCTTTCGAGAAGATCGCTATTTAAAATCAGCAAAATCGGTCAGTAAATAACGGAGATATGAGCAGAAATCCGAGACAACCTCTGATGTATGTTTGGATGCTGTTGGCGTCATTGAGTTGTGTATTTTGTTTTTGTTTTGTTTTGTGAAAGCGACATCAACCTACTTTGTTGAATGCTTCCAAGCAACTAAATAAAATATTTAATTTTTAGACTCTCTTCTTGAGAAGTTCGTATGCAATCGTGCTGCATACATGTAAATTGACGAAAATCTTCTTATTCAGAACAATACTGAAATTAATACAGGCAAGATACATATAGCTTTTTATAGGAACCTTGGACTATTCGCTAAAAGGATTATGCATTAAATCACGTAAATTTCCACCTTTACTCTGGGTTACCACGATTAATAGCCTCCTAAGGACCCTAACCGACAAAGGAATTAGACATGTCTGCTATGCAGACAATGTGGAAATACTTTTAAAGGGAAAGGATCCAAATTACTTCTGTAGGAGAGTTGAGGAAGCTCTGAATACGGCTTTTAGCTGGGCTCAACCGAGAGGTTTCAATGTTAACCCGGCAAAAACGGAAATCTGTCTTTTCACAAGAAAGACAAACATTTCTATGTATGCCAAACCTGCTTCCTGGACAAGATGATACCACTGACAGACAAAGTTAAATACTTTGGTGTAATCCTTGACCGAAAATTAAAATGGTGACACCACATAGACGATAGGATCAACACATCAGTGCTGGGCGATATGTAGGAGAACTATAGGCATGAAATGGGGGAGTCCTACTATGATAAATTGGCTTTATAAAAGTGTAATTAGACCAATTCTAGTTTATACTTCAATAATCTGGTGGACTGCTTTAGACAAAGGTGGACTACTTTAGACAAAAGTTGTTGGAGTTCTATATTGAAGATCCAGAAGAAGAAATATACCATAGTATACTAAATAATAACACAAGCTTTCAGGCAGATGTATGAGCAATAACGGAATGCGTAAATTGAATTAGAATAAATATGGAGCCCACAGTGCTTAATATATTTACCGACAGCCTGAAGGCAATTAGGGCGATATCAGGAGATAGAACTAAATCTAAGACCGTATTGGGTTGTAAGAAAGCATTAACTGAATACTCTCCCAGAGGTAAGGTTCACATCATATGGGAACCTTACCTTTTATATACAAAAATATTACTGAAGGAGCATGGGAGCTCAAAAACAAGAGCTCCCATGCACCTCCCCGCAAACAACATTAACCGTGTTTTTCTATTAAAAATATGAGAAAACTTATTTCCACAAATATTTGATCAACTAAAAGTAGCTGGTGGTTATTCACGATTCTGCTCAGGCTAGTATAAACGGGGCATATATGTATATGCGTTCTGCGTTCAATATGGTATACACTTACAGTTGTTTAATAGTTACATAATAAAATAATTAAAATATTTATTTAACATTTCTGTTTAAAACTCATTTTATGTAGTTATACTTATAAGTATTTTCCTATTATTATGTTACAGCTTATTTATTATTTTTAAATATAACTAAGATTCAACACTAATACTGAATAATAAAGCTTTTGTTTCGTAAATGAATTGTCTTCTTTTTTAATAGTAACACTTGATTTATGATCCGATTTTTTATCACATTGTTATGTCCAGATATTGTGAAAATGTTGATTTATTTTCTTACTTCTGCCGTATGTTTTCGACGATTAGAGCGAAAATAATTTTGCAAAATTTCCGATTTGTCCAAATCTAGATGATCAAAATTCTAAATAAAATAAACATAGTAGTAAAATGCGGCTAATTGAATGGGCACACAATGTAATACATACCTGAAGGGCATAGATTGATCTGCCGTTGACATTTTTGATGTTATATAGATAATTTTGTTTATCCTCCCTTTCATCTTTGTCTTGTTCTTCTTTTTCATTAGCTGAATTGCGTGTTGAGGTATTGGCATCAGTTGTGGTGTCGTTTTTTGGAGAAATATATTTATTGGACTTAATAGTTTCCCTAACATAGTCTACAGGTACAAAGCTGATGCTATTTAAAGTACTTTGAAGAGAATTCGAAGAATTGATGCGTTTTTGTAAAGCATTGTCCATATATTGTTTATTACGTAAACTGGAAGCTAATGGCAATTTAAAAACATCCATTGAAGTTTCGGGTAATTTCCACACTTTTAATTCATCGTTCCAATGTGAATTCTGCAAAATCTCATCAGGATTCCTATAAGTGGTAATCAAATGGACTATGTTTAAAAACAATATTTAATCGGAAATATTTTTAACTAGATCTAAGTATCACAAAATGTACTACAACTATTACTTATAATTTTAATTTATCCTTATACAGTTTACCTTCGTGAGAAGGTTATATATAAATTTGTCATTCCATTTGTAATTTCCATAATGTTGCGACCCACAAAAGTATGTATAATTCAACGCCTTATAGATAGAAATCACAGCAATGAACGTTTTAAATCCATAGTTTTATTAAACAATTAGCTTTTTGTACCCGGCGTTGGCCAGGATTTAAAAAAATTAATATTGTCTTTGCTTTTTACCCCTGAAATAAATATGTCGAAATTTAAATCTACATTCAAACTATATAATTCAGAACAACTTTCACAAAATTTACCAAAACAATACATTTTATTTCTCCTTTTCAAAATTATTTGGGCTTGAGTGGTAAAAAATTACAGTTAATTAATACTTAAGATTTCGGATTTTTAATGATTTTTTCCTTTAATAAATGATTTAGCATTTGAATTTCCTTTTAGGAATTGTAAATCTTTTCACAAAACAAGAACTCGTATAAATTAATATAAGAGGTCAAATATTATAGAATTTTGTCGGGCAATAAAAAGTTCTTGGAAGCATTTATTATATTTTATAATATTAGATTATTAACAGAAATATAGTAAAAGAGATCAATATGTTAATAGTTGTATAAGAATTTTAGTTAAATATAATATTTTTTACTAATAATGCATTTTGGTTGGAAATTTTACTGATTAATAAAAAAATTTCAGTATTCAGTAAGATTTGCATTACCAGTATTTTTTACTGTTTACTGAAAAAATTTTCAGTATTTAGTAAAATTTTACTCACTTTTTTCAGTAAACAGTAAAAATTTACTGAATTTCAGTAACCAGTAAAGATATACTGGTTATATAATGCAGTAAAATTATGTTACAAATTTAGTTTTAGTAAATTGTCTGTCTGATAACGTTGCAAAAAAAATTAAGTTCAGACGATTGTTAGATATTTACTGAAAATTTAACTTACAACGTGAGAACCGTGTATCACGGCTTTTAGATAACTAAATCGAAAATAATTTCGCTTTAGATTATACAAAAATCTGTTTTCTACCACAAAAGTACTGATTTTCTCAGTTTTTCGCTCTTTTCCGTTAATTTTTGATACCAGTTTTGTTCCAACTTTCGCAACGCAACTTTACTAATACATATTTCTAACATTTTAGAATGATAAATCGAAAATATTTCTGCATTAAAATAGCCAAAAACAAGTTTTTATGCACAGAAGTAAAAATTTTTCCCATTTTGTCGTTGTTTTCACCTATTTGTTTACTCCTTCTAGTCCAATTCGGAAAGTTATATAGCCTATTGATGCTTCTAGGCATATATCTTTTCATTTCCTAATTAAAAAAAATTGTTTCATCAATTTAGGCGTGATTGACGCACAAAGAAATAAACAAACTTACAAAGAAATTTGTACATTTTTTAAGAGAATTTAGTTTTTTGTTCATAAACAAAGTTCGAATAAAAATTAAATTAAACCATGTTTTCCAATTAAAAATACATATTGTGCAAAATGGAAAAACCCTGAAAAAATATTAAAATAAAAATGTTGGTGCTTAGTGGCATCCGGTAGGTTAGTGGTTAGTGTTCTAGCCTGGTAGACCAGAGGTGGTGGGTTCGATTCCCACCTGTGGCACTGGTTAAGAAGCGCATAACAGGCCTCAAGGCCTAGGTGTATTTTTTCGGTTTTGATATATATATATGACATCCTCCTTTCAAACTAACAAACTAACTAATTTTCTAACTGTGTTAGTTTCCAAGATAAACATATTTGTATTTAATTTATATTGGAGGCTCATTTTATTTGTTACTATTTCTTTATTATTATTTTTAACTCTTGTCCATACGTCAGTCCGTTTGCCAAATTGTTTCTCATTAACATGTAAATTTTCTTTATAAGTTCCAATTTTCAATACTAAGTTTTTATTTTGTTTAGTATTTCTTGATTTATTTGCTCTCAGAGTAATTATCATTGTTTCTTTATGCATTATATACGTATTCATTTATATTTTTTTATTTTTGGTCGATGCATTTTTTACGTATTATTATTTTTGTCAATTTCTTTTACAATAGAATTCATTGATTATTTATTTTGTTGAAATGAATCTGTATATTCTTTTGATTGTAAGAGAAGGATAGCCTAAACAAAAGGATACAATTATGTATGTAATGTTATGTGTGTATATTTTAGGGACATATTTATAAAGTTTTCGGGTAACAATTCTGTTATAGGTGTTTGCAAGTAATTGCTGGAGGGGAAAGTGTACCCTACGTGACATACCACCATGTCATGGTTCGATTTGTTATGTTTGGTTTCTTTTGGATATAATATAAATTATTTTATGATTTTATTTCAGTACTTTTGCATACACTGGTTATGTTATTTTAATTGGCATGCAGTGTATGTTATATGAATACGCGCGAAGCAAATGAGTTAGGAGTCTAAAATAATATCATACGAGCTAGCCAAACAAACTTCCATGCTCTCATCTAACTTATTGCTTTCGAATATGAATTTTTCGAATAATGATTTAAACTGTAACAATTTTTATTGTTGCAGTTTCTCTTGTTGTACTCAGCATGGACTTTTTTGATGGAAAATCTTCGAATTAAATCTTTAACAGTGTCACTGAGAATGCAGTTAAATATTTTAATTCTTGACATATTCTTAGTGACTGGATTGGTCCAATGAAGAGGTTCTCCTGAATAATATTAATTGCTGGTCGTCGATTTATTTTTGGCATCTCCTTGTATCATTTTACGGAGCCTTTAGTCTCGTAGTACGACTCATTTATATAACTCGACATCAATTCATCAATATTCGATTTATTATCACTCTCTTCGTTAACTTTAACTTCGCAAGGTTTTTTTCACATCAGAGTACTCAGGTTCTCTGTAAGGCACAAAATCTTCATCACCATCTTCTTCTTTGTGATATAGCCTATGGCAATATACGTTACAACATTTGATTTTACTTTTGAAATAAAAAAATATCGTAATAGACATACCTTGAAATAGCTGCAGTAGAAAGATATTGCAAATTTCTTTCATCATTTATATTGAAAAACCACTTGCTGACGTTTTTGTATTCAATTTTAATTGTAAATTAAAACGAAAATCTGCCATCGAATTATACACAGGGATGGCAAAATACGTACGATCGTACTTTTTTGATACTATTTGATGATGAAAAGTACCGTGATACTCCCGAATTCCGTGATTCAAATTTAAAATATGTGTGTTCCAGTACTAGCCAGTTTTGCAGTTTTAAGTCAGAAGTAATAAGAAAAACAACAAAATGCATTGAAATTTTAGTACGTGAACGACTTATTGTAAAAATTTGCAACCCAAACGTGTACGGGAACAGACATAATATTAATAAAGTTTTGCACATGTTTACATTATTCTCAAATATGAAGTAGTCGAGACATATTGATTTGTGAGCAATTGTCAAAGTTTTTTAATTCCTTTGAAATTGAACTCATTTGTTAATAACTTTGGTAAGAATAAAATGTTTAAAATTTTTTTACAGGATTATATACACAAGACTTCCAGCTTAAGATTTGCAAAATTGTAAAACACTAGGTCTTCATTTCTAAACGATATCGGTTTTGGAAATTTTCAAAATTAAAAAAAAGTGTGTCACTAACTAACTCTTTCACCTTTTTTGTCATTAGCATTAAACATTTGGACAGTATTTGTTATTTTTAGTTTTAGTTAGTATAAACACTTAGAAGATAAATTCTTAACAACCTTATCCGTGTGACATGACTTAACATATTAGTAATATAGCTTATTGATCGGTTCATCCGTTTAGGCGTTTTATAAATTTGTTTGCATGTTTTTGTTGCTTTTGCATGTAGACTGACTTAAATAAGTTTTCGTACAATATGTTGTTAAAAACATAATATGTAATATTTTCTAAAATATTTGTCCGATTTGCAAAAATAACATACAAAAATATATTTGTAACATACAAAAATATATGTCCTATACCCAACTTAAAAATATATAGCTTAATCGACTCAGAAATTGATTATAAGCCGACTGGTATTCTTTAAGGTGGGTGTAGGACGAATATTTTTGTATGTTACAAACATCAGCACAAACCCAATATACCCTCCCCACAGTAAAGGGGTGGAGTAAAAAAGTCTCCGTACATTATAGTGCTTAAAACTTAAACGTGTCCCAAATTAGGTAAGCATCGTTTTAATAGCTAATTCAAAGAAACTCGCTTGGAGTAAGATCTCAAAATCTATCCTTCACAGATTGCGATAGATTTCACAGATAAGATGATTTCTGTGTGAAAATTCTGCCATGTACATTGATCAATTTTTTTTCAAAATATAGGGAATGTGTTCTATGAGATTAAGATCTGGACACTGAGAAGGGTAAAAAGTACTTCGTTTACGATGTCACGTAACCATTCACTTTATGTTCTCAATGAGCGGTTAGAGTTATTATCAAAAACGAACTGAAAATCGTCTCGTATGACTAATTTTACTGCATTGGCTTCTATCATTTAAATTCGCGTGATTTGTTAAACCGCTGTTTTCATTATTTGTGTGGTGTTGGTGCTTTTTCCACAATATATTTAGTAGACGATTTTGTGTTTTTGTAGTGTACTACCGTATTTTACATTTCCCCATGCTGATATACCGTGCCTTATATATGATTATGCTAGTGAAAAGTAGGCTTTGATGCAGTACGCTATATGTGGCGCAATTACATAGGTGATATAGCATATACGATGATTTTCGGAGCTTTTTTTTTGAGATTTTCAATATGTATTTTCCATTAAAATTTATCGTCAACATACACTCCTAGATATTTATAAGAATTAACTGTTTCTATAACGGTTGAACAGGTATCAGTTCTATTATTGGTGTTATTATTGGCTTTTTGGTGTAAACATTCACGATTGTGATATATTATTTCTATGTTTGGGCTGGTCAAATGAGGCGGTTTTATGTGCATTATTTTAGTTTTATTGGCGTTGATGATAAGGCCATTATCGTGGCACCATTTTGTTGCAATATCTAGTTGTTTTTGCATTGTTTCCGTTGCGTTTTTTATATTTTTGTCAGCCACTATTATTACTGTATCATCAGCATATGCAAACGTTGTACCTTTTAGACATTTCATCATATCGTTAGCATAAAAATATATAGTATTGGTCCTAGTTTGGACCCTTGTGGGACACCACAGTCATAAAATATGTTGTTGCTGAGCTTATTATTTACTTTTACACTGTAAGATCTGCATTGTAGATAATCTTTAAACCATTTTAGGGTATTTCCACGCAGTGTTGCCAACATTGGTCAAGCAAAACGCGCGCAAAAAAATTAAAAAGGGGTAAAAAAGCGTAATTTTCTAACTGAAAATGGGTAAAAAAGCACTAACGTTTTTTCAGTCAAATATTGTTTATTTTAATAAAAATTGCACATACTAAAGTCTTTCACCGGTGTGAGTTAGATTTTTAGTAACGTAAGAACTAAAACTAATGTTTGACGAATATTAGATAAATAAGATGAGAATTTTAAAAATAGTAAAATGTCATTAAACATTCAAACTGACAGGCACACTACCAACTGGCCAACCGATCTACTCACACCCAAATTGTAAAATTTTACAAAACTTATGAAATATATTTTTTTTTTTTTTGCAAAATCTATATATATTATTTTTAAGTTTTTTGAGTTCTGGAAAAATTGTTAATTTCACTGATAGTGATTAACATAACTTATTTTAAACTATTTTGAAAATTTTGTTTTTGAAGAATATTTGCTTTTGTACATTTTGTACATAGATTTTGTTTTGTTGGTCAGTTATAGACCAATCGTCATAAAATTCGGCATAAAGAATTATAATAAAAAATAATGAAGTAATCATGGAGGCTTTATATATGAGGGATAGATTCAATTGTGTAAAAAAATTATATAAAACTTATTTTTTGTCAATTTTCATCGCTGTACTCATATTTTTAAGGGGACCTTAATAGGGGGTAGGGTACGTTACCGATAAATCCGAATTAAATTCGGTAGGAAGATTACATTTGTATAAAAGTAGTTTATTTCGAATTTCTCCGCTAAACACGTATTTTTAAGTCAGTAATGAGCGTTAAAATCAATTTTTGAAGGCGACCATATGTGGGGTAGGGTCAATTATGGACCGATTGCCGTAAAATTTGCTAGAGAGATTTTGGCTTATATAAAACATATTTATGTCGAATATTTTTAAGTCGGTAATGAGTATTAATGCCATTTGGTAGAGAAATTTTGATGCATATAAAAATTTGTGGAAAAATTTAACTCGTTTGCTCTTTACGTTCTAACCCTATCGTGCTTTCAACAGACAGACGGACGGACATATGAACAGACGGTTGGACATGGTTAGATCGCCTTAGAATTTAATAAGGACCCAAAATATATACGACCAATGTGTTACAAACGGAGTGACAAAATCAATATACCCCACTCATCTTGGGTATATGTTGGGTATAAAAAGCACTAAATGCACTGTCATAAAATTAGAAAGCACCACTTTAGTGCCTTTTTGAAGAAAGGCACCATGAGCAAAATTTTCCGCGTTTGGCACACCAAAAAGCACCGCAAATAGTGCTAAAGGCACTAAGTTGGCAACACTGTTTCCACGTATTCCATTTTTTTCGAGAATCTGGATGAGTTTCGTATGTGAGAGAGTGTCAAACGCTTTACTAAAGTCTATAAATAAGACTAAAACATGTATATGAGTGCAGACTAGCAATTGGTTAATGTTTTTGCCTTTTTGAAATCCAAATTGATGTCTGTCGATGATTTTAAATTTTTCTTAGAAGTTTTTAAGTCTTCTGACAATAATTTCTTCTAAGATTTTTTCTATTACCGGTAGGATAGCTTTTGGTCGATAGTTATTATAATCTGTTTTATTTCCTGCTTTATAAATTGGTCTTACTATAGAAACTTTGAGTATGTTAGGCACAATTCCTTATTCAAGACTAGCATTATTAATCCAGTAATTATTGGTGTTAAGCAATTAGCGTTCGTTTTAAGATCCCTTGCCCGAATATCATCGGCACCTGCAACTTTCCTTGTATTTAGAGTTTTTAGTATGTTATACACTTCCTCTTCGTTGGTATATTCCACATTAATCGAGTTTTGCATCGAAGTTTCAATGTTATCAATCGTTTTTTATATCGCAGTTATGTATTATTTTTCTAAAATTTTCATTGAAATTTAGCGCAAAGTTATTTACAATATCGTTCACATTTTGTTTTTTAAAGTTTTTTGTTATAAAACTATCAATATTACTAATATTTTTGCCAATTATTTCGTTTATGAGCTTCCATGTTGCTCGAATATCATTCCTGATTTCAATAAATTTTTGTTTATAATAATTATTTTTTTCAAACATTATCTTTTTATTTACAGAGTTTCTAAATATTTTATATTCATCTTCATACGTTTTATTTTTACGATTATTTCGCCATTTTTTAAAAAGTTTATCGCGTATATCACAGTATTTAACTATCTTCTCAGTAATCCAAGGATTTAATGATCTTTTATTGTTTATTTCTTGCTTTTTTGTTGATTTTTTATAAATATTACAGAATTTTTCATTTAATATATCACATAAATCATTTACATTTGTTTCATGTAGGATTAATGCATTCCAGTTTGTTCCTTGAGTTTGTTTATTTATCTTAAAGTTACTAAACTGTGGCCCCTGATCGGCTATAGTTTGGTCACCTCGTTTGTTTATCTCTTCTTCATCCACACAACAAAACAATGAGTAATGGTCAGATATACTTGTTGTTATTATGAAAGCATGTGCTGCTGTTGTTGTTTTATTGGTTCTTAAAAAGAGATGATCAATACACGAGTTTGTTTTTCTTTTAATATCTTCACGTGTACTTTCATTAACAATACACTGTAGTCCATTACACATTAGCATATTAAGGTATGTTTTTGTAGTATTATTCTCTTTTAATATGTATATATTTATGTCTCCAACTATCATAATCTCTTGTTTTCTTTTAATATGGTTTATGATTGAGTCCAGTTCGTTGGTAAACATTGGTATATTTTGATGGGGGGACGGTAAATAGACAGTAAAGACATTATTTTGTTATTTATATTGAGATCTAAGTATTTGTATTATTTCGAAAGAGGAGGGTTTTAGTGAGATTTCATTACAGTTCAGGTTTTCTGCTATGTAAACACCTCCACCTTTATTTTCTCTGTTGAGGAATGTGGAGTTAAAACCTTTTATTTGATAAAAAATGTTTTAGTTATCTGTTATATTTGCTTCAACTAGTATTATTATTTTGATTTTAGATATTATGTTGTTTATTGTTGCAAGAAAAGATGTGAAGTTTAGTCTAAGTGAGCGAATGTTCATAAATATTAGTGATGTAGGATAACTTACTAACTTGTTTTCAATTTGATTAAAATTAGTTATTGTTTGTTTTTGATTATTCATGTTTTATTATTGGAAAGAGAGAAATACATGCATATTTAGTTAAATATGTTTACATTGAGTTGTTGATGGATTCAATGTGAGTTGCATTTCTGAGTTTCTCAGATATACGATTTTTCTATTTTATTCATATTGGGGCTCCAAGCACAATGAAAGTCCGCTCTTTTTTCTTACAAATTTTCAGATAATTATTAAAGTTCTTCTACAGATTCTAACTGTAATAGTTTCCAAGATAAACTAATTTTTGTATTTAAATTATATGGGAGGTGCCACGGCCCTAACTCTAGTCCGTCCACGTCCTTGTAGCTTACAAGGACATTTTAAATACATTTATGATCCCAAACCATTGTGTTTGTCATTATCTACATGTCTATTCATTAAATGTTTGAAAAAATATATAAAATCGCAAAAATAAAAAAATTAAAAAGTTCATAAAATTTTTGCATGCTCCTCCGATTTTATATTTCAAATTAAAAAAAATCAATTTACGCAATAATTCAAATTATTTCCTATATAAGTGCAAATGTGCCACGCTAAAAACTGATGTTTTAAAATATTTGCGTTCAAGTTTAGTTCAATATCAAAATTGATAATTGCTCATATATTTGTAAAGTAGCCTATTACCTCTTCCCGACATACAGGAATACATTGTGAAAATTTCAAGAAAATCGGTTTAGCCGACTAGAAGTCGGTTTGTATATAGTCAAATATACAAACATACTAAGTTTTGCAACTTTTTGTCGACATACGAGTATCTTAAAAATAATTACGAACTTAAAATCCCTATTTGGCGGGTTCAGTTGTATGGGGCCTAGGTGAAATGATAGACAGAATAATATACTCAGAAAGAGATTCTGAGCCGATTGGTATACTTTAAGGTGGGTATAGGACCAATATTATAGCGCGTTACAAACATCAGCACAAACCCAATTACCCTCCCCCCTAAAGTAATGTAGGGTATTAATACATTATACGTAGATTAGATAAATATAAACAAAAATCATACTACCAACGTAGATCTGTACCGGTCCATAATTAGTCATAGCTCCCATATAAGGTCCACTTCAGAAAATTACATATCGCTCATCTATTGTGATAAAATTCGACACAAAATCTAATTGCTTTACAATTTTTTTCCGGATAGGGCGTTGTTGGTCGTAGTTCACATATAAGGCCAACTTTCAAAAATTACTTAAGAGCGTAACTTTCATCAAATTATAAAGCTTTTAGGATAAAATTCGTCACAAAAATAAATATAAATTACTCTATGAAATTTTTTGGTTCGCCCCGGGCATGAATCCTTGATGAGTGTCGCATCATGGTGTATTGCAATCCGGGGGTAGATAGGTGCTATCAATACGTGTGGTCTTCCTGGACTATAAATTGGTGTTGACAGTCTACTGAATGGCTTAGTCCTTGCATAGATTGAAAAGAGGTCGGACCAGAGCTCCACATAATTTGGTACTACGGGTGGCCAGTTGCCCGCAGGACTATGTCTTGGCTGGTCAGTTGTTTAAAGTACCTTCGGGATCCACGTAGTGGTTGTGGTTAAAACCAAAATCGCGGAAAGAGAGTGCTTGGTTAAAAGACTAATACATGTTGAATATAATTTTCATGATACATTTCAGTTATCGTTCCTAGATGCTGGAGCGGTACGAATAGCAGAGCTTTACTGTAGATTAATAAAATGTTGGATTTGCGCTGATAATGTAAAGATTGGATATACAAGGTGGAGTTTTTTGGAGTTTCTGATGTTTTTCTGAGGTTTCCTGACGTCTACTTGCATTCTATAGAGAGAATGGAGTAATTGGTGGATTTAAAGGATGGAGTGGCGGAGTGGAAGGATGGTGCAAGGTCACTGCCCTCTCTTTGATTTATTTAGCGATTTTCCTACATGGTTGAATGTATGCTTAACTTATTACAGTGGGTCTCTGTGACTACTGAAATAAAGTCTTGTCAATTAATATGATCCGTGTTTCGGACTACCAATTACGTCCCTTTTAGGTGCTGTTGCCGAAACAACAGAGCCATAGTAGTGGGGTTGGGCGATAATATGTCGGGGTTAGATTGAGCTTGCTCATGACACCTGCCTTTCCCCCACCTTAACTACTATGGCAAGAGATTAGATAGCTCGAGTACTTGCTTGTACATGGACTGGAGTTTTCATGTACAAAAATTTGCAACCTGCGTGTAAGAAACAGAAAAGGGCGGTGGTGAGTTGTTTAGTTTTTACTCACGCAGTGGATAAAAAAACCACCGTTAAATAAGGTCGTCAAGGCAGGTGTTCACGTAAAGCACTCCGACATTCATTCAAGCCCTTTCTGTCCATTTCTGAAAATCATATAATCGCATATATTCCTTTGAATAATAAAGCTATCGGGATAAAGTTCGGTACAAATATCTTCTTTATGTATAATTCACTCTCCGAATTTTTTCGCGATAGGCCAGTAATTGGTCATAGCTTCCGAAGCAATTATATACCTTTAGTCTTAAAGAATATTTCTTATTCTAATGCCTTGGGATATACAATATTTTTTTTACCCTCTAGTATAAAAAAAAACCCACTTAACGATTTTGAAAATTCCAACCACAATAGTTTTCTAGATTAACATTATGCTAATTATTGCAAGCTAATTATTGCAAGTTCGCCAATTTCTATCTATGAAAAATTTCAATTATCTAACAGTTTTTAAGATATACAAAATTTTGTATTTAATCATATATGTGGTGTCAAGCCCCTCATTATGCAAAATTTTATGAATCTAGTTCAATATTTTCCTAGATAAACAATATTCTGTATTTTATTCATAGTCCCCATCAAAAGTTCGCTCGTTATACTCTAAATGTTTAGATGAGTGTCAAAATTCTTCAAGTGAAATTTAATGATTCTATCTCTAACAGTTTCTCAAATATACGAATTTTTCTATTTTATTTATATGGGCGCTCCAAGCCTCCTCAGATTAAAGTCTGCTCTTTTTTCTTAAAAATGTTTAGATGAATATTAAAGTTCTTCGTGCAAAATTTTAAGAATTTAGTTGTATAAGTTGTATAAGATTCTAACTGTAATAGTTTTCAATATAAATTAATTTTTGTATTTAATTTATATGGAAGGAGCCACGACCCCTAACGCTAATCCTCCCACATTTTATCCTAAATAATAATTTTTATACCCACCATCAAAAAAGATGGGGGTATATTGTTTTTGTTATTCCGTTTGTAACACATTGAAATATTCGTCTAAGACCCATAAAAGTATATATATTCTGGGTCCTTATTAGATTCTAAGACGATTTAGCCATGTCCGTCCGTCTGTCTGTCTGTTGAAAACACGATAGAGTCCAAACGGAAGTAGCTAGCGAGCTGAAATTTTGCACAGATACTTACAGTTGATCCAGTTTGTTTGGTATTGAAAATGGGCAATATCGGTCCACGATTTCGGCTAGCCCCCATATAAGGCCTCCTTTAGAAAATTACATTATCGCCAATAACTGACTAACTAAAGCATCAATAGCGCTGTAATTCGGCACAAACATGTTTTATGGGGACATAAATCTTTTCATAGAATTTCATAAGGATCGGTCCATAATTGACCCTACCCCCCATACAAAGTACCCTTCAGAAAATGACTATCGTTCACAACTGACTAACAGAAGCATCAATAGCGGTGTAATTCGGCACAAACATGTTTTATGGTGACATAAATCTCTTCGTAGAATTTTATAAGGATCGGTCCATAATTGACCCTACCCCCCATATAAAGTCCCCTTCAGAAAATGACTTTATCGCCAATAACTGGCTAAGAGAAGCATCAATAGCAGTGAAATTCGACACAAACATGTTTTATAGGGACATAAATCTGTTCATAGAATTTCATAAGGATCGGTCCATAATTGACCCTACCCCCCATACAAAGTACCCTTCAGAAAATGACTTTATCGCTCACAACTGACTAACAGAAGCATCAATAGCGGTGTAATTCGGCACAAACATGTTTTATGGGGACATAAATCTTTTCGTAGAATTTTATAAGGATCGGTTCATAATTGACCCTACCCCCCATATAAAGACCCCTTCAGAAATTGACTTTGTCGCTCATAACTGGCTAAGAGAAGCATCAATAGCGGTGAAATTCGGCACAAACATGTTTTATGGGGACATAAATCTCTTTGTAGAATTTTATAAGGATAATTGACCCTATACATAATTGACCCTATCCCACCTATAAGGTCCCTTTCAGAAAACGACTTTAATGCTCATATCTACCTTAAGAAGCATATATATATATAACAATAATATTCGACATATAAAAGTTTTATGGGATGAGTCCATTATTATGTAACCTCCTAATAATGTGCCCTTTAGACAACGAATTCAACGCTCATTACTACAAAATTCTACATACACTAGTTTCGTGCGAGCCAAAATCTCCCTATCAAATTTTATAAGGATCGATCCTTATTGAAAGTAAGAATATCGGTTCACGTTTTCTCCTATACCTATTAAAATGCCCCCTTCAGAAAATAACTTTATCGCTAAGAGATGTATGCTTATATCTGCTCATAACATATATATAAAGCAATAAAATTCGACATAAAAAAGTTTTATAGGAAACAAAATCATTTTCATAAATTTAACGAAAATGGATTTATAATTGACATTACCAAGGTCCCCTTCTGAAAATGACTTTAAGACATATTACTGACCCAAAAATGTAAGTACATCAGTAAAATTCTACATAAACATGAATGATTTGATGGTGGGTATATAAGATTTGGCATGGCCGAATATAACATTCTTACTTGTTTAGGACTCTAAATGTTATATTATCTCAAGAAAAACGAATTTTTGTATTAAATTAATATAAGAGGTGCCGCTCCCCTCATTTGTAGCGTGGATGTTAAAGTAAGATTCTAACTGTATTAGTTTCCAAGATAAACGAATTTTTGTATTTAATTTATATGGGAGGTACCACGCCCCCTAACGGTAGTCGTTCCACATTTTATCATAAAATAATCATATTGACACTAAAATGGCTCCAACAAAATTTGAGGACTCTAACTTTTACATTATCTCAAGATAAACGAATTTTTGTATTTAACTTATATTGGAGATGCCGCTCCCCTCATGGGTAATCTACAATTTATTACACAAAATGTTTACATGGATATTAAAGTTATTCGTGCAAAACTTTAAGACTGTAAATGTAATACTTTCCAAGATAAACGAATTTTTATGTTTAATTTATATGTGAGGTACCACGCCCCCTAACGCTAGTCCATCCACTTTCTATCCCATATAATCATATTGACACTAAAGTGCCTCCGACAAAATTTAAGGGCTCTAATTTAATATTAAGGAGTGAGATCGAAAAATTCTTAACATACGTATATGTTTATAAAAAAGAAACCGCTAAACTTACAGCTTTATTTTTTTTTATTTGATTCAAATTATTATTACTTGATTCAAATTATTATTATATTTACAAAAAAAAATATTTTTATAGTTTTAATCACTAGTGATGAAATTTTGAACCCTTTTCGGAAACCCTTCCATTAACGTTTTTATAGTGCTTTCTGTCACTTTGCTTTATTTTTTTTATTTGATATATAAATAAAAATATATATATATATATATATATATATATATATATATATATATATATATATATATATATATATATATATATATATATATATATATATATATATATATATTATATATATATATATATATATATATATATATATATATATAATATATATATATATATATATATATATATACGAATTTTATATTTTCTTAATGTGGGCGTAACTCCTCGCCCACTTGAAAATCAGAGATACAGGAATACGCTGTGAAAATTTCAAGCAAATCGGTTTAGCCGTTTAGTAGTATATAGCGTTCAAACATACAAACAAAAACACATTCATGTTTATATATATATTGATCACATTATTATTTATAATCACTCGGAAAAAATTATTCAAATATTTAATGTTAATTTTTTTGAGATGTTTTAAAATGCTAAGAAGAATTTATTTTTTGTTTAACATCAGGTAATTCTCTATATGTATCTCAATCAGGGATGGCAAAATTGGTACGATGGTACTTTTTTGACACTATTTGATGTGCAAAAGTACCGTGATACTCCCGAGTCTTATTTGATACTTTGTATCTTCATCAAATTATATCAAAGGTGTTAACATTGAGGGACGGACACCATATCAACATATAAAGCCCATTCCAACTTTAAAATGTATAAACATATTTCAGAAATTACAAACTTTTAGCAAAAAAAAATAAAAATAAAATTTTAGTACTTTGGATTGTAAGAAAGCTTTAACTGAATACTCTCCCAGAGGCAAGGTTCACATAATATGGGTACCAGCCCACTCGGGAGTAGTCTGTAACGAAAGAGCGAATGTAATAGCTTTAAAGGGAAGGGAGCTCAAGGCAGTTACACTGACAAACGCAAAACCATTCGACGCAACAAAAGCTGAACATATTTGAGTTCAGTGGGTGAGAGAATCTCATAAGACCTCTTGGAATAATGAAACAGTGGGTAGAACCACGAAAATCCTATGGGGTGTCCCTGATGATAGCAAGAAAAAATATCTCCTCAAAAAGAACAAGTCTGAAGTATAATAGTACGTGTTCTGAGTGGACACACAGGATTACGAGCACATTTGGACGTGCGGATTCAGACGTATGTAGAGCATGTGGAGAGGACAGTGAAACTCTGGAACTCTTTCTTTGCCACTGCCTGGCATTCGTCGAAGATAGATCCAAGTATCTTGGAAGTGATGTTATTCCGGAAATAACATTCCTGACTAACACAGTTCAGTTATTTTTTTCATGATAAAGAGCGCACAACAGGCCCAATTGTGGCCTAGGTGCATTTTTTTCGGATTTGGTGTAGTACACATCCTCCTATCAACCTAACCTAAGAACTTTGAAATCCAAAAAAGTACTCTCTGATATATTTTTTGATACTGAAACAAAATCTCTTTTTCCACCCTTGATCTCAATCAAAAAAAACTTCCATTCTCTCATTCTCTTAATCTGGAAGTTACGTACGTGTGAATGAAGAAAATCCAGAGAGCTCATTTAAGAGCTCGCTGCGTATGTGCGGTTTACATGGATGTTAAAGTATTAGTGCATAATTTTTATATTCTAACTGTATTAGTTTCCAAGATAAACGTTTTTTGTATTTAATTTATATGGGAGGTATAACGACCCCTAATGCTAGTCCTCCCACATTTTATCCTAAATAATCATATTGACACTAAATTAGCTCCGACAATATTTGAGGACTCTAACTGTTATATTATATCAAATAGATAGATAGATAGATAGATAGACAGATAGGTAGATAAATAGATAGATAGATAGCTAGATGGATAGTGGCCACATAACAAAGGACTGCTCAAAAGTTCCAGAATGCATGCTCTGCAAACAAAGGCAAAGAGGAGAAACCAACCATATGGCAGGTAGCGGAAGATGTCCAGTTTTCAAAGAAGCACTGGAAAAGGTCCGCAGGTGAGATTTATTCAACTTAATCTCAACCACTGTCGGGCGGCACAGGACTTGCTTTCGCAGACTATCTGCGAAACTGGTGTTGATGTCGCCATTATATGCGAACAACACAGAAATCTTCAAACAAGCGTCTGAGCCAAGGACAAGTCTAGCAAAACAGCGATATGGGCATGTGGAAAGTGTGCGATAAAGAACTCCCAAATACAATTGGAAGAAGGATTTGTAAGTGCCAAAATAGGAGGCATATACATATATAGCTGTTATGCCCCACCTAGCGCATCAATCGAGCAATTCGAACAATTAGAGTATGGATGAAAACAAGCGGATTGGAATAAGCCGAACACAAAACAGAAGCTGTGCTAATAAGTAGTCATCGGAAACGGGAGAAAATTAATATACAAATTGGAAACCACACCATCTCATCTCAGCAGCATCTTACATATCTATGAGTAGTTATAGAAGATAAGCTAAATTTCAAACCACATATTGAAAAAATAAGCTCGAAAGCATGATGCCTAACGTCGGAGGATCTAAACAGTGCCAAAGAAGACTAATCTCAACAGTAGTAAAATCGACGATCCTATACGCAGCCCCTATTTGGTCAGAAGCCCTCAAAGTCAAGTCAGCTGCAAAAAAGCTGAAATCCGTGTACAGATTATGTGCTTTAAGAGTTTGCAGCTCATATAGAACTAATTCTGAAGAAGCAGCTTATATTGTAGCCGGAATGATCCCTATCGAGATATTAGCGACGAAGCAAGACGGGTATATGAGCAAAAAACATCAAACCCATCAAATGCAAAAGAAATAGCGAAATTGGAATGATAAAAGTCCATGCAAATATGGCAGAAGAGTTGGGAAGAAAGCCTAAAAGGGAGATGGACGTTTTGACTGATCCCAAAAATAGAACCATGGGTACTCAGATGTCACGGCGAAGTAAACTACTACCTAACGCAATTCCTCACTGGGCACGGAGGGTACAGGTCCTATCTGTACAAATTTATTCTGGATACGACTCCAAATTGTCCGTATTGCAAAACCCAAACTGAAGATGCTGAGCATGTTATATTCTGCTGTCCAAGATTTGAAAATGCGCGTTTGTCAATTGAAATAGTCATAGGACGGGTTATTAACGTCGCAAACATAATAGATGTGGCAATGGAAAAGAAAGAAAATTGGGACGTCGTTTGTAGTTTCATTAAAGAAATCCACGAAAAGTTGAGAGTGGAAGAAAAGCAGAGAAAGCTATTGTTGCAGCTAGAAGCAGAGACTAATTAAGTCTATCCGATCCTGCGAAGTAATATCGTAACCGACAGTCCCGCAGGGCTCATGGAATAGAAATGAGGTGTTTTTAGTCGGTAGAAATCCGACATAACCCAACCAACATCTGGGTATCTAATGCAAGATTTTCACCTACCTATAAAAATATAGATTGATAGATAGATAGATAGATAGATAGATAGATAGATAGATAGATACACGCGTCTATGACGATGATACCGGTGAAAGATTTCGTCTAATGTCGCTGAACGTAATGCGTCATTTTTAATACATGTACATGATAACATACTTTTAGACTATGAAAAACGGTTGAGTTTCAGATTTTAGCTCAGGAACTGGGATCCGCAACTAATCTCTCAGTCATTGTAAATGTTACTGTTTATATTAACGATGTCAATGACAATTCTCGGTCTTCACAGCCAGTTTATACAGTAGAACTACCTGAAAATATGACGGTCGGTACTAAGGTCGTTCAAGTTCACGCTGATGATGTTAATACGGGGATGGGTGGTCGTGTTCGTTATACCGCAATACAGGGTTATCTTAATACCTCACTGATTTTAGATGCCGAAACCGGGTTAATAACAGTGTCCAAAAATAAACACGCGACAATGATGGTACCGGCAATAGAGCACAAGTGCGATTATTATTTAAACTGATTGATGTGAATGGCGAAACGCCGATATTTGAAGAAGACGTTTATGAGTTTATTTTGGTTCGAGATTTAAAATGTTTTACCGTAACAGCCGTCTGCCGGATGCCACTGCACCTAAAAATTAAGTATATTATGAGCTCATCAATGGCAACGATGACAATAATTTAGCTTTAGACAAGATAACGGGGAAAAAGTTAGCTTTCGTTCCAAAAAAGAGGTTTCTATTCGAAACAAAAGGCAAACAATGACATCATCGTCACCTTCGGCCGAAGAACAAAACATTTTTATACTTAAGGCTCAAGCATACGATTTATGCGTATTAGTTCGATCAAGTACAACCACTATACGTATATATCCTCCAGAAAGTCGTACAAGAGCTATTACCTTTGTAGTGCCCGGTTTGAATCCAGATAAAACTTAAACTGAAGAGACATTATCCATTATTACTGGTGGAAAAGTTATCATACACGAAATTCGTGCATAAAAACCAGACGAACCAGGAGCAAAAAATATTCAACCCTCGGGTAATCCAGATATCAAGGACAGAAGTATAGTTACAGCCACCGTACTTTATGATAGTTCATCAGTTGTCGATATATCACAAATCCAACAGCGCCTATCTCAACATAATAGTTCCTTTGCTATTATGACTGGTCGGGAAGCCAGCACTAGTGAAACAGATGTAAGTAGAAATTTTCACTTACAGTTTCATAAATCCCATAAATTTAAAAAAGGATCTTACCCCATTGCAGACACTGTATAAAGTTGAAAATAAACTATTATTTTGGTTACTAATACTTCTTGCCACATTAGTGGCCTTGGCTATACCGATACTACTATTGTGCTCTATATGTTCCTGGAGTCCTCTGTATGGTGCTATTTTCCTCTATTTGCAATAATACCTAATAGAATCCATAAAGCAGTCATATCATTTAAAAATTGGAGACAAATATTTTAATTTTATTCCATGTTTGATTAGAAAAAAACAAACAAAACAAACTTAGCAAAAACTTATTTTTTATCATATTGATTGACTGCTTGATAAAATATCCAGTTCTAAAAAAATCATGCATACATATGTAGCTTAGGTGCAGATAATATGATTGAAGCATCACCATTATCCAATCAATCCATATTATTTCTCTATCATCATCAATTTTATAGCACATAATCCCAAATGATCGACTATTTATCCAAAATATCCATTAAATTGACTCCTCATACATTCATTTACCCATCCATTCATTCATTCATTCATTCATTCATTCTATTCTAATTATTTTTTTCTCTTGTAGCAAAAGAATAGTTAGTATCAGTAGAACAGAAGACGATGTTCATCTAGTACATAGGGAAATGGCAAATGGAAAGCAAACAAAATCTGTTCAGGTAGATTTTGACAAAAATTAAAAATTTTTTGCAAATTTGCAAATCTTTCCTACATTCTACAATTATATTTAGATACAAATACAAAAAAACTTACTCTAGATCTCTGTAATATGTAGTGACAAAAATAAAATAGATATATCGAAAAATACCGTAAATGCTACAAAGGGTTTTTTACTTTTTTTATTTTTTTGTACTGGCTTTCATAAGCAAAATATTTCATATTTTTTGCACTGCACAATTTTTCTTAAGTTTTTTATACCCTTCACCTTCGTGAGAAGGGTATATATAAGTTTGTCATTCCGTTTGTAATTTCTATAATATAATTTTCCGACCCTATAAAGTATATTCCTTATAGAAAGCGGAGTCGATTAAGCCATGTCCGTCTGTCTGTCTGTTGAAGTCAGTTTTTAGAGGACCCCAGATATCGGCGAGATCCGAATCTTCAATAATTCTATTAGACATGCTTTTGAGAAGATCGCTATTTAAAATGAGCAAAATAACGGAGATATGAGCAAAAATCCGAGACAACCTCTGAAAATTTCATCAAAAAATGTCATATTTTTTCATGTTTATACCCTACACCACTATAGTGGGGAGGGTATTATACGTTTGTGCTGATGTTTGTAACATACAAAAATATTGGTCCAATACCCACCTTAAAGTATACCGATCGATTCAGAATCATTTTTTGAGTCGATAAAGACATGTCCGTCCGTCCGTCCGTCTGTCCGGCTGGCTGGCTGGCTGTCCATGTAAACCTTGTGCGCAAGGTACAGGCCGCAATTTTCAAGATAATTTGGTAAAATTTGGACCAAGCATGTTTTTTGGCACAAGGACGAAGCCTATTGAAAATGGATGAAATCGGTCCATTATTTCACCTAGCCCCCATACAACCGTACCTCCCGATTTGAACTTTTTATGCTATAATTATGTCAAATATTCTGCTATCTCTCTAAAAATTGGCACAAATAAGTTTTATATAAGTATAAATGATACTGCAGATTTTCGTTAGGATCGGCCTATATTTGACCCTAGCCCCCATACAAACCCCCCTTCAAATTGACTTGTAACCATTTGTATCGCAATGAAAAACAAAACTAACTGTTATTTAGAAATATATCCTTTTCCCAAATTTACCGAGGATCGGCCCATATTTGACCTATATAAAGCCTTATTTAGAAATTTTAGTTTTTTTTTATCAATAAATGGCTTAAATATTTTGGAATTATGGTAATATTCAACATAAAAGTTTCTTTACAAAAAATAAAAATCTTATAAAAAGTAAAAATTTTAAAAATATACTCATGGTGTAGGGTATTATATGGTCGGCCATGCCCGACTATACTTTCCTACTTGTTTTTTTTTAAAGCAACAACAACACTGTATATTAGAAAAAGAAGTACACGTGTGTAGATGTAAATGGTTTTATATGATTTGCATTTTTTGTTAAAATAAAATAATTTTTCCTTTTGTTTTGCAAATATATTTTTTAATGAATAGAAAAAAGTATTTAAAACGTTTTCAATTATATGAGAGTAGATTGTGAGTTATTGTACAATAATTTTAATGCGAATAATGTAAGTTTGAAATTTAACTCTAACACAAATTTTTTCCAAGTGCTTTTTAAAACAATTTTTTTACGATAAACAAAAACAAAATCTACGTCTCGTCAATGTTTACCAGCAATGAATACAAAAGTGTTGTTGTTTTACTCTTGCTTGTATACTGTTAAGAACAACAACAACGTATTGCTAGTGTTAAGCGCATATAAGTGTATAGAAAACACACTGTCTAAGCGCATTTACAACAAGTATGAATGTATAGTCGGGCGTAGCCGACTATATAATACCCTACACCTGTCAGTATGTATGTTAAAAATGGGGATTATTTAAAAAAATGAAGCGTTTGGTTTGTTTTTTTTATACCCTACACCACTATAGTGGGGAGGGTATTATACGTTTGTGCTGATGTTTGTAACATACAAAAATATTGGTCCAATACCCACCTTAAAGTATACCGATCGATTCAGAATCATTTTTTGAGTCGATTAAGACATGTCCGTCCGTCCGTCCGTCTGTCCGGCTGGCTGGCTGTCCATGTAAACCTTGTGCGCAAGGTACAGGCCGCAATTTTCAAGATAATTTGATGAAATTTGGACCAAGCATGTTTTTTGGCACAAGGACGAAGCTTATTGAAAATGGTTGAAATCGGTCCATTATTTCACCTAGCCCCCATACAACCGTACCTCCCGATTTGAACTTTTTATGCTATAATTACGCCAAATATTCTGCTATCTCTCTAAAAATTGGCACAAATAAGTTTTATATAAGTATAAATGATACTGCAGATTTTCGTAAGGATCGGCCTATATTTGCCCCTAGCCCCCATACAAAAAATGACTTAAACGTCTAAAATTGACTTGTAACCATTTGTATCGCAATGAAACTCAACAAAACTAACTGTTATTTAGAAATATATCCTTTTCCCAAATTTACCTAGGATCGGCCCATATTTGACCTATATAAAGCCTCAATTAGAAATTTTAGTTTTTTATCAATAAATGGCTTAAATATTTTGGAATTATGGTAATATTCAACATAAAAGTTTCTTTACAAAAAATAAAAATTGTATAAAAGTAAAAATTGTAAAAATATACTCATGGTGTAGGGTATTATATGGTCGGCCATGCCCGACTATACTTTCCTACTTGTTTTAACTTTATTTCGGAGTATTTTTACTTTTATTTTGGCAAAAAAAGATTTTTTTACAAGAGGGTTCAAAGGGCAGTAGGGCAAAATATGGCCCTATCCTTAAAAATGTTGGTAGGGGGAGTTAAGTCTTCTTCAATAATATTTATGTAGAATTTAAAAGTGTTAATAGTGTTTGTAAGTGAATTTTGACCTTTAAGTCATTTTATGAAGGGGGGTTTGTATGGGGGATAGGATCAAATGAAGCCCGATCATTACAAAAATCGGTAGTGTCATTTAAAGTTCTATAAAACTGAGTTCTGTCGACTTTTGTTAACATAATAGATCATTTAAATTAATTATAAGCCAAAAGGCCCTATTTGGGGGGGTACGGTTGTATGGGGGCTAGTCGAAATAATGGACCGATTTTAACCATTTTCAATAGGCTTCGTCCTTGGGCCAAAAGAAGCGGGTGTGCCAAATTTCATCTAATTATCTTCAAAATTGCGGCCTGTACCTTGCGCACAAGGTTTACATGGACAGCCTGCCAGACGGACGGACGGACATAGCTTAATCGACTCAGAAAATGATTCTAAGCCGATTAGTATACTTTAATGTGGGTATTGGACGAATATTTTTCTACGTTACAAACATCAGCACAAACCCAATATACCCTCCCCACTAAAGTGGTGTAAGGTATAAAAACAAAAGAGTACCAAGCGCATAGGGCTTGGGCACCCTTTGTTTGTTGGCGTCATTGCGTTGTTATTTTTGTTTTTCTGTGTTTTTCGTTATGTATGTTTAGATGTCTGTTGGTTTAGATGCCTTGTGTATTTTGTGTTTTATTTCGTTTAGCGTTGTTGTTCTTTTTGTTAAGCTTTTGATGTAATAATAATGTAGTATAATTTAAAATTTATAAAAGATGTTTAAAATACACTATGGTTAAGGGTATATAAGATTCGGCACAGCCGAATATAGCACTCTTACTTGTTTTGTTAAATTTTAGTTATGTGCTTTAGAAATATTAACAATATATCAATCAAAAATTCATAAAAAACACCTTTTTGAATTTCCTTTTGTGTCGTAACAGTGCAAAATTAAATTCAAAAAGGTGACGCCAAAAGTATTAAAATCAAATTAACATCACTCACTCACTTTTGCTACAATACTAGATTAACCACACTTCAGTTTTATGTATAGTCTTATTTTTAATATTTTTAATGTTTTAAAAAATACATTTACTCGTTCTACTATCGAACCTCCTAATTAATAAAATGTCAAAACAAATCAATATAATTGTATCCAGCACCGTTAAATTATAAAAGGGCTTTTATGTACGATTCAAACTTTATTGTAAAAAATTATAGTTAAAATATGTATTTCATATTAACTATGAATTTTAAAGTAATTATTATATGGGAACTGTCAATATTTAATCCCTTTTTAACTACATATTTTTCTTTTCATAGAAAGCAAAAATAAATATATATTTTTTTAATTTAAATCGGTGTCAAATTTACGCCAACTTCCATAGCCTAAGATAATCCCCATATTCATATTTTTATTTAACAAAATTTTTAAAACAAAAATAGCTTTTTTAATTTATTTAATGGTAAAACCAGCAAAATTTGGAATTAAAGACTGCATAAAAAATTAAATCTGTTTACAGTAGTTAAAATTTAAAGGTTTGTCGCCAACTATTATGAATTACCTTCTAAGGGTTACCAAGGTACCCTTAAGTAACTTCAACCAAAGTAAGCTAAAAGTGAAAAAAATACTCTCCACACTATGAAATGTTTCCATTGAATTTTCAAATGTCAAATATATAAATATGGCAACATATTCCAGGCGCTTACGCTAAAAGTTAAAATAACGACTATGTTCACGTTGGCTTATCGGTCACTTTTAGATAAAATATATTTACATATAATGAAAAACTAATCCTAATATCCTAATCTATATTATAAATCTCTTTGTAAGTCTGTTCGTTTGTTCGTCAATCACTCCTAAACGGCTGAACCGATTTTCTTGAAAAAGGCTAGGAGTGCGCAAAATTTGAACTTTTGAGCATAAATACCAATTATTGTCTTTACTAAAGCCAAAATATATTTCAATAAACTTTTTAAAGTTTCAGAAATACTATGCTATAGTACTGTTGCGAGAGTTGGACCAAAAGGGGACAAAAAATAGCGCAAAAGGGGGAAAAACTACTTTTGGGATTTGAGACCAATTTTTTTGTTCTAAAGCCAATTAAAACCCCTAGTTAACTATAAGAAAACATATATTGGCAAGGTATAATAATGGGCCTCAATGTGGCATTTTTTAACGATTTAAACTCCATTCCGTTTTCTTAACTCTTTATATATACAGTTAATCTCAAATATAAGTATACAGAAATACTGACAATTGGTTTTATTTAAAAAAGGATATATTTATTTATTAAAAACCATTTTGATAATTATTATTCACTACTTTTTTCCGGGTTATTTTGTTTACTTGAGTTCTCATTTAAGGTGTAGTTAAATAGGTACAAAATTTACGCCACAAAATTAAGTATACAGTTAATTTCAATATGTATTTGGCTTAATGATATTAACAAAATTCGTGAAAATTTTACCTGTTTGAATGTAATTATTTTATAATAAAGTATTCTGTACACTATAACATGGAAAAAATTCACTTTTTGTTCCGAAAAATTGAAATTTTTGGTAATTGATCTGAATATTATTTATAGGAGCATTTTTTTCTATTTAAGAATATTAAGCCCCCGGAGTTTTGGATCGGGTATTCAATAATATCCCTCGTTTGTTCATTATGATGCATTGGAAGCCGATATTTATACCCTACACCACTATAGTGGGGAGGGTATTATACGTTTGTGCTGATGTTTGTAACATACAAAAATATTGGTCCAATACCCATCTTAAAGTATACCGATCGATTCAGAATCATTTTTTGAGTCGATTAAGACATGTCCGTCCGTCCGTCCGTCTGTCCAGCTGGCTGGCTGTCCATGTAAACCTTGTGCGCAAGGTACAGGCCGCAATTTTCAAGATAATTTGATGAAATTTGGACCAAGCATGTTTTTTGGCACAAGGACGAAGCTTATTGAAAATGGTTGAAATCGGTCCATTATTTCACCTAGCCCCCATACAACCGTACCTCCCGATTTGAACTTTTTATGCTATAATTACGCCAAATATTCTGCTATCTCTCTAAAAATTGGCACAAATAAGTTTTATATAAGTATAAATGATACTGCAGATTTTCGTAAGGATCGGCCTATATTTGACCCTAGCCCCCATACAAACCCCCCTTCAAAAAATGACTTAAACGTCTAAAATTGACTTGTAACCATTTGTATCGCAATGAAACTCAACAAAACTAACTGATATTTAGAAATATATCCTTTTCCCAAATTTACCCAAATTTGACCTATATAAAGCCTCATTTAGAAATTTTAGTTTTTTAATAATAAATGACTTAAATATTTTGGAATTATGGTAATATTCAACATAAAAGTTTCTTTACAAAAAATAAAAATTGTATAAAAGTAAAAATTGTAAAAATATACTCATGGTGTAGGGTATTATATGGTCGGCCATGCCCGACTATACTTTCCTACTTGTTTAACTTTTAAATTAATTATTTCTCTACAATAATTACAATCCATTGCGGAACATTGCCGTTTTTAACATAGTATAGCGTTCATATTCGATATTTAACGGCGAATTCCTAAAATTTATATCTTAAAATGCGATATTAATAATATTTGCACTAGTATCCATTAATTAAAACAAGTTTTTTGGTTCCAATCATCCATTACACACTCCTAAATACTACCAATAATCGTCGAATGGTGACCATGTCAATAACTTACACTACATATCGGTTCTGAAACTGATTATTGTCCAAAATAGTAAGATTTTTATATTAAATCAGACTCAATTTGTGGTATGAATACGAATTGAACAATTTTGAACACGGATACATCTTAATTTGCTGCTAGAACGAATAAAATGTCAGATCCATAAAACATGGTTATTGTATCGAGTATATCAAGATATTATTGGTAGCATTATTGTTTGCTTTGGAAATCGGAGTATTTGGAAAACCTATTTAAATTAAAGAAAATATATAGAATTATCCAAATTTTAAAGTTTATGTTGTAAGTCTTAAGAAATCGGAGTTAAATTTCGGGTTTTTTAAGAACATACAGTGTTCAAAATGGCCAAATCCATGCATATAACATTAATTTCGAAATAACAACTCTTTTCAAAAGTTAAAAATTCTATTTCCAATGCATCATTTGGAGGGTTCAATGAAATGATCTGTATACTTACTTTTGTGACGTAAATTTTGCACCTTTTTAACTTTAGCTTAAATGAGAACTCAAAGAACCAAAATATGAAGAAAAAAAAGTAGTGAATAATAATTATCATAATTGTTTTTAATAAATAAATGTGTTATTTTCTTGTTTTTTGAAAAAATAATATGTTTTTTTTAAATAAAATCAATCGTCAGTATTTATGTATACTTATTTTTGTGATTAACTGTATATTAGACATCTGCACAAGTGCGTAAAAAATTACTTACAAGTCACTCGTTTATTTTATGAATACTGTCCGTAGAGCGGCCGAAGTTTAATGTATGATCTGTTTCGAAATGTATCGAGACAACTTAGACCTGGTTCACACTGGGAAACTTTTGATTTTGTGTGAGAGAGAAAGAGATGGTAGATAATTCTTTCTCTTTCTCTCACACACAAAAATCAAAAGTTTTCCAAAAAAAAGTTTCCTAGTGTGAACAAGGTCATAGTGATTTTATAAAATGTGTGTTTATTTAAACAAAACGCATTGTTACAAGAATAAAATACAACTAGTATAATTTAGAGTTTACTTTTAATCGAAAAAAATGCAAATAATCAATGGCTATAAAATATTTTAAATTTTTTCACTGATATGTATTCCATAATTTGTAATTAGCGAATAGCGAATCGAAAAACGAATCGATCTAAGTATTAATTGTTCTTCGAAGTACTTTCTATGATGTAACAAACTTTAAAGATATTACAAATTTAACAAAGGTGTTTATGCTTAAAAAATTAAAAATGTTCGTTGAGCA
Source organism: Lucilia cuprina (assembly GCF_022045245.1). Taxonomy (NCBI): domain Eukaryota; kingdom Metazoa; phylum Arthropoda; class Insecta; order Diptera; family Calliphoridae; genus Lucilia; species Lucilia cuprina. Next base: position 4,351,492 of record NC_060949.1, read on the forward strand.
GGAAAACTATAATATGTGATCAATAGACAAATCGAACCGTATAAAGATTTTTTCCTGAATACTTGCTATTAGCCGATATAACGTAACAAACTTCGATAGGGATCAATAGACGAATCGGACCGTATATAGATTATTTTCCTGAGTACTTGCTATTAGCAGGTATACCGTAACAAACTTTGACAAATTTGCAAAATTTAATGAAAAAGTTTTTATACTCAAAAATTTTAAAATATTCTTTGAGCAGCAAAACCAAAATATGTCATCGATAGGGGATCAATAGACAAATCGAACCGTATATAGATTTTTTCCTGAGTACTTGCTATACGACAGTATAACGTAACAAACATTGACAAATTTGCAAAATTTAATGAAAAAGTTTTTATACTCAAAAATTTTTAAATATTCGTTGAGCAGCAAAACCAAAATATGTCATCGATAGGGGATCAATAGAAAAATCAAACCGTATATAGATTATTTTCCTGAGTACTTGCTATTAGCAGGTATACCGTAACAAACTTTGACAAATTTGCAAAATTTAATGAAAAAGTTTTTATACTCAAAAATTTTAAAATATTCCTTGAGCAGCAAACCAAAATATGTCATCGATAGGGGATCAATAGACAAATCGAACCGTATATAGATTTCTTTCCTGAGTACTTACCATAAGACGGTATAACGTAACAAACTTTGACAAATTTGCAAAATTTAATGAAAAAGTTTTTATACTCAAAAATTTTTAAATATTCGTTGAGCAGCAAAACTAAAATATGTCATCGATAGGGGATCAATAGACAAATCGAATCGTATATATATTTCTTTCCTGAGTACTTGCTATTAGCCGGTATACCGTAACAAACTTTGACAAATTTGCAAAATTTAATGGAAAAGTTTTTATACTAAAAAATTTTAAAATATTCATTGAGCAGCGAAACTAAAATATGTCATCAATAGGGGATCAATAGACAAATCGAAGCGTATATAGATTTTATCCCCGAGTACTTTCCATTAGCCGGTGTACCGTAACAAACTTTGAAAAATTTGCAAATTTAATGAAAAAGTTTTAAATATTCGTTGAGCAGCAAAACTACAATATATGATCGATAGGGAATCAATAGATAAATCGAACCGTATATAGATTTTATCCCCGAGTACTTTCCATTAGCCGGTGTACCGTAACAAACTTTGAAAAATTTGCAAACTTAATGAAAAAGTTTTTATACTAAAAAATTTTTAAATATTTGTTTAGCTACAAAACTAAAATATGTCATCGATAAGGGATCAATAGACAAATCGAACTGTATATAGCTTTTTTTCCTGAGTACTTGCCATAAGACGGTATAACGTAAAAAAATTTGAAAAATTCACAAATTTAATGAAAAAGTTGTTATAGTACAAAATTTTAAAATATTCGTTGAGCAGCAAAACTATAATATGTAATCGATAGGGTATTAATAAACAAATTTCTGCTCAACAAATATTTTAAAATTTCTTAGTATAAAAACTTTTTCATTTAGTTTGCAAATTTTTCAAAGTTTGTTACGGTACACCGGCTAATGGAAAGTACTCAGGGATAAAATCTATACATGGTTCGATTTGTCTATTGATTCCCTATTGATCACATGTTGTAGTTTTGCTGCTCAACGAAAATTTTAAAATTTTGTACTATAACAACTTTTTCATCAAATTTGCGAATTTTTCTAAGTTTGTTACGGTACACCGGCTAATGGAAAGTACTCAGGGTTAAAATCTATACACGGTTCGATTTGTGTATTGATCCCCTATTGATGACATATTTTAGTTTTGCTGCTCAACGAATATTTTCAAAATTTTTTAGTCTAAAAACTTTTTTATTAAATTTGTCAATTTGCCAATTTTCTAAAGTTTGTTACATTATACCGTCTTATGGCAAGTACTCAGGAAAAAAATCTATATACGGTTCGATTTGTCTATTGATTCCCTGTCGATGACATATTTTGGTTTTGCTGCTCAACTAATATTTTAAAATTTTTGAGTATAAAAACTATTTCATTAAATTTGCCAATTTGCCAAAGTTTGTTACGTTATACCGTCTTATGGCAAGTACTCAGAAAAAAATCTATATACGGTTCGATTTGTCTATTGATCCCCTATCGATGACATATTTTGGTTTTGCTGCTCAACGAATATTTAAAAGTTTTTGAGTATAAAAACTTTTTCATTAAATTTGCCAATTTGCCAAAGTTTGTTACTCAGGAAAAAATCTATATACTGTTCGATTTGTCTATTGATATATGATGACATATTTTGGTTTTGCTGCTCAACGAATATTTAAAAATTTTTGGGTATAAAAACTTTTTCATTAAATTTTGCAATTTTGTCAAAGTTTGTTACGTTATACCATCTTATGGCAAGTACTGAGGAAAAAATCTATATACGGTTCGATTTGTCTATTGATCCTCTATCGATGACATATTTTGGTTTTGCTGTTCAACGAATATTTTAAAATTTTTGAGTATAAAAACTTTTTCATTAAATTTGCCAATATGTCAAAGTTTGTTACGTTATACCGTCTTATGGCAAGTACTCAAGAAAAAAATCTATATACGGTTCGATTTGTCTATTGATCCCCTATCGATGACATATTTTGGTTTTGCTGCTTAAGGAACATTTTAAAATTTTTGAGTATAAAAACTTTTTCATTAAATTTTGCAAATTTGTTAAAGTTTGTTACTCAGGAAAAAAATCTATATACGGTTCGATTTGTCTATTGATCCCCTATCGATGACATATTTTGGTTTTGCTGCTCACCGAATATTTAAAAATTTTTGAGTATAAAAACTTTTTCATTAAATTTTGCAAATTTGTCAAAGTTTGTTACGTTATACCGTCTTATGGCAAGTACTCAGGAAAAAATCTATATACGGTTCGATTTGTCTATTGATCCTCTATCGATGACATATTTTGGTTTTGCTGCTCAACACATAAAATGACAGCCAAATTGTACAGTGCTGCCAAGTAAAACAAAAATCAGTACAATTGTTAATGTAGGTTTATTGTTTGTTTGTAAAACAAAAACCAAAATAGGATTTTTTATGAATACAAGCATAATTCTTTACACAGAAATGTAACTGTGAAATTTTTTTCTATCGGTTCTCAATTGGTCGTAGCTCCCGTACAAGAAATACACTTAAACGCATATAATTTATATCCAAATATTGATATTCACTTGGGATGCCAATCAGGACTGGGATATTTCCAGATCTCGGTATTTTACAGGATTTCGGGATTGCATGAATTTAATTATTTTGTATGTGAAAATGAAGATCGTCAAATCGTTATGTTTGTAAAGAAAATGTTTAATTTTGTTGAAATTTAGTTAAAACAAGTAAGAGTGCTATATTCGACTGTGCCGAATCTTATATACCCTTCACCATAGTGTATTTTAAACATCTTTTATAAATTTTAAATTTTTTCCCGACTACATTATTACATCAAAAGCTAAACAAAAAGAACAAGAACAACAACGCTAAACGAAATGAAACACAAAATACACAAGGCATCTAAACCAACAGACATCTAAACATACATAACGAAAAACATAGAAAAACAAAAATAACAACGCAATGACGCCAACAGCATCAAAACCAAGGGTGCCCAAGCCCTATGCGCTTGGTACTCTTTTGTTTTTGTAAATGCGCTTAGCTATAGACAGTGTGTTTTCTTAACACTAGCAATACGTTGTTGTTGTTCTTAACAGTATACAAGCAAGAGTAAAACAACAAAATTTTAGTATTCATTGCAGAGGGCGAAGTCGACATGAAATTAAATCTTGTATGTTTTTGAAATATAGTTTGGCCAATAATAATTTATTATGTTACAGAATCAAAAATAATTGATCTTACAGTCTAGTTAACAAAAACATTAAAAAAAATTTGAGTCGATTTAAGCCGAATGTTTCGGCGGCGGCTCAAGCAAATAAATATAGTTCGGCGGCTAAGCTCCGACTCGAAGTAAATTAATAAAGTAGCGACATCTCTTGTTGTACAACAACATCTACAACAAACACATGTATTTTGTTTTTGGAATAATCCAAGAATGTGTCAAAATAAAATTTCCTTTAACAACAAAGTGAACAAAACATAAATATAAAATATCACTTTTAAGTTGAAAATATTAAGGATTTAATTATATTATTATATATTATACAATTTATAACACTTTTAAACTACTTTAAAACCACTTTTAATTCATTTTTTCAACTTTTCACAAATTTTAACAAATTGCAAAACACAATTTAAAAATGGCGACATAAACAATGTTAACAATTTTCAAAACAAACTTTGACAACTAATTTTATTTTTCTATAGAAACTATAGTTAAAAAAAATAGTCAGCTGTTCAAGTGATGCTACTTTATTAATATACTTTGGACGAGACGTAGATTTTGTTTTTGTTTATCGTAAAAAAATTGTTTTAAAAAGCACTTGGAAAAAATTTGTGTTAGTTTTAAATTTCAAACTTACATTATTCGCATAAAAATTATTGTACAATAACTCACAATCTACTCTCATATAATTGAAAACGTTTTAAATACTTTTTTCTATTCATTAAAAAATATATTTGCAAAACAAAAGGGAAAATTATTTTATTTTAACAAAAAATGCAAATCATATTTTTTTGCTGTGTATTTTTTTGTATGTTTGGATTCCAAACATACAAAAAAATACACAGTTGAATAAAACCAAATACATCTACACACACACGTGTACGTCTTTTTCTAATATACAGTGTTGTTGCTTTAAAAAAAAATAAAATAAAAAAAATATGACATTTTTTGATGAAATTTTCAGAGGTTGTCTCTGATTTTTGCTCATATCTCCGTTATTTACCGACCGATTTTGTTGATTTTAAATAGCGATCTTCTCGAAAGCATGCCTAATAGAATTATTGACGATTCGGATCTCGCCGATATCTGGGGTCCTCTAAAAACTGACTTCAACAGACAGACAGACGGACATGGCTTAATCGACTCCGCTATCTATAAGGATCCAGAATATATATACTTTATAGGGTCGGAAAATTATATTATAGAAATTACAAACGGAATGACAAACTTATATATACCGTTCTCACGAAGGTGATGGGTATAAAAAGATAAATGTAATTATTTATTAAATCAAACTTATCTATGTATATAAAAATGATTGTGTGTTTGTTTGTTTGTATGTTTGAACGTTATAGACTACTAAACGGCTGAACAGATTGTCTTTAAATTTTCACAGCGTATTCCTGTATGTCTGGAATAGCTAATAGACGAGGAGCCACGCCCACATTAAGAAAATATAATATTCGTATATTTGAGATAATTAACAGTTAAAGTCTTCAAATTTTGTCGAAGCAACTTTAGTTTCAATATGATTATTTAGGATAAAAAGTGGGCGGACTAGCGTTAGGGGGCGTTGCACCTCCCATATAAATTAAATACAAAAATTCGTTTATATTGGAAACTATTACAGTTAGAATCTTAAAATTTTGCATGAATAACTTTAACAACCACGTATACATTTAGGGTAATAATTTGGCAGACTACCCATGAGGGGAGCGGCACCTCTCATATTAATGAAATAAAAAATGTTTATCTTAAAATTTTGTCGGAGGCACTTTTGTGTCAATATGATTATTTGGTATATAAAATGTGCGGACTAGCGTTTATATTGAAAATTAACACAGTTAGAATCTTAACATTTTTCACAAATAATTTTAACATCGATGTAAACATTTTGGGTATTAAATTGGCGTGATATTGCCCATGATATTAATTAAATACAAAAGATCGTTTATCTGGGAAACTAATACAACTAAATTCTTAAAATTTTGCACGTTTTTAAGAAAAAAGAGCGGAGTTTTATCTGGGGGTCTTGGAGTCCCCATATAAAAATAGAAAAATTCGTATATCTGAGAATCTATTAGAGCTAGAATCTTAAAATTTTACTTGAAGAATTTTGAAATTCATCCAAACATTTATAGTATTACGAGCGGACTTTTAATGGGGACTTGATTTGATGAATTTAATACAAAATATTGTTTATCTAGGAAAATATAGAACTAGATTCATCCAATTTTCCATACATTACTTTAATATTCATCTGAACATTTTGGAGGAAAAATTTCGGACTTTCCTCTGGGGAGCTTAAAGTCCCCACTTTAAGCTCCCCAAATTTTATCTTCAAATTTTATATGAATATCTTTGACATTCATGTGAACATTTAGAAAATAACGGGCGGACTTTCATTAAATATATGAATTAAATACAAAATTTCGTATATCTTGAAAACTGTTAGATATTTAAAATTTTAATAGATAACCTGCAATAATTTGCTTGGCATCTCTCATATGTAATCTGGAAAACTATTATGGTTAGAATTTTCAAAATCTTTAAGTGGGTTTTTTATTTATAATAGAGAGCAAAACAAAAAATATTGTATATCCCGAGACATAAGAATATGAATTATTTTTTAAAAATAAAAGTATATATTAAATTTTAGCAATAAAGAAATAAATAGATCATTAATATATTATTTTAGAATTTAAATGAAATATATCGTCATAAAGAGAAATTATAATAAACCTTTAAGAAAAATTTAAATTTAGTAACTAAATAAATTATTTTTTGGTTCTTATGTATTTAATTTCGATTGGGGAAGCGAAGCACTCCGGGTGTTAGCTAGTTAATTATAATTTTGAATTAAAAACTTTTAGAATATCATATTTTCTTAAACTTGTTAAATATATACTTTCTAAATAAAAACATTTAAGAAATTATAGTCGGGAGAGGCCGACCATGTAATACCCTACACCTGTTACAAAAGTAAAATGTGAATTAGTTTTTATAATAACACATTTGATAGGAAATAATACCTTAAGCTATTTATTGTTAAATAGAATTGTGGATATTAAAGTAAATTTTTGAAGGAGGCTTTTTATAGGGGCTAGTGTTCAATGAGGCCCTACAATTAAAAAATTCATTAGGGTGATAAAGGCCAGTAGAGTATACAAATTCTGTGTCTGTAAGTTGATAGTGCGAGTTAGGAGACACATTCTAATTGAGCTGCAAATTTGGACAAAAAGTGAGGTAAGAAGTCATAATACTTAGGACCTCCTCCGAAAAAAATTACTATCAATACATTACAATATTTTGATGGTGGATATTTCATTTGTGTACATTCGAATACAAGTTTTATTTATCAAGATTTTGCAATCCAAACTTTCTACAAATCTGAGATTAGCTTGATCTGAATATGCTTGAATGAATATGTTATGTTCCAAAACTAATATATATTTACATATGTAAAATTCCAATTCAAAGAAAAATATTGGCTCTTTTGTAATTATTAATACGCATGGAACCGTATGAGGTTTTACACCACTTTATTGTGCTGACGCACAACAATATTGGTACCATACCCACCTTAAAGTATACCAATTGGCTTATAATCATTTTATAAAGCGATTTAGTCTCTCCGTTCATGTAAATCTTGTAATAAAAATACCCAGCGACGAAACATATTATTATATTTAGCTATGTTCATCCCCCTGTCCGATCATTTATGGTTCCGGAGATGAAGCCTATTGAAAATTGTTAACATCGGTCGATTATTTTAACTATCCCCCATACAACTGAACTCGTCGAATAGAGCATTAAAGTTCATAATTACGTTTAATATACTCGTATACTCGTATCTGCAAAACCATGTTCCATACTAGCCTTTATCACCCTGATGAATTTTATAATTGTAGGGCTTCATTTAAGCCTCTATAAAAAGCCTCCAAAATTTTACTTTAATGCCCACAATTCTATTCAACAATAAATGGCTTAAGTATGTATATCTGATGCAAGGGATAATTCAAATTAATAAATTAATAATAAAACACATTATAAAAACCAATTCACATTTTACTTTTTCAACAGGTGTAGGGTATGGTCGGCCTCTCTATACTATAATTTCTTACTTTTTTATTTTGAAAATATGTATTTAATATGTTTAAGAAATTATGAAATTCTAAAGAGCCGAATCTTAAATACCCTCCACCACCTACTTCTATATTAATACTTTTTTAATTGATCAAATGTTTGTATAAATAAGTTTTCTCATGCCTTAAATAGAAAAACCCCATGATTTAAACAGCTTAAGTCTGTTACAATTCCAAGATTTATTAAACATTACAAACCCCATTTTCTTTTATATTTTTATAGCGCCCTAAGATATGTTTTAACGATATTTAATAATGTGCATATATGCATGCGTGTGTAAAATTTAAGGATTTTAAAAATACATATATATAATTTTGTTCTACACAAATTGATAATGCAAATAGTTAAATACGGTTAAATTGGTTTTAGGGGCAGGACCTAGTATGGGAGATATGACCAATTATAGACTGATCGTAAAAAATTCTTTAAGCAAAATTTTTGTCAAATTTTGTATCTATATCGTGATTTAGTAATAAGTAATGTGTGTTCAAGTGATTTTTTGAAGGGACACTTAATTGGGACCGACCGCACCCATGTTATAGACCGATCGTGAAAAAATTTTGAAATACCAAACTATTTTTGTATACCAAACTAATATTTGTGCCAAATTTTGTATCAATTGCTTTATTTAGTAATGAGTAACGTGCGTTTAAGATATTTTCGTAAAAGGACCTTGTATGACCAATTAAGTATATAAAGACAAAATTTCAAAATTCTGTATCATTATTTGACAATGAATATTGTGCATTTAAGTGATTTTCTGGAGGGGACCTAGTATGAGTTATATGACCAAATATGAACCGATCGTAAAAAAATTTTATAGTATAATTTATTTATATAAGAGCAATATTTGTGCTAAATGTATAGATATCAATATTTTGTAATAAGTTAGGTGCGTTAAGTGATTTTCGGGAGGAAACCTTGTATGGGAGCTATGACTAATTATGGACCGATCCAAAAAAAATCTACCATACTAATATTTCTGCGCATATTAGCAATACTTCTATGGATATCTTAATTTAGTAATGAGTTATGTGCGTTTAAGTGATTTTCTGAAGGGGACCCTGTATGGGAGCTATGACCAATTATGGACCGATCAGAAAAAAACTTTCATAGTAATATTTCTGTGTATATGAGCAATACTTGTACCAAACTTTATATGGATATCTTAGTAATGAGTTATGTGCGTTTAAGTGATTTTCTGAAGGGGACCTTGTATGGGAGCTATGACCAATTATGGAGCGATTGGAAAAAAAACTTTCATAGTAATATTTCTGTATATGTGAGCAATACTTATACCAAACTTTATAAGGATATCTTAATTTTGTAAAGAGTTATGTGCGTTTAAGTGATTTTCGGGAGGGGACCTTGTATAGCTATGTCTAATTACGGACCGATCCAGAAAATTGTTTCTCTCAATAAATTCCATTGATATAAGATTTTAATTTGTAAAATTTTGTGAAGATATCGACATTCTGACAGAAGTTATTAATAAAAAACTAATTTTCCGGGAATATGTACTTTTGTATGGGAGGTATATGAAATTATGGACCGATTCTGGCAATTTTCAACAGGAATCAAGATCTTGTGTAAAAACGAATGTATGATAACTTTCATGAATTTATCTTGGATTGTTTTCGAGAAAATTACATCAAAATGTGTAAAAATGCTTATTTTTTCGGAGTTGTTTTAAAGTTTGATTCATAACTTTTCCCGCTGTGAACCGATTTTGCTCATTCTTAATACCAAACTGTACGATAATAATATATATTTTGGGTGAATTCGGTTAAATTACATTGTTTCGTTTTAACATGAGCGCGATTTACACAGACAGACGGACGGACATAGATAAATCGACTCAGAATTTCAAAAGGACCCAGAATATATATTCTTTGTTGAGTATCTAATGAATATTTCTTTGTGTTACACTCGGAATGACAAACTTATATATACCCTCTATCACCACTGATGGTGGAGGGTATAATTATAATTAATTAGATTGATTTAATTTAAATACATCTTTTTATACCCTTCACCTTCGTGAGAAGGGTATATATAAGTTTGTCATTCCGTTTGTAATTTCTATAATATAATTTTACGACCCTATAAAGTATATATATTCTGGATCCTTATAGATAGCGGAGTCGATTAAGCCATGTACGTCTGTCTGTTAAAATCAGTTTTTAGAAGACCCCAGATATCGGCGAGATACGAATCTTCAATAATTCTGTTAGACATGAGAAGATCGCTATTTAAAATCAACAAAATCGATCGGTAAATAACGGAGATATGGGCAAAAATCCGAGACAACCTCTGAAAATTTCATCAAAAATGTCATATTTTTTTCATGCTTTGTTAAATAAGCAACGTGTGTGTAGATGTATTTGGTTTTTCAACTGTGCATTTCGTTTTGTATGTTTGAATGCTGTTAGCGTCATTGAGTTGTGTATTTTGTTTTTGTGAATTCTGTTCGTATATTTGGATGTAGGTTGGTTTTATTGCGTTGTTTATTTTGTTTTTGTTTTTCTGTGTTTTTCGTTATGTATGTTTAGATGACTAGAGTATTTTGTTTTTTATTTCGTCTAGCGTTGTTGTTCTTTATTATACCCTACACCACTTTAGTGGGGAGGGTGTATTGGGTTTGTGCTGATGTTTGTAACGCACAATTATATTGGTCCTATACCCACCTTAAAGTATACCAGTCGGCTCAGAATCATTTTCTGAGTCGATTTAGCACATGGCACATGATCTTTTTTGGTACTGTAGACGAAACTTATTGAAAATAGTTAACATTGGTCCATTATTTCACCTAGGCCCCATAGAACTGAACCCGCCAAATAGGGCTTTTAAGTTCATAATTATGTATAATATACTCGTATCTCGACAAAAAGCTGCAAAACCATGTTCTATACTAGTCTTGATGAACTTTATAATTATAGGGCATCATTTGACCCTAGCCCCACTAAAACCCCCATCAAAATTTTACTTAAATATCCACAGTTTTATTAAACAGTAAATGGCTTTAGTATATCTGAGGCAAGATACAATTCAACTTAAATGCTTTATTATGAAAACTAAATCACATTTCATTCGTATACAGGTGTAGGGTATTATATGGTCGGTCTCGCCCGACTATAACTTCTTACTTGTCTTGTTTTGCTTTTGGTGTAATAATAATGTAGTCGGGAAAAAATTTATAAAACTAATATGTTCAAAATACACTATGGTGAAGGGTATATAAGATTCGGCACAGCCGAATATAGCACTCTTGTATGTTTAAACTAAATTTGAACAAACTTAAACATTTTCTTTACAAACATAATGATTTGAAGATTTTCTTATATAAAATAATCAAATTCTTTTAATTCCGAAATCGCGGGATTGCAATTTTCAAAATCCCGAATCCCGGGACTTGTAAAATCCATTCCCGATTGTTATCCCTATAATGGAACGATGTTAACTATTTTCAAAAGGCTTCGTTTCCGTAACCATAAATGATCGGACAGGCAGATAAACATAGCTAAATATAATAATATGCTTCGTCGCTGGGACCGCGACCAATAGTTTGTTTACAAGGTTTACATGGACGCACGGACAGAACAGAACCAAATTCAATTATTTGAACATCAATTTACATATTTTTCTTAAAAAAAATGAAATTTTACATAAATATACAATAGCGAGCACAAAAATTGGAACGCGGGCTCATATGATCTTTGATTTTGTCTGATTTGGAACAACGGTAATCAATCCCATGACGAAAGTCCGCTCTTTTTTCTCCAAAATGTTCTTAGTGCAAAATAGCAATAGCATTTTCGATTAAACTACTTAATATATTAGCAAAGTGCCGTTACGAAAATTGAACCGGAAGGGGACTAAAAATAGGCCAATTGTCGAAAATCCGACAAAATTAGTACTTTTGTGCTTTAAAGACGATTTTTTTTAATTCTCAATCCAAAAAAAGGGTAAAAAAGGGAAATCTGTATTTGCTGCGTAAACGGATTGAGTCCGAATATTTTCAGACAATTCAAACTACTTCAATTAATAAATAAAACAAATAAATAAACGTAATAATTTATAGTTGGGCATGGCCGACCATATGATACCTTACAACAACTTTTTTAATAATAAAGCATTTAAATTAATTTTTACCTTAATTCAGAAATATTTTAACAATTTGCTGACAAAAAAGAAATTTTCTAAAAGAGGGTTATATGAAGGTCTATCCTTATAAACTCTGACGGGAGAATACTTAAGTATAATGATATGAAACCACTTAAAACCCCGGGCAACGCCGGGTACAAAAATCTAGTTGTTCTATGTGATAAAAATTCATGTTTGAAATTGGTTCGCTTTTTGAATGAAAAATTTGTCGTAAATAGATCCGAATTACGATTTCACCTGAGAAAAAGCGTGGAAAGGTAACAGATAGTGCTCATCTAGGGAAAACTACAACTTTTAAAGACCGTCACATGATTAAATTGTTCAAAATCGCCTCTCGAAAGATGTCAGTGGACGTTGCTAGTTGCGAAAATGAGCTATAGGTGACTCTGTTAGAGTTCAAATTGCCAGCAGAAGGTTTGACAAAGTGTACCTTCCCAGATTAATAGAGTCAATAAAAAGTACCGCTTTGAGTTTGAGAAATGTGTTAAGCATTGGTCAGTTGGTACTGTAAATGCTTGATATATAATCAGTGATTTTATTGCGAAAATCTCGCTTCTTGTACCTATCACTCCAAAATGGATTTTTCGACATATGTAACTATCAGATGAATATATTGACTTTGTCTAGGCCATCTAGTAAGAAATTTACGGTATCGGAGCCAAATAAATTTTATTTGCTCACGCCGCACAGTGTCAGATTTTGCCATTTTAGGGGGACTAAACTCTGTATTTCAAAAACTATTAATGGTAAAGCCACGAATTTTTTAACTTGGTATTATCATGAAAAGAAGCATCTTTTTAGAAAAATTGGGCGAAATCGGACAACTGACACGCCCACCTCATGTAACAGTAAGAATAAATATGCTAAGATTGCCCCAAGGAAAGATTAAAAGTTATGGCCAGGAGATTTTTTAGGGCAAACCCATTAGGATAAACCCAAATATAAAAATACTCGGGCCTTACTACACTGAAAAAAATTTATAGCTGGTCAAAAAATATATTTTTATTTTTTATTAATTTAATATTTGTTACAGAATAATACAATAGTAGGTAAGTACATAAACATTTAATTTACATTATTTATTCCAAATCAGAGCCATCAGAGTCGTCATTATAAATATCCTGCTCATTAAGTAATGCCAAATATCGAAAATTTGTTGATTCGACATTTGCGAGTTCATGATGAACTTTTGAAAAAAAATGTGTATGGGGTATGCAAAAAGATGCAAAAAATATTTTGTATTCCCAATAGGTTATATATATTAATTTATCATATAGTGCCAACAGAACCTTGGAATCAAATGGTATTCTATATTTTTGATTCCATTAAATATTTGTTAATTTCAAAACTTACTTACAATAAAATGACTTACTTTAAACGGCACATAAAAATGTGTCCTCACTTATTTTTCAAAAAGCTTTATTACTATTAATAAATAGATAAATACCTTTAAAAAGCAAAAAAAATGGAAAAATATCCATAAACAAAAAAGTTATAATGATTCAAAGTTATTGAATACTCGGCAGATAAAAATAAGATTTTTTTTGTAATATACACGACATTCAGAATACCGTTACCTTGTTTTAGTTTACATTCCTTCACTTTCTTAAGCATTTATTTATTATTTGGACAGTTGTCTGTCGTACATTTAAACATAATCAAAAAAACACACAAAAAAATGAGTTTAGTCCCCCTAAATTTGCAAAATCTGACACTGTGCGCCGTCGCATAAGACCTTAACCCGCTGTTCACTTAACCAATGCTGATACGTTTCGCAAAATAACGGGGATTTTTTTCTTGACTCTAATGATGAGTTGTTCCTTAGTTAAACGTTTTCCAAGCAAATTACACTTTATTAAAACTTCCGCGAGCAATGTGAGCTGATTTTAAATAATTTAATTACCTGATGGTCTTTAAAAGTGGTAGTTTTCCCTTGATGACCACTATCTGTTACATTTCCACGCTTTTTCTCAGGTGAAATCGTAATACCGATCTATTTACGATAAATTTTTCATTCAAAAAGCGAACCAATTTCAAGCATGAATTTTTATCACATAGAGCTTTAATAATTGTTCTTTTTTGATTAGATAATAATTACTACTATTATAATATTCTTATTGTATAATTTCTTCAAGACACTTTCATTCAAAACGCATTAAAAATCATAAATTTAGTGTTATTTCATTGTGTTGCATTTTTTGTGCTCGTTCACAAAGTTCACTTTTTCCAGCAAATATAAAATAATTCACTTTGCGTAATAGAAATCGAAACAAAATTTACCTTGTTTGGAAGCTCTGAGTTAAGAGAATAAACATCAAAAAGAAAAGATGGATTCATTACCGTTATTTCGAAACAGACGAAATTGAAGATCATATCGTCACGCATTGCTTTTTTGTGCTCGCTACTGTATATTAGTTTTGAAACATAACATATTCGTAGTATTTATTGAAAATTTTATGTACATTCAGAACAAGCTAATCTACCATTCATTACCTGCATTACTCAAAATTGGAGTAATGCAATCATCTATAATTGTTCTTAACTCCCAGGATCACTTCACACTAGGGATGCCAATCGGTACTGGGTTTGACGAATCCCGGGATTCGGGATTTTGAAAATTGCAATCTCGGGATCCCGGGATATTTCGGGATTTATATATGAAAATCTTCAAATAATCACGTTTGTAAAGAAAATTTTTAAATTTGTTGAAATTTATTTAAAAGAAGATGTACTTAAATTAAATCAATCTAATTAATTATAATTTTTAAATAAAAACTTTTAGAATTTTATAATTTCTTAAACTTATTAAATACATACTTTCTAAAAAAGTAAGAAATTATAGTATAGAGAGGCCGACCATATAATATCCTACATGAAAAAACGCACATTTTATTTTTTTACAATGTTTACTTTTCAATTGTCATGTTAATTTTTGTTCGTGCTTAAAATGAAACAACCGAAAACAAGTTAGAGTGCTATATTCGGCTGAGCTGAATCTTACATACCCTCTACCAGCTACTTTTATATTAATACTTTTCCAATTGTTTAAATATTTGTAGAAATAAATTTTCTCATGTCTTAAATAGAAAAATTCCAAGATTTAATTCTATTACAATTCCAAGATATATTGAACATTACAAGCCATTTTCTTTATATTATTATAGCGCTTAGCGATATTTGGCATATATGCATGTATATGAAAGAATTATGGATTTTCAAAATACATATATGTATATATAATTTTGTTCTACACAAATTGATAATGAAACTAGTTAAATACGGTTAAAGCGTTTTTAGGGGCCGAACTCAATTTGGGAGATATGACCAATTGTAGACCTATCGTAAAAAACTCTTTAAGCTAAATTTCTGTACGTGAAAGCTATATTTAAGTAAAATTTTGTATATATTTATACCGTAATTTAGTAACAAGTAATATGTGTAAGTGTTTTTCTGAAGGGAACCTTGTATAGGACCGACACATGTTATAAACCGATCGTGAAAATAGAATTTTTGTATACAAAAGCTATATTTAAGTAAAATTTTGTATATATTTATACCGTAATTTAGTAACAAGTAATATGTGTTTAAGTGTTTTTCTGAAGGGAACCTTGTACAGGACCGACCGCACACATGTTATAAACCGATCGTGAAAATAGAATTTTTGTATACAAAACTAAAATTTGTGTCAAATTTTGTATCAATAGCTTTATTTGGTAATAAGTAATGTGCGTTTAAGAGATTTTCGTAAAAGGACTTTGTATGGGATTTCTGTATCTATATCATTACTAATGAATTAAATAATGAATTGGAAGGGACGAAATGTGGATTATACACAATTTTATATTGTAATTTATGTGTGTAAGAGCAATATTTTTACTAATTGTATGAATATCTTAATTTAGTAATGAATTATTTGCGTTGAGGGGACCTTGTATGGGAGCTATGTCCAATTATGGACCGATTCAAAGAATTTTTTCTCTGAATGAATTATATTGACATAAGATTTTAATTTGTAAAATTTTGTGAAGATATCGATATTGTGACGGAAATTGTTAACAAAAAACCCATTTTCCGGAAATATGTGCCTTTGTATGGGAGGTATATAAAATTGCAGACCGATTATGACAATTTTCAACAGGAATCAAGCTCTTGTATAAAAACGAATCTATGGTGGAATTATTTTGCAAAGTTTTCGAGAAAATTACATCAGAATGTGTAAAAAAAATATTTTTTCGAGGTTGTTTTAAATTTTGATTCTTAACTTCTCCCGGTGTGAATCGATTTTGCTAATTTTCAATACTAAACTGCTAAGGATAATAGTCAATTTTTTCGGTGAATTTATCTGACTTCCTTTGCTTAGTTTAAACGTGATCGTGATTTAGGCAGACAGACAGAATTTGATAAAGACCCAGAATATTTATCAAATGAATATTTTTTGGTGTTACACACGGAATGACAAAATTATATACATATACTCTCTATCACCACTGATGGTGGTGGAGGGTATAAAAGGTCGTACACCCTCTACACGTGTGCATTCGTCGCTGTCTCGCTAACGACACAACAAAATAGAATAAGAGTGGATGTGATGTGGTATGAACTGAAAACCCTTTCACAGTCCCACAATTACATATATCTAGGTACTGATTAAATTCTAAGATGATCTAGTTTTGATCTGTTTAAAACAAAATAGTATGGCCTCCGGTAGTTTAGTGGTTAATGTTCTATTATGGTAGACCGGAGGTCGTGGGTTCGACCTGAGGAACTAGTTAAGGAGCGCACAACAGGCCCGATAGAGGCCTAGGTGTATGTAACTAACTAACTAACAAACTAACTTACTAACTAACTAAATGGGTAATATTGGTCCACGTTTTCGCATAGATCCGTACAAGTGGTCCCCCAGAGTGTAACAATGAAATTCGGTATAAATTGGCATGTCGTAAATGCATACGGTTTGCTTGTGGGTATAAAAGATTCGGTATAGCCGAATATAACACTCTTATTTGTTTTAAATAATATTTGCAGTAAATCTTAAAGATAAAAGCATTGAATATAGTTGAACCATTTTAAACTAATTATTAAAAATTACTTGCAAAAGTCGCGTCAATTTCGAATCTCGATAGGGAATGTGTTTCGTTTTGCCATCCACTAATGCTGATATCACGTTACCCAACGCTGATAATGATAAATTAATTTTAGTTGCCTCTCTAAATCGTTCTCCAACTGCTCCCGTTTTATTTTGACGTTCTGAGCCTGCCAAGTCTACCAAATTTAACTTTCCACGTCGAATACCTCCGGTAACTGGCATTTGCTCCACACTGTCCTCTTCTATGGGTATTTGTTCCAGACTTATTGTAAATATTGAATGGGAACGAGAACTAGTAGCGTTCATTAATGTAGCTCCAACAACCCTATTACGGTTACCCATATTGAGGAGATGGTAGCATTCCTCGGCATTTACTACTGTATGAGTACTTAGTGTCGGAACGGTAACACCAACACCGTGCTGCTCTTTCAAAGCATGGTTGGCGTTAAGATCTTCATATGGATTAAGAAGATCCCGTATATTCTCATTGTAGATTTCTAAATAGCTCACCATAGCCAAATATCTTATTCCCGACGCCACAGATATACCCTCAAAAATATGATCAAAGGAACATGTAATAATCCCACCTCGTTGTTTTGAATTATCAGATCCCTGAAAATAAAAGTGTAATTCAATTTATTTGTAAAAAATCAATTATATAAATTTTAGTGCAAAATTGTCTATAGATGTAAGTTCAAATGTATTTTTTTAAACGTTGCAAAATAATAGTATATTATAAAATTATAAAAAAAATCATGCGACTTTATTTAAAATTGGAAAGAAAACAAAAAAAAAACACAAAATTTTTTTTAAATTAATAATAAATATTATCCCTTAAGACGATCCGCCTATCTGTTTCTGGACTTGATTTCTTCCGCGAGTTTCTCTTTTTTGTTTTTTATATAAAGGATTTTGGACGAAATGTAATGATCTTCCTTACTATTTCTGTTAAGAATTTTGCTTTATTTCTCAATGTTTGAACAATTTTTTTCTCATCTTCGGTACAATGATGATTTCCTTCCATTTTCTTTATCTATTTATCTATCTATCTATCTATCTATCTATCTATCTATCTATCTATCTATCTATCTATCTATCTATCTATCTATCTATCTATCTATCTATCTATCTATCTATCTATCTATATATCTATCTATCTATCTATCTATCTATCTATCTATCTATCTATCTATCTATCTATCTATCTATCTATCTATCTATCTATCTATCTATCTATCTATCTATCTATCTATCTATCTATCTATCTATCTATCTATCTATCTATCTATCTATCTAAAAATGAACGTGTGTTTGTTTGTATGTTTGAACGCTATAGACTACTAAACGCCTGAGCCAATTTTCTTGAAATTCACAGCGAATTCCTGCATGTTTGGAATAGGTAATAGGCTGCTTTTAATTTTTAAATTTCAAGTGGGCGATGAGCCACGTTCACATTAAGAAAATATAAAATTCGTATATTTGAGATAATATAACAGTTAGAGTCCTCAAATTTTGTCGGAGCACCACCCATATAAATTAAATACAAAAATTCGTTCATCTTGGACTCAATTACAGTCAGAATCATAAAATTTTGCATAAATACCTCCCATATAAATTAAAAAAATTGTTTATCTTGAGTTAATATAACAGTTAGAGTCCTAAAATTTTGTCGGAGCCACTTTAGTGTCAATATGATTATTTAGCATAAAGTGGGCGGAATAGCGTTAGGGGGCGTAGTACCTCACATATAATTTATATACAAAAATTCGTTTATCTTAGAAACTATTACAGTTACAGTACGGGAGCGAATAACTTTAGCATCCATGTAAACATTTTGGATTATAAATTATCCGACTACCAATGAGGGGAGCGGCACCTCCCATACTAATTAAATAAAATTTGTTTATTGAAATAATACACAGTGGGGCAGAATGGATTTTTTTTGGAAATAAATCTGGCATTTCTAAACGGCTGATCCGATCGGGATAAAATTTGGCGTGAGCGTAGCCAAGGAGTATTCGAGTTTAAGTTTTGAAGATGAACCACAGATGCCACAGGCACGGAGCTGTGGCGGCTCAAAGTAGGGTACCTACGACATGTAAAATTTTTAAACTCGTGCCATTTTTTTGTTTTTCACCCTAATACAAAGATTTTTATACTTTCTGAAAGCGCTCGACGAGATCTAGAAAAAACATGCTAGGACATACTACTTATCTCTTATAATATCCGAGTTCTATGCATTTAAAAATTTAGTGATACAAAATTTACCATACCTTTGTCCGCCTTTTTTTGAATACCGGGCGTAATTTTGACCAAATGGACTCAATTCTTTCTTGTTAGTTAGACAACAAAATTTCCAATAATATACAAAAATTTTTAATTTAAAAATTCAAAAAATTTTAGATTTTTGCCGTTTTTTTTACCAAAATGTGTCTTAACTCTTTTATTAATAAAATAAAATTTTCTTTAAGAATATATAACAATTTTATAGTTTTCTAAAAGGTATCTTTACGCAGAACGCTTTGGCCTATTTTTTTAAAATCTTGCGTAATTTTGACCAAATGGACTCAATTCTTTCTTGTTAGTTAGACAACAAAATTTCCAATAATATACAAAAATTTTTAATTTAAAAATTCAAAAAATTTTAGATTTTTGCCGTTTTTTTTTACCAAAATGTGTCTTAACTCTTTTATTAATAAAATAAAATTTTCTTTAAGAACATATAACAATTTTATAGTTTTCTAAAAGGTATCTTTACGCAGAACGCTTTGGCCTATTTTTTGAAAATGTTGCCACTGCGTCCTTTCGAATATGACCTATTTTTTATCAAAACTTCAACTTTGGGCGATATGTTCTAAAATCCCAAAGCTGGGATCAGAAAACTGAAAGCAGTTTTGGAAACCTCAATATGTTTTCTATTTACTCCAAAAGTATTTTCCTAGCCCTGAAAGAATTGTGGACCCTATGGGCAAAAATGTAAAAATCCCATTTTTGGGATTTTCATTCCTATTTTTGGGAATTGCGGGATGCCCTTTGACCTTTTCAATTTGTTTTTTTTTTTTCATTTTCTTATTTGAAATTTTTCATTTCATTTCATTGAGTTTTTTCATAAATGAAGATTTTGTCATATATTACATATTTGTTAAATTTCTAAAACTATGATTTATATCAAAATTTTAATAGGGTCGCAGATAGCTACAACAATTTAGTCCATATTTATCCCTTAATATCTTTTTTAGTTAGATATGTTTTAAATTTAATGATTCCAATTTTAAATCTGCCAGAGTTGTATTAGAATCGTCTTTTATTTTAGTTATTAAATTTGGTAAAATAAAGTTATCATATAATTTAATTTTAATATTTGTAAAGTTTTTGCTTAAAGTGTCCAATATCGTCAACATGGTCTTTTAAAAGTGACATGTCATTATTTATCTGGTAAATTTGACTAAGGAATGTCACTTCATCCTCAATATCTGAAATTTTATTCTGGATGTTATTTTTAAAATTATTTAAGTAATTGCCTATTAAAGTTTGTTTTTTATTTATGTGATCCGTTATATTCTGTATTTGGGAAGATATAAGATTGTTAAATATTGTAAAATTATCTACTTGATCTGATAATGAATTTAGTGCGTTATTTATATCTATTTCATCGTCGCTGTCCATTGTTCCTGCTATATATTTAAGTTCTTTTCCTATTATATTTGCAAGTCCTCTTTTCTGTCTAAAATGTGGATTTAAGCTATGTATTTTTCCGTTTAACAACTCGTAATTTTTGTTTATATTGTCAAGTAAGGGTTTTGATCTCATTTCTGTAGAGCTGAAATTCAGTATTTGTATGTTTCTGTGAATATGTTCCAATGTCTCGATATATGCTGTAACATTAACGATGTGAAGTACTTTGTTATATTGTTCAATCACTTTCAACTCATCGATTTTGATTGGTACATATCCATTGTTATTTGTAAGGTCCTGAATGTCGAGGGTTTGGGCATTAACAGTTGTAAAGAGTAATAAGGTAAGTATCCAGTTCGTCATCTAAAAATAAAAGGTATCATGTGTTAGTTGTAAAGGTTGGATTGTCTCTGTCCTGGTATTTTCTTTTTGGTTTTACATGTGTATTATAATATTTGTGTTTAGTTCTCTTAGTTTCTAAATGATCATTATCTATCTTGTTAGCATTTTTTTTATATCTCCTATGGTTTTTACCTCCTCTTATCTCTTTGATGTAGTTTACTCCCTCATTTAAGTCTATATCTACTCTATTTCTATTAAGCTTTCCTATATATTTTTCCTTTTTTAGTACCATCAAATCATGAATTTCCTTATATTTATCCTCATGTACCTTACCATTCACGAAGTCAATAGGTTTAATACCTGTAGTACTATATATAGTGTTATTATAAAAACCTATAATTCTAGTAATTTTCTACTCAACCGTTTCGTCCTGATTTCTTCCGTCATGTCTTAGTAGTCTGATGTGTTTATTTACTGTATTATGCAGTCTTTCTATGTCTGCGTTCGACGTATGATTACTATTCGAGGTGTAATGTACGGAAATACCTTCGTTATTCAAAAATGTTTGCATTTCAGTTGCCTTGAATCCTAGTTCATTATCTACTATAATTTTCTCCATCTTTCCGTACATATTAATAATCTGCAGCAACCGAGTCTTGAATTCCAAACAATTTCTTCCACTAATTTGGAAGGCCATTGCAAATTTACAAAATTTATATATCATTGTCATAAATTGCTTCTTTTCCAATGTGTAAAAAACGTCATATTTTTCCAAAATGCAAGTTTCGCAATTATTTATGAACTTGGTTATACTTGTGTTTAGATTAGGGTTATAGAATTTTCGTTTTAATTCTTCATAAACAGCTTGGATGCCCCTATGGTTCTTACTAAGATGTTCTGCTTGGATGATTTCCATTAGTTTGGTGTCATCTTCTATATCTTCAAGCAATACTTTACATCTTACTACTTTAAGGTTAGTTTCTGCAGAGATTTCATTATAGGTAGTTTTTAAATGTTTCGTAAAAACAGTCATCAATCATCACTGCATTAACCTGGGATGGATTGAAGTGTATTTTAATTAAAGTTACAGCTGTGGCACGATCTAATTCCTTAAAATGGAAAGTTTTCCTAATGTTTCGAAACACCTTCTTAATGCGTGTTCTGATTGAACCTGAACCAATTCTAGATATTATAATTTGATTTTTATAAAAATTTATCGGTGCCGATACTTCTCTAAACTCGGCAATAGATTCTATTGTATTTATTTGTGGGGTTCTGGAAGTGATTCGGTATAACGCATCGAGTGTTCCGTTATTAATGCCTCTTTTGTATACAATATCGTAATCATATTCTTCCAGTTTAAGCCTCCATCTTATGAGTTTAGAACTCGGTTATTTAATAGAGAACAACCACTGCAATGGCTGGTGGTCCGTTTGTATAGTGAATTTCCTTCCAAACAAATATGGACGAAAATATGCAACGGCCCATACCACTGCTAAAAGTTCCTTTTCGATTGTACTGTAATTTACTTCGTGCTCGTTAAGAGTTCTGATTGTCTTGAGAAAGGACGGTGATTGTCTTGAGAAAGGACGGCTCCCAACGCAAAATTGCTAGCATCAGTGTTTAATACAAACTTCTTATTGAAATCTGGATAAGCTAAAATTGGGCTATTAGTGAGAAGGGTTTTTAATTTCTTAAAGCTTGACAGATATTCTGGATCACTTATGTCCAGTTTAGCATCCTTTTTAAGGAACTTAGTCATAGGTTTTGCTATCATAGCGTAGTCCTTAATGAACTTACGATAGTAACCGCTGAGACCTAGAAATTGTTTGATCTGCTTCTGAGTTTTTGGCAATGGATAGTTAGCCACACACTCCACCTTTTTATCGTTTGGTTTCACCCCTTCGCGGGTTACGATATGCCCTAAAAATTCAGTTTCCCTTTTTAAAAATTCACATTTATCTGGCTGAATCTTCAAGTTGGCCTTTTTTATTCGGTTTAATACCAATCTAAGAGAGGTCAAATGTTCCTCGAGCGATGTGGAAAAAATAATTACGTCATCCAGATATACCAAACAGATTTTACCTAATAAATCGCCCAAGACCACGTTCATTAATCGCTGAAATGTAGCTGATGCTGTTTTCAATCCGAAGGGCATTCCTAGAAATTCATAATGTCCGCCCTCTACAGAGAATGCAGTTTTGTGCACATCTCTCTCATCTATTTCGACTTGGTGAAAGCTTTTAGCCAGGTCAAGAGTTGTAAAATACATACTTCTTCCTAGCTTGTCTAATATCTCTTCCATATTTGGAATAGGGTACTTGTCATCGACAGTTTTCTCATTCGGATTATGTTACTATCCAACATTTCCTGGATTTGTTTCCTTACCTCCATTTTGTGGACATAAGGATAGCGGTAAGACTTTGTAAAGATCGGTTTGTCATCGGTTGTATTAATCCGATGTTTTATAACGTTAGTAAATGTTAATTTAGAATTAGGATTGTAAAATAAGTCTTCGTATTTTCTTATTAATCTACAAAATTTTTCTGTCTCCTCTGAATTAAGATGTTCCATACGGATTTTCTTTTCAAAAAATTTGAAATCAAGGGAATCAGTGTTGGACATAAGGTTGAGTTCGAAGATGGGATTTTCGTTCCCTTCAACTCCATTCTTTTGCAACTCCTTAATGTAGTTATTTTCGTCATCCTGATCCCTAAGGTCATCCCTATCATTAAAGTATAAGGGTATTTGACAATCATTAACTTCCATTAAATTAAGCTTATAGTTAATACATGCATTAAGGGGTCAAAGGATATCATTTCCCAATAACCCGTCATAATGTTTATGAAAATCTATTATATAAAACTGTAACATTTTGGTTTTTAAATTAAATTCCCTGAAGGCGGGTATTTCTACCTTTTCTCTTACTACTACTTGGTGTTGCAAAGTTTTGATAAAAATAGGATTAGTTTCCTTGGCCCATTTTGGGTTACAAATACCTGGGTTTAAAACAGAGTTAGTAGCGCCAGTATCTACTATTAATCTTATATGTCCCAGGTCTGTTTTTATTTTTATATGTGGTAGTTTCTGCCCGAGGCAGTGTCCCGAAAATTTGCTGCTCTTTCATTTGTATTTATATCCATTGGTTCTGTAGCTGGT
Source organism: Lucilia cuprina (assembly GCF_022045245.1). Taxonomy (NCBI): domain Eukaryota; kingdom Metazoa; phylum Arthropoda; class Insecta; order Diptera; family Calliphoridae; genus Lucilia; species Lucilia cuprina. Next base: position 4,375,928 of record NC_060949.1, read on the forward strand.
TGATAGTGGTTGTTTTGGAAGTTCGGGGTTCGTTGGTTGTGGTAAGATTGTACGGAACTTCCTTTGTTTTTAAACGGTGAGTGGGGGTTCCTATATTGTCTCTGAAAGGGCTGTTGAAAGGCTGGTTGCTGATTTTGGAAAGGTTGTTGGTAATGCCTATTCTGTTTATGATTTATTTGCATACCATTTCTTACTTGGTTCTGATAGTTCTTTTTATAGTCCTGTTGAGGATTATAATTCAAACGTCTGTTTTGGTGCGAGTTATTCCCTAACTGTCTATTACCGTTACTTTTTGTTTGGGGATTATCATTCCCAGTATGTGCGTGCCCTGCGTGGAACAGAATATCCATAGCCTGTTCTAAGTCTGTGTGATTTCTGCAGAACAGAATTGTCTTCATCGGTTCTGGAATTTTACTTTTAAAAATATTCAATACGGTGCGCATGTTATTAGTCGCGGATAGCCTAGTTGCCTCAGTCTCTCCTAGTATAATAACTAGCTTGTTATTCAACCTATGCAACTTGTTTTTAATATCATTATAAAATTCTACTGTATTTGTTTTAAGTGTTACACTCCTAAGCTCATTAAACAGTTCGTCGCAAGATCGTCTGTCCCGAAGTTATTTTGGAGTATGCCCCTAATGTCTGTCCAGGAAATGACGTGGCAGTTTATTTCGATAGCCTGTTTTGCCTTACCCTTAAGTTTAGATTTTATTACGTCCGAAAAGAGCATCTGAACGAGTTCATCATAGGTCTGAAGATGAGGGTGTACTCTGTCGACGAGAGTCGTGAATGTCTGTAGGTCTTTACAATTCCCATCGAAATCCGGTAGGTTATTTAGGTATTTCATAGGGTCTATGGTAAGTCTATTGACTTGGATATGACCTTGGTCCACCATTTTGAAACAAAAATACTCTTTTTATTACTATATATTTTTTGTTTTCTTAAAATTAAAAAGGAATATGTTATATTATATTTTGTTTTTGTTTGAAATTTCTTATACTCTTATATTTGTATGTCTTTTTCTTCTGTTGCTTAAGTATTTTCTTCTAGACGATATTTTAATAAGTGTTATCTGACGGGTATAATTTCTCAATATTTCCCTATCTTCTTCCTTAAGTATATACAATTCAATGATTGTTTCTAACTCTAATTTTAATTTAAATTTTTCTGATACATTCATCATAAAATACTACACAAATACATTTTCTTACTGTGTTGTTTTGTTGTCCTCCTCCTTGTTGTTCCTTCTAGGTTTCGATCACTGCACATATAAGGTATGCTGATGTAGATTGTTGTTGTTTGTTTGTTTTAGTTGCTGTAGGTATTGTTAAGTTGTTGTTGGTGTTGTAAAGTTGCTGTTGGCGTTGTAAAGTTGCCTCAAAGGAGTTGATCTCCTTTATTGGGGTTTTCCAAAGGAGTTGATCTCCTTTTTAGGATTTTGCCGAAGGAGTTGATCTCCTTTTTTAAAGTTTTTTTTTCAAGGGAGTTGATCTCCTTTATTGGGGTTTTCCAAAGGAGTTGATCTCCTTTTTAGGATCTTTCTAAAGGAGTTTATCTCCTTTTTGGAGTTTTTCCAAAGGATTTGATCTCCTATATTTTAGAAAGGATACCCGATCCTACCGACTGCGCCAGTTTTGTATATGGATTTTAATCCACGTAAAAAAATAACACACTAGTTTTGAATGTTTAATAAGACTCCCTTTATTGAAGATTTTTATTTTCTTATATACTAATATTTTGTTCATTTAGCAAAAATATATTTGTGGGAAAACATAAGTTTATTTTGCAACAAAATAAACTTATGTTTTTTTATTTCGTCAATTTCTTCTAAAAAGGTTTCATTTTCTTGCAGGTGTTATTTATTTTGTGGGAAAGAATATCTGTCAACTTACACTTTTTCTATTCCAATATTAATGTAACGCGAGTGTGCTTTCTTTATATGAAACAAAGCAAACTCATGTTAAAAAGAACAAATTGCAAAATTGCATCTTCCCACTGGAAGTGCAATATCAGTTATTTTATTAGAAAATTATTTGGCCAAATTGCAAAATGCAATTTGGTCTTTCCCAAAGAAAATAAGTAAAAGGTAGATAGAATAATAAGATCAGAGGTGACAAAGAGTAAATTAAATAATGACAACGCTAGGGGTCATAACAATTAACCACACTTTTTATTTTAAAAACCAAAAGGCTATTTTGTTTAAGTTTAACAACGTCTTTGTTCGTGATCGCATTATGGTCGAATACTTCAAAACCAGACCTCTAAAATTATGTGATGTTATTGGTGGTGATATTGATTCACGAATTTATTTGAATGATCACTACTCCCCTGCTACTGGTAGATTGAATATTGTTTGCAAGAAACTTATAAGAAAGAAAGTCATTAACAAATTTAGAATATTAAATGGTAATAGATTAAAAGTAAGGTTAACAATAGCATATGTGACTCTGCCGACTGTATTGCACTACTTAACAATGGAACATAGGTATTTGCTGTCTATTACTTTATATTTTAGTGTATTTTAGTATTGTTATTAGTTTCTTAATATAAGTCATTGATTGGCAATTAGAAAAAATGCATTTTTATGCGAGATTCGTATTTGTGGTAATTTTTGATTTCTACTTAAATAATATTGTTCTTAGTATTTGAATCTTTTTCATTTAAATTAGATTAATAATTTATGTATTTTTCCTAATTGCATTTACTTTTTTTATGATTTTTATAAGTTTTGTTCATTTTTTTATGATTTCCTTTTAATAATTTTGTATTACTTTTTTATGATTTTCCTTTTTAAAATTTTGTATTATATTTTTTATGATTTTCTTTTTTATAAATTTATATAATTTTTTATGATTTTGTATTATTTTGTATGATTTTTTTAATTTTTTTCCTTATTTTTTATAATTTTGTATAATTTTCTTTTTTATAATTTTGTATTACTTTTTATGATTTTTTTAATGATTTTTGCTGTTTTTAATTTTTAATTAAATGTTTGTGCGGTAATGAATTTAGTTATTTAATTAGGTACTTTTTAATATTTTTATATGAATGAGTCTAAAATCTTTTATTAGGGTCAAGAAGGGCTTACATACTAAAGTATCTACTTTAACCAAATGTTATAAATAATAATAAAAATAAACCACTATATGAATAACCTACCTGTCAACTTCTACCTCTCCACCCACTTCTTAAAGTCAAATGTCATAAAATAATAAATAAACTGGTACTTCGGAGAAGGGCCATAAAATATTTCCACTTGGTTCTGTAGCTGGTTGATAGTGGTTGTTTTGGAAGTTCGGGGTTCGTTGGTTGTGGTAAGGTTGTACGGAACTTCCTTGGTTTTGAAACGGTGAGTGGGGGTTCCTATATTGCCTCTGAAAGGGCTGTTGAAAGGCTGCACAGTGGGGAAGAATGGAATTTTTTGGAAATAAATCTGGCATTTCTAAACGGCTGATCCGACCGGGAGCGTAGCCAAGGAGTATTCGAGTTTAAGTTTTGAAGATGAACCCCGCAGATGCCCCAGGGACGGAGCTGTGGCGGCTCAAAGTAGGGTACCTACGACGGTTATTTAATAGAGAACAACCACTGCAATGGCTGGTGGTCCGTTTGTATAGTGAATTTCCTTCCAAACAAATATGGACGAAAATATGCAACGGCCCATACCACTGCTAAAAGTTCCTTTTCGATTGTACTGTAATTTACTTCGTGCTCGTTAAGAGTTCTGATTGTCTTGAGAAAGGACGGTGATTGTCTTGAGAAAGGACGGCTCCCAACGCAAAATTGCTAGCATCAGTGTTTAATACAAACTTCTAATTGAAATCTGGATAAGCTAAAATTTGGCTATTAGTGAGAAGGGTTTTTAATTTCTTAAAGCTTGACAGATATTCTGGATCACTTATGTCCAGTTTAGCATCCTTTTTAAGGAACTTAGTCATAGGTTTTGCTATCATAGCGTAGTCCTTAATGAACTTACGATAGTAACCGCTGAGACCTAGAAATTGTTTGATCTGCTTCTGAGTTTTTGGCAATGGATAGTTAGCCACACACTCCACCTTTTTATCGTTTGGTTTCACCCCTTCGCGGGTTACGATATGCCCTAAAAATTCAGTTTCCCTTTTTAAAAATTCACATTTATCTGGCTGAATCTTCAAGTTGGCCTTTTTTATTCGGTTTAATACCAATCTAAGAGAGGTCAAATGTTCCTCGAGCGATGTGGAAAAAATAATTACGTCATCCAGATATACCAAACAGATTTTACCTAATAAATCGCCCAAGACCACGTTCATTAATCGCTGAAATGTAGCTGATGCTGTTTTCAATCCGAAGGGCATTCCTAGAAATTCATAATGTCCGCCCTCTACAGAGAATGCAGTTTTGTGCACATCTCTCTCATCTATTTCGACTTGGTGAAAGCTTTTAGCCAGGTCAAGAGTTGTAAAATACATACTTCTTCCTAGCTTGTCTAATATCTCTTCCATATTTGGAATAGGGTACTTGTCATCGACAGTTTTCTCATTCGGATTATGTTACTATCCAACATTTCCTGGATTTGTTTCCTTACCTCCATTTTGTGGACATAAGGATAGCGGTAAGACTTTGTAAAGATCGGTTTGTCATCGGTTGTATTAATCCGATGTTTTATAACGTTAGTAAATGTTAATTTAGAATTAGGATTGTAAAATAAGTCTTCGTATTTTCTTATTAATCTACAAAATTTTTCATTCTCCTCTGAATTAAGATGTTCCATACGGATTTTCTTTTCAAAAAATTTGAAATCAAGGGAATCAGTGTTTGACACAAAGTTTAGTTCGAAGATGGGATTTTCGTTCCCTAAAACTCCATTCTTTTGTAACTCCTTAATGTAGTTATTTTCGTCGTCCTGATCCCTAAGGTCATTAAAGTATAAGGGTATTTGACAATCATAAATTTCAATTAAATTAAGCTTATAGTTAATACATGCATTAAGGGGTCTAAGGATATCACTTCCCAATAACCCGTCATAATGTTTATGAAAATCTATTATATAAAACTGTAACATTTTGTTTTTTAACTTAAATTACCTGAAGGCGGGTATTTCTATTTTTTCTTTTACTACTTGGTGTTGCAAAGTTTTGATAAAAATAGGATTAGTTTCCTTGTCCCATTTTGGGTTACAAATACCTGGGTTTAAAACGCCAGTATCTACTATTAATCTTATATGTCCCAGGTTTGTTTTTATTTTTATATGTGGTAGTTTCTGCCCGAGGCAGTGTCCCGAAAATTTGCTGCTCTTTCATTTGTATTTATATCCATTGGTTCTGTAGCTGGTTGATAGTGGTTGTTTTGGAAGTTCGGGGTTCGTTGGTTGTGGTAAGGTTGTACGGAACTTCCTTGGTTTTGAAACGGTGAGTGGGGGTTCCTATATTGTCTCTGAAAGGGCTGTTGAAAGGCTGCACAGTGGGGCAGAATGGAAATTTTTTGGAAATAAATCTGGCATTTCTAAACGGCTGATCCGATCGGGATAAAATTTGGCGTCAGCGTAGCCAAGGAGTATTCGAGTTTAAGTTTTGAAGATGAACCCCGCAGATGCCCCAGGGACGGAGCTGTGGCGGCTCGAAGTAGGGTACCTACGACATGTAAAATTTTTAAACTCGTGCCATTTTTTTGTTTTTCACCCAAATACAAAGATTTTTATATTTTCTGAAAGCGCTCGACGAGATCTTGAAAATACTTATCTCTTATAATATCCGAGTTATAGGCATTTAAAAATGTAGTGATACAAAATTTACGCCTTTTTTGAATACCAGGCGTAATTTTGGACCAAATGGACTAAATTTTGTTAGTTAGACAATTTCATTTCCAATAATATACAAAAAATTTCAGATCAATATCATTTACAGATCCAAAAATATACGTTTTTAAATTTAAAAATTTTAGATTTTTGCCTTTTTTTGCCCAAAATGTGTCTTAACTTTTTTTATTAATAAAATAAAATTTTCTTTAAGAATATATAACAATTTTATAGTTTTCTAAAAGGTATCTTTACGCAAAACGCTTTGGCATAAAAAAAACTTATTTTTTGAAAATGTTGCCACTGCGTCCTTCCGAATATGACCTATTTTTTTTATCAAAACTTCAACTTTGGGCGACATGTTCTAAAATCCCAAAGCTGGGATCAGAAAACTGAAAGCAGTTTTGGAAACCTCTATTTACTCCAAAAGTATTTTCCCAGCTCTGAAAGAAATGTGGACTCTATGGGCAAAAATGTAAAAATCCCATTTTTGGCATTTTCATTCCTATTTTTGGGAATTGCGGGATGCCTTTTGACCTTTTCAATTCTTTTTTTTTCATTTTCTTATTTAAAATTTTTCATTTCATTTCATTGAGTTTTTTTCATAAATAAAGATTTTGTCATATATTACATATTTGTTAAATTTCTAAAACTATGATTTATATCAAAATTTTAATAGGGTCGCAGATAGCTACAACAATTTAGTCCATATTTATCCCTTAATATCTTTTTTAGTTAGATATGGAAATTCTCGACCCTTTACAAAAAAATTTCAAGCCAATATCTCAATTACATTTAAAAATATGTTCATTTAAACCTGTATCCTTTAATTTCATATTTTTCATATTTTAGTATTAAATATGACAGAACATGTTTAAATCTTATACCTTTAAATCTTTACCTATTTTCTATTTGCTTGCTTATCCTTATAATTGAAAGGTCCTATTATGCTTAAATTTTCAGAAATTTATAACTATTTTTTACCTAAATTTTTTCGTTCTGTTTCGTTTATGATCATGTAGGTAAAAATATACAGGTAATGATAATTTCGATTCATTCACTAATAAGAAATATCAATGACTGAATTACAGGTTATAGTAATATAGTCCTAAATGTTAATAGGTAGACAGTTCATAAGTTTTTACTTTGGAATACCTGTATCGGAAATGACAAGAATTGGTATATAAGTAAACTTCTCAGATTTTAAGTACCATATTTAATAAATCTACCATAAGATTACATTAAAGTACGAAGAGTTGTGTTCCGTTTTATGGAGTGTATCTTCAAAAGGGACAGAAAGAATTGAAGACATTTCAAATTATATAAAAACTACATATAGTAGAAAAGTAGACAAAACAGGCATATCAAAATTTGAAAACTTTTTGATGTAAAAAGTAAGTCTGTGGATGGAAATCAAAAGAAATTTCGATTAAAATTTTGAAGTTGGATGGAAACTACTACGGAAAACTCAACTTACAACACATCAGCAGGAGCGCCTTGCAAGTCATACGAAGACTTATATTCAAGGTCAAAAAAAGAGGGTCACACAAAAACTTTTTTCAATCTCAAATGAGGAAATTGCTGATACATTTAACGAAATGCTGAAAAAGGAAAACCAACCTATGGATGCAGTTTTCTGATCCCAGCTTTGGGATTTTAGAACATGTCGCCCATAGTTGAAGTTTTGATAAAAAATAGGTCATATTCGGAAGGACGCAGTGGCAACATTTTCAAAAAATAGGACAAGTTTTTTATTAATAAAAGAGTTAAGACACATTTTGGGCAAAAAAACGGCAAAAATCTAAAATTTTTTGAATTTTTAAATTAAAAAAACGTATATTTTTGGATCTGTAAATGATATTGAGTCCATTTGGTTCAAAATTACGCCCGGTATTCGAAAAAAGGCGGACCAAGGTATGGTAAATTTTGTATCACTAAATTTTTAAATGCCTATAACTCGGATATTATAAGAGATAAGTAGTATGTCCAAGCATGTATTTTTTCAAGATCTCATCGAGCGCTTTCAGAAAATATAAAAATCTTTGTATTAGGGTGAAAAACAAAAAATTTTATCCCGATCGGATCAGCCGTTTAGAAATGCCAGATTTATTTCCAAAAAATTTCCATTCTGCCCCACTGTGTAATATAATATAATAAGAGTTAGAGTCCTCAAATTTTGTCGTAGGCAAGTTAGTGTCAATATGATTATATGGGATAAAAAGTAAGCGGACTAACGTTAGGGGGCGTGGCACCTCCCATATAATTTATATACAATAATTCGTTTATCTTAGAAACTATTACAGTTAGAATATTAAAATTTTGCACGAATAACTTTAACATCCATGTTAACATTTGGATAATAAATTGGTGAACTACCCATGAGGAGAACGATACCTGCCATATTAATTAAATACAAAAATTCGTTTATCTTGAGATAATATAACAATTAGAGTCCTCAAATTTTGTCGGGGCCACTTTAGTGTCAATACGATTATTTAGGATAAAAAGTGGGCGGACTAGCTTAAGGGGCATGATAACTCCCATACAAATTAAATATAAAAATTCGTTTATCATGGAAGCTGTTACAGTTAAAATCTTAAAATTTTGCACGAATAATTTTAACATCCATTTAACATTTTGGATATTAAAGTGGCGGACTATTATGGGGGCTTGGAGCCCTTATATAAGTAAAATAGAAAAATTCGTATATCTAAAAATCTATTAGAGCTAGAATCTTTAAATTTTGCTTGAAGCATTTTGACATTCATCTGAACATTTAGACTATAACGAGCCTCCTTTTAATGGGGACTTTACATCTCCCATATGAATAAAATACAAAATATTGTTTATCTAGGAAAACATAGAACTAATTGCACCAAATTTGCCTAAGTAAATTACATAAATATTCATTTGAACATTCTGGAGGAAAAAGGGCGGACATTCTTCTGGGGAGCTTGAAGCGCCCACATGAATTAAATAAAAATATTAGAGCTAGACTCTTCAAATTTTATATGAATAACTTTGACGTTCATGTAAACATCTAGAAAATAACGGGTGGACTCTTAATGGGGGCTTAGCACAACATATATGAATTAAATAAATAATTTCGTATATATTAAAAACTTTTAGATAATTCAAAATTTTCATATTAATTTGTTTTATAAACGTTCTACAATATGTCGAATATGCCTTGAGACTATTGCTAAAAATCAGTCTAGCATCCAATGTAATCAATGTGCTCTTTGGATTCATATTAAGTGTAATGGTTTGCAAGAAAAGACCCTTTCTTTGTTATAGGACAACATATCACTTTTGTTCGCTTGCGCTAACTGCATTAAAATCCTAACTCTGCTATTGACAATCTTCGCACTGAAGTGAGTGCTGTGGAGGATGAAAATAACTTGTTACATAAAAGATTAAATCGTGGTGACATTGTTGTTGTTGGTTTACCAGCTGACATAATTGATTTTGTTGACCCCATTATTAAGATAGGGTCAATATATAATGGTTCTGTGTTGCCTGTTGATATTAACAGTTTTGTATATGGATTTTAATCCACGTAAAAAATAACACACTAGTTTTGAATGTTTAATAAGACTCCCTTTATTGAAGATTTTTATTTTCTTATATACTAATATTTTGTTTATTTAGCAAAAATATATTTGTGGGAAAACATAAGTTTATTTTGCAACAAAATAAACTTATGTGTTTTTATTTCGTCAATTTCTTCTAAAAAGGTTTCATTTTCTTGCAGGTGTTATTTATTTTGTGGGAAAGAATATCTGTTAACTTGCACTTTTTCTATTCCAATATTAATGTAACGCGAGTGTGCTTTGTTTATATGAAACAAAGCAAACTCATGTTAAAAAGAACAAATTGCAAAATTGCATCTTCCCACTGGAAATGCAATATCAGTTATTTTATTAGAAAATTATTTGGCCAAATTGCAAAATGCAATTTGGTCTTTCCCAAAGAAAATAAGTAAAAGGTAGATAGAATAATGACATCAGAGGTGATAAAGAGTAAATTAAATAATGACAACGCTAGGGGTCATAACACCCCCACCGTTAGCTTGAGGCTCCGACGAAATTTGCAATATTGAAACCTTTTGTCTTATAACGTATACAAAAATTATGGTTATTACTATAATAAACATCATAATTATTACATTTATGCTTATATTAATGATTCTGGAATTATTATTATGGTATACAATTTTTTTATGTTTTCTTCATATTCAATTTGTTTTAAATATAATGATTCCAATTTTAAATCTGCCAGAGTTGTATTAGAATCGTCTTTAGTTATTAAATTTGGTAAAATAAAGTTATCATATAATTTAATTTTAACATTTGTAAAGTTTTTGCTTAAAGTATAAATTTCACAGTTTTCAAATTTTATAAGAAACGTTCCTGTAACTGTTGTTTTAATTTTATTACAATTATGTTCTATTTTAGAAAAATAGTTTTTAAATATTAAAATACCTGGAATTATTTCCGTAATATTAGTATCATTCATTGTTAGCATTTTGCATTGAGCTTCCTCGTATAAAATAATATTTTTCAAACAATTATAATTAATTGGAATTAAATTTTTCCTTAAATTTTCCGCAATATTTGTGTCATATATTATGTTTTCTACATCCAATAACACTTTGAAATTTTTTAATAAGATTGATTTATTGTTTCCATTCGGTATTGGTTCAAATATAATTTTTGACAATATTTTGTCCGAATATTGGGGAATCATATGTACAATTATAATATTCTCATCATGGAGGGCTACAGCCACCTTTATATTTGTATAACTGTCAAAATCTGTTAAAAGGTCTAATTCGGTCTTGGTAAGTATGTCTGTCGGAATTATTCCTAATTTACTGGAGAAAATTATTTGTCCAATATCGTCAACATGGTCTTTTAAAAGTGACATGTCATTATTTATCTGGTAAATTTGACTTAGGAATGTCACTTCATCCTCAATATCTGAAATTTTATTCTGGATGTTATTTTTAAAATTATTTAAGTAATTGCCTATTAAAGTTTGTTTTTTATTTATGTGATCCGTTATATTCTGTATTTGGGAAGATATAAGATTGTTAAATATTGTAAAATTATCTACTTGATCTGATAATGAATTTAGTGCGTTATTTATATCTATTTCATCGTCGCTGTCCATTGTCCCTGCTATATATTTAAGTCATTTTCCTATTATATTTGCAAGTCCTCTTTTCTGTCTAAAATGTGGATTTAAGCTATGTCCATTTAACAACTCGTAATTTTTGTTTATATTGTCAAGTAAGGGTTTTGATATCATTTCTGTAGAGCTGGAATTCAGTATTTGTATGTTTCTGTCTCGATGTATGCTGTAGCATTAACGATGTGAAGTACTTTGTTAAATTGTTCAATCACTTTCAACTCATCGATTTTGATTGGTACATATCCATTGTTATTTGTAAGGTCCTGAATGTCGAGGGTTTGGGCATTAACAGTTGTAAAGAGTAATAAGGTAAATATCCAGTTCGTCATCTAAAAATAAAAAGTATCATGTGTTAGTTGTAAAGGTTGGATTGTTTCTGTCCTGATATTTTCTTTTTGGTTTTACATGTGTCTTATAATATTTGTGTTTAGTTCTCTTAGTTTCTAAATTATCATTATCTATCTTGTTGGCATCTATTTTTCTTTATCTCCTATGGTTTTTACCTCCTCTTATCTCTTTGATGTAGTTTACTCCCTCATTTAAGTATATATCTACTCTATTTCTATTAAGCTTTCCTATATAATTTTCCTTTTTTAGTACCATCAAATCATGAATTTCCTTATATTTATCCTCATGTACCTTACCATTCACGAAGTCAATAGGTTTAATACCTGTAGTACTATGTATAGTGTTATTATAAAAACCTATAATTCTAGTGATTTTCTCCTCAACCGTTTCGTCCTGATTTCTTCCGTCATGTCTTAGTAGTCTGATGTGTTCATTTATTGTATTATGCAGTCTTTCTATGTCTGCGTTCGACGTATGATTACTATTCGAGGTGTAATGTACGGAAATACCTTCGTTATTCAAAAATGTTTGCATTTCAGTTGCCTTGAATCCTAGTTCATTATCTACTATAATTTTCTCCATCTTTCCGTACATATTAATAATCTGCGGCAACCGAGTCTTGAATTCCCAACAATTTCTTCCACTAATTTGGAAGGCCATTGCAAATTTAGAAAATTCATCTATCATTGTCATAAATTGCTTCTTTTCCAATGTGTAAAAAACGTCGATATGGACTATTTCTCGAGGTTTACTTGGGGTTTCAGTGACTTTAAAAGGTATTTTCGGTGGTTTGCGGTCATATTTTTCCAAAATGCAAGTTTCGCAATTATTTTTGAACTTGGTTATACTTGTGTTTAGATTAGGGTTATAGAATTTTCGTTTTAATTCTTCATAAACAGCTTGGATGCCCCTATGGTTCTTACTAAGATGTTCTGCTTGGATGATTTCCAATAGTTTGGTGTCATCTTCTATATCTTCAAGCAATACTTTACATCTTATTACTTTAAGGTTAGTTTCTGCAGAGATTTCATTATAGGTATTTTTAAATGTTTCGTAAAAACAGTCATCAATCATCACTGCATTAACCTGGGATGGATTGAAGTGTATTTTAATTAAAGTTACAGCTGTGACACGATCTAATTCCTTAACATGGAAAATTTTCCTAATGTTTCGAAACACCTTCTTAATGCGTGTTCTGATAGAACCTGAACCAATTCTAGATATTATAATTTGATTTTTATAAAATTGCTAGCATCAGTGTTTAATACAAACTTCTTATTGAAATCTGGATAAGCTAAAATTGGGCTATTAGTGAGAAGGGTTTTTAATTTCTTAAAGCTTGACAGATATTCTGGATCATTTATGTCCAGTTTAGCATCCTTTTTAAGGAACTTAGTCATAGGTTTTGCTATCATAGCGTAGTCGTTAATGAACTTACGATAGTATCCGCTGAGACCTAGAAATTGTTTGATCTGCTTCTGAGTTTTTGGCAATGGATAGTTAGCCACACACTCCACCTTTTTATCGTTTGGTTTCACCCCTTCGCGGGTTACGATATGCCCTAAAAATTCAGTTTCCCTTTTTAAAAATTCACATTTATCTGGCTGAATCTTCAAGTTTGCCTCTTTTATTCGGTTTAATACCAATCTAAGAGAGGTAAAATGTTCCTCGAGCGATGTGGAAAAAATAATTACGTCATCCAGATATACCAAACAGATTTTACCTAATAAATCGCCCAAGACCACGTTCATTAATCGCTGAAATGTAATCCATAGGTTGGTTTTCCTTTTTCAGCATTTCGTTAAATGTATCAGCAATTTCCTCATTTGAGATTGAAAAAAGTTTTGTGTGACCCTCTTTTTTTTTTGACCTTGAACATAAGTCTTCGTATGACTTGCAAGGCGCTCCTGCTGATGTGTTGTAAGTTGAGATTTCCGTAGTAGTTTCCATCCAACTACAAAATTTTAATCGAAATTTCTTTTGATTTCCATACAAATAATTTTCTCCAGTAAATTAGGAATAATTCCGACAGACATACTTACCAAGACCGAATTAGCCCTTATAACAGATTTTGACATTATACAAATATAAAGGTGGCTGTAGCCCTCCATGATGAGAATATTATAATTGTACTTATGATTCCCCAATATTCGGACAAAATATTGTCAAAAATTATATTTGAACCAATACCGAATGGGAACAATAAATCAATCTTATTAAAAAATAACAAAGTGTTATTAGATGTAGATAACATAATATATGACACAAATATTGCGGAAAATTTAAGGACAAATTTAATTCCAATTAATAATAATTGTTTGAAAAAATATTTTTTTTATACGAGGAAGCTCAATGCAAAATGCTAACAATGAATGATACTAATATTACGGAAATAATTCCAGGTATTTTAATATTTAAAAACTATTTTTCTAAAATAGAACATAATTGTAATATAATTAAAGCAAAAGTTACAGGGACGTTTCTTATAAAATTTGAAAACTGTGAAATTTATACTTTAAGCAAAAACTTTACAAATATTAAAATTAAATTATATGATAACTTTATTTTACCAAATTTAATAACTAAAATAAAAGACGATTCTAATACAACTCTGGCAGATTTAAAATTGGAATCATTAAATTTAAAACATATCTAACTAAAAAAGATATTAAGGGATAAATATGGATTAAATTGTTGTAGCTATCTGCGACCCTATTAAAATTTTGATATAAATCATAGTTTTAGAAATTTAACAAATATGTAATATATGACAAAATCTTTATTTATGAAAAAACTCAATGAAATGAAATGAAAAATTTCAAATAAGAAAATGAAAAAAAAAACAAATTGAAAAGGTCAAAGGGCATCCCGCAATTCCCAAAAACAGGAATGAAAATGCCAAAAATGGGATTTTTTACATTTTTGCCCATAGGGTCCACATTTCTTTCAGGGCTGGGAAAATACTTTTGGAGTAAATAGAAAACATATTGAGGTTTCCAAAACTGCTTTCAGCTTTCTGATCCCAGCTTTGGGATTTTAGAACATGTCGCCCAAAGTTGAAGTTTTGATAAAAAATAGGTCATATTCGGAAGGACGCAGTGGCAACATTTTCAAAAAATAAGTTTTTTACTCCAAAGCGTTCTGCGTAAAGAAACCTTTTAGAAAACTATAAAATTGTTATATGTTCTTAAAGAAAATTTTATTTTATTAATAAAAGAGTTAAGACACATTTTGGGCAAAAAAACGGCAAAAATCTAAAATTTTTTGAATTTTTAAATTAAAAAAACGTATATTTTTGGATCTGTAAATGATATTGATCTGAAATTTTTGTATATTATTGGAAATTTTGTTGTCTAACTAACAAGAAAAAATTGAGTCCATTTGGTCCAAAATTACGCCCGGTATTCAAAAAAAGGCGGACCAAGGTATGGTAAATTTTGTATCAATAAATTGTTAAATGCCTATAACTCGGATATTATAAGAGATAAGTAGTATGTCCAAGCATGTTTTTTCAAGATCTCGTCGAGCGCTTTCAGAAAATATAAAAATCTTTGTATTTGGGTGAAAAACAAAAAAATGGCACGAGTTTAAAAATTTTACATGTCGTAGGTACCCTATTTTGAGCCGCCACAGCTCCGTCCCTGGGGCATCTGCGGCGTTCATCTTCAAAACTTAAACTCGAATACTCCTTGGCTACGCTCACGCCAAACTTTATCCCGATCGGATCAGCCGTTTAGAAATGCCAGATTTATTTCCAAAAAATTTCCATTCTGCCCCACTGTGTGCTCCGATGATAGAAAGAAGTGACATTGACTTAGCCGTTAATTGGATCTCAAGCTCTATTAGTGTAGCCACAAATAGCGCTTGTAGATTATCAAAAGGTTTGCTTAAGGGTAAACCACCTTGGTGGGATCCCGAAAACTCCTAGGTTTTGTTGTAAATTATTTAACAAGGCAAAGAGATCTGTTATCTCTTATAAGTCAAAATTAATGAATTTAAAAATTAGGTACGAAGTGTAGTTCCTGGAGAAAATTCTGTAGTTCTATAGAAATTATATACAAAAATCAAACGGAAATTGGACTGAAGGTAGTCAAGAGACACTTGAGCTTCTCTTGAATACTCACTTTCCCCGTTGCATCCCAACTGGTGAAACAGTTACATAAATCAGCAAGGTATTGAACTAGTTAATACTGCTGCAAATGTTATGATAGATGATGACATCATCCGCTGGGCAATAAGCAGTTTCGACAGCTATAAATCACCTGGCCCAGATGGCATTATTCCAGCGGATCTACACAAATAATTTAGATCGTATCATTCACTGGCTAAGTAATATTTAAAAGGCCTGTTTACACTGGTCCTACGTACCTATTCAGTGGACCAGGAGTAATGTGATCTTTATCTCACACCAAGGCAAAAGACTTCAACCCATCAGCCTGGCGTCATTCTTGCTTAAAACTCTGGAAAGAATAATTGATATAAATGTCAGGATATCTATTGATAAATCTCTACTCTCAAACTCTCAGCATGCCTACATGAAAGGTAAACCTGTTGGGTATATTGAAAAATACATGAGTTATGGAAACTTCACTCTGGTTGTATTTTTCGATATTGAAGGCGCTAATGTCAGATCCTCACCTATCTGGCAATCCCTCTCACAGATGGGAGTGGACAGATCTATTGTGAGTTTTGTAAAGAACTTGCTATCTGAACGGACTATTGTATTTTCACTGGGTGAAACAACAATCTGTAAAAAAGCCATCCCCCATTTTTTGAACATGGTAATAAGTGAACTATTGGCTGAAGATAATAAGCTCATGGAGTATTAAATGCGTAAACCCAGGAAAAACGGAACTAGTATCGTTTGCGAACAAATACAAAATTCCTCAATTCTCCCTTCCACTTCTCAAACGGCGAGGTTCTAACGCTGGCGGATAGCGCAAAATACTTAGGGGTTAGTCTCGATAGGAAATTGTCTTGGAGCTTGAATATCATCTCCAGATCTTCCAAGTCTGCTTAACCTAACCTATATAAAATAACTGTAGGACAATTAATTTGTACTGTATTTATCATATGTAATTATAAGAAGCAAAACAGTATAAAATAAGGAAAAGTATATGTGAAGTCATCAAAATTTAAAAAAAAATTAACTCACGGAACCAATCAATATGTCATACAGCAACTATATGACAATTAAAATTCCGGGCTGTAAAGGCCATTGGTAAATTCATATCAGATAGAACATGAACATCTATCAGTTGAACATTTCTGAAGAAATATAACACAATTGGAAGAATGTTTTCAACCACCCCAATAAGAAATCAAATACCAAAATTACCAGTTAATTACATAATATAAATTTCAAGAGTAACTTTAAAAGAACCAGATGAAAAGACAATTCCATGAGATCAAAAATATAAATAGACGAAAACCCCTCACAAACACTAAACTCCATGCACACAATATCAGTCACAATTCATCTTCCACCAAAACAGTCACAAAGAAAATACATCCACAACAATGTTGACTGAGCAATCGCAACATCTTTAAACAACAGAAATTTCCCAAAATTTACAAACAATCTCATAAAATTTACCATTATAAATCAGTCAATATTATATAAAAAAAATTAAAATATTTACTTAAGCAGACGATTTTGGTGTTATTTTATATAATGTAAATTCGTAAATAAATACTGTTCGGTGTAAAATCAATTGTTTAAACACGGCTCTATTTGAGTTTACTTTACTTTAAGTTCATCGACTATCGTTCTGCCCTAAACAACAGCACAGATTTTAGTCAACTTCACATTAAGTTGGATGCCATTTCAAATCAATTAACTCAACATAAGGCTGAAACTGAAATGATTGTTGAAACATCGATCTAAGCATGAAGGTTGCAGAAGGTTGAGATTTGAAAGAATTGAATTGAACTGTTATAGTCAAGACAAAGGGCTGGATAACTCTGTGGAAAATAAAATGAAAGAACAAGGAGCTATAACTAATGATATATACCATAGAGCTAATAGGACAGATATTGTTATTAATGGTCTACCTACTGCCATTTCAAACTTGTTGTTAATTAATGCAGTTTCTATTAATTCTCAATAGATGTCAATGACATTCAACATGTTTGCTTCATGAATAAAAGTAAATCGATTCCAGTCAAATTTAAGTGAGTTCGTGTACAAACGTGACAATTTAATGGCGGAGTACCATAAGTCCAGATCACTAAAGCTCAGCGTTTTATTATGTGGTACACCCAAGAGTATATCTTAACAGAAATTGACAATGAGTATGTATAAAACAAGTAATACAACTATTTACTCATAATTTTTGAATACAATGTACGTCCACACAAGTTTCATGTTGAGTACCTTCATGTAAGTATTCGCAATATGAAATGAAATATCATTACGCATATTCAATTCGCTTATCAAACATGTATGCTCTTATTCACTATATAAAAGCTAGCTTGTATGTGTGACCTCAAATGAATAAAAACAACGAATATGTTGGGAATTTCTTTTATTCAAACATTTGAACATAAATACCGAAACGATAAAACGAGTAGTTAGGATATTACGCTTTATTCCATTTATTTTAATTATATTGATATCAAGAATTTGAAATTTATTACGGTCGTTTTTTACAAAAAAAAAAAAAAATTAAATTATATAAATAGCTAAATTATAAATGAGAAATATAATACAAAAGTGACATGTAAAAACTTTTCATTCAGTTTTATGTAAAATTAAAAAAAAAGTGGTGTCAAAAAAAAAGAAACAATAAAATGTTCATCAATTTTTACAATATAAAAATAGGTAAATATGCAGTGTTGCCAAGTTAGCCTTAAAAGACTAAATTTAGCATCTTTATTTCATCAAAGCCATTTAGTCTATAAGCCTGAAGTTATTTTATAATAATAAAACGTTTATTTATTATAATAACATCTTTGTACAGTTTGAAAATAAACAAGTAAGAGTTCTATATTCGGCTGTGCCGAATCTTATATACCCTTCACCATGATGTGTTTAAAGCCTTTTGTACCTTTTGAAGAACGAAAAAGTACCAAAAAGTCCCCTTTTACTGGTTCTCACTTAATCCGGGATATACGAACTTAATAACATGTTTCTAGGTTCAATATTATAGAAATTTCAAAAAGTACCTTTTGAAGAACGAAAAAGTACCAAGAAGTCCCCTTTTACTGGTTCTCACTTAATCCGGGATATACGAACTTAATAACATGTTTCTAGGTTCAATATTATAGAAATTTCAAAAAGTACCTTTTGAAGAATGAAAAAGTACCAAAAAGTACCCTTTCATGGGTCCTCACTTAATCCTGGCCATACATACTTAATTACATGTTTCTAGGTTTAATATCGTAGAAATTGCAAAAAGTACCTTTTGAAGAATGAAAAAGTACAAAAAGTACCCTTTCATGGGTCCTTACTTAATCCGGGCCATACATACTTAATTACATGTTTCTAGGTTTAATATCGTAGAAATTGCAAAAAGTACCTTTTGAAAAACGAAAAAGTACCAAAAAGTCCCTTTTATGGGTCCTTACTTAATCCGGCCATACATACATAATTACATGTTTCTAGGTTTAATATCGTAGAAATTGCAAAAAGTACCTTTTGAAAAACGAAAAAGTACCAAAAAGTCCCCTTGTATGGGTCCTCACTTAATCCGGGCCATACATACTTAATTACATGTTTCTAGGTTTAATATCGTAGAAATTGCAAAAAGTACCTTTTGAAAAACGAAAAAGTACCAAAAACTCCCCTTGTTTGGGTCCTCACTTAATCCGGGCATGCATACTTAATTTCATGTTTCTAGGTTCAATATTATAGAAATTTCAAAAAACCTTTTGAAGAACGAAAAAGTACCAGAAAGTCCCCTTTTATAGGTTCTCACTTAATCCAGGCTCTACATACTTAATTTCATATTTCTAGCCAATAACAAAACATTAGTGGTGCTCTCGCTCTGCTACTCTTGCTCTGCTGCTCTTGCTCTGCTTTGCTTTTATAAACAAATTACAATAACAATATTTATCGTATTGTTATGTATTTTTGTTTTTTGCAGTTTCTGTCTGAGCATGAATAAAAAATCTAAATTTTATATGAAATTTTCAGAGGTTGTCTCGGTTTTTTGCTCATATCTCCGTTATTTATGGACCGATTTTGGCTGATTTTAAATAGCGTTCTTGCCGGTCGTATGTCTGATAGAATTATGGAAGATTCGGATCTCGCAGATATCTGGGGTCTTCTAAAAACTGATTTCAACAAACATACAGACAGAGACAGACAGACGGACATGGCTTAATCATCTCCGCTACCTATAAGGATCCAGAATATATTTACTTTATAGGGTCGGAAAATTATATATAGAAATTACAAACGGAGGCTAGATCGTCTTAGGATTTAATAAGGACCCAGAATATAACCAATATTTCGATGTCTTACCAACGGAATGACAAAATCATTGAAAATGGAGTTTTGGAGATGATGTTAAAAAAATGGTTCAAT
Source organism: Lucilia cuprina (assembly GCF_022045245.1). Lineage (NCBI taxonomy): Eukaryota > Metazoa > Arthropoda > Insecta > Diptera > Calliphoridae > Lucilia > Lucilia cuprina. The sequence continues at coordinate 4,395,772 of NC_060949.1, forward strand.
TTGAACAAAAATTCGTACTAGCACATTTATGAATCTTTTAAAGATAAAGATAATATTTTTTGTAAAAATTTTCAAAACTAAAAAAATTTTCTTATATTTACTTCAGAATCACAACCCAGCTCGGTAATGGGTTGTAGATAAACAATTGTTCAATTCACAATCGATGTTGTAGCTTTTTATGTCAGCAGCTGCTAAAATACACTGAAAAAATCCATGCTTAATATATACGAAAAATGTCGTACATTGTACAAATCGTTCGTTGTTTCGCACCAGGAAATTCTTTCGTAATATAAATACGAAATTGTACGAAATATTTTAGTATAATGCAAAATATTCTTGAAAAAAATAATTTACATAAACTTAAAAAAGGAAATTTTGAATAAAAATGTAAAATTTACGAACTATTAATTTATTTAAACATTTTTGTTCATTTTAAAATAAATTTTCTAATTTTAGTTCAAAATTATTCTCCACACGAATTTTAATTTTTTTATGAAAATAATTCGTAAATAATATTATACTTTTTCTTAAATTTTATAAAAATATTGTAGTTTTATTTAATCATAATATACTGAATGTAATTATGTTTAATTTCGCTAAAATTTAAGAAAAAAATATTACGAAAGGTTTTCGTACTTTCGTAAAAATAGAAAAGGGTTTTATTAAATAATATTTCGTATTATACACGAAATGTTTGTCAATATTACGAAAATAGAAGTTACGAATTTTTTTTTCGTCAAGTTGCGCATGGATTATTTTCAGTGTAGAGATAACAAGTTGTTGGTATTTTCTATGCTAAAGTTCTATACAACTCTTACGACAATTTTTGATTGTTCAATTCACAATCGATGTTGTAGCGTTGTATGTCAGCAGCTGCTACAATAGTCATAACAATGTTATTGGTATTTTCTATGCAAAAGCTCTATACAACTCATACGACAATTTTTCCTATATATATGTTTTTCGAATGTTGTAAGAATTTATAGTGTTGCCAATTGTTTATTTTAACATATAAACAAAAATTCAAACGATAAAGTGGTAACACTGAAATCAAAAACAAACAGCTGCTTACAAAAACAAAAAAATAAAATTTTATTAAATACAGTTTATTTATTAGTATAAAATGTGGAATAAAGAAAATAAAGGAATTGAAAATTCAAAAAAATTAATTTGGTTTATTTCGCATGTTTAATTAATATAATATTTTTTGATTTTTTATCTTTTGACATTGTTATGTGTATTTGTTTTGATTGTTTTTTTTTTCATTGAGAACATAAACATCTGCTGCAAATATCTGTTCACAATCACTGTTACTGCACTTTAGTAGGTACAATATACAACTTGATTGAGAATTGAACACAAAAGTTTTTAGAATGTCGTAAGAAAATTCAGAGTTGTCAATTGTTTATTTCAGCATATAAATAAAAAATTCAATCGATTTTGGCAAAAAAAAAACGATAAAGTGGTAACACAGAAATTTCAAACAAACAGCTGTTTACCAAAACAAAAATAAAATTTTATTAAAAACTGTTTATTTATTAGTTTAAAATGTGGAATAATGAAAATAATAGAATTTTAAATAAAAAGAAATTAATATGGTTTATTTTGCTTTAATATTATTTGTTTTTTTTACTTTTTTCTATTTTATTCATATTGGGGCTCCACGCCCCCTAACGCTAGCCCACCCACTTTTGATCCCAAATAATCATATTGACACTAAAGTGTTTCCGACAAAATTTGAGGACTCTAACTGTTATATTATCTAAAAAAAAAACGAATTTTTGTATTCAATTAATATAGGAGGTGCCGCTCCCCTCATCGGTAGTCTGCTAATTTATTACTCAAAATGTTTACATGGATGTTAATGTTATTCGTGCAAAATTTTAATATTCTAACTGTATTAGTTTTTAAGATAAACGAATTTTTATATTTAATTGGCGGACTACCCATGAGGAGAGCGGCACCTCCCATATTAATTAATTGAAAAATTTGTTTATCTTGAAATAATATCACAGTTAGAGTCCTCAAATTTTGTCGGAAGCTCTTTAGTGTCAATATAATTAAAGTGGGCGGACTAGTATTAGGGGCGTGGCACCTTCCATGTAAATTAAACACAAAAATTCGTTTTTCTTGAAAACTATTACAGTTAGAATATTAAAATTTTGCACGAATAAGTTTAGCATCCATGTAAATGTTTGGGGTAATAAATTGGCGGAATACCCGTGAGGGGAACAATACCTCCCATATAAAATAAATACAAAAATTTATTTTGAGATAATATAATAGTTATAGTTCTTAAATTTTGTCGGGGCCACTTTAGTGTCAATATGATTACTTTGAATAGAAAATAGGTGGACTAGCGCTTGGAAAGTATTACAGTAAGAGCCTTAAAATTTTGCACGAATAACTTAAATGTCTATGTAAACATTTTGGGTAATAAATTGGCGGTCTAACCATGAGGGGCGGCACATCCCATATTAATTAAATGCATAAATTTTGCACGAAAGACTTTAATATTCATCTGAAAATTTTTAAGAAAAAAAAGTGGACTTTCATCTGGGGAGCTTGGAGCACCATTATGAATAAAATAGAAAAATTCGTATATCTGTGTGTTAATGCCAAAAGCCTCATCACTCTTTTGGCCTTAATATATGAGATGAGCAAGTTTTTCCCTTTTTTCAGTAAGCTATACAAAGGCTGAAAGATGTGAAAAGCAGGCCATCTCTTTCCCCCATAATGCCCAAAAGCATCTGTCAACCTGGCCAAGATGTTCAAAATGAGGTTTCCGTTTTAAGTTAATAAATTTTCCTTCTTGTTTTTTCTAACATCCGAAGCTTAAGGTAATATTCCTATCCAATAAATATTCTTATCCAAAATCCTAATTCCTTGTATTTTGTTTTATTTCTATTTTCATTGCATTGTCAATTGGGGTTTTGTTCCTGAGATAAACAAAATAAATTTCTTTAGTTTGTTTATTTAACATTGGCTCTGAGATATTAATTATATTCCGTCCAGATTCCCTCGAAAGCTCTGTTTTTCAAATTAACATTGGTCCTTCGAACCGGGTGGAAAAAGTTAATAACAACTCTCTGAGATTTCAACATTGGATTGTTTTGTGCACTCATTTCTTTCATCTATTTACATATTGGAAAAGGTATGTTTTATTCTTTGCTTTCGGTAGTGATTTAGTCTGGAAAGTGCATTTCATATAGCAGTTCACAAGAACTTGAATTTGCAATCAATCTTTTTACTTATCAATTAAATTCGTACAAAATTTAATTATTAAATGTGCTAAATTTTACTTAATGGCAAAATAATAAATCCTAAAGAAATTTTAAAGAGATCGTGAAATTTCTTTGTTTCAGGTTCTCTTAATTATATGCATATATTTATGTATGATGAAATTATTTCCCCCTGTTTCAGCTTGAGAATTTTATTTTAATTACTGTTGAGTTTATTTTTTATTTCTCATTCCGATCCTATATATTTCCCTTCCCCACCTTTCACCATTATTTTATACATAAATTTCTCCAACCCTTTTATTAATACATCCTAAAATGCTCTTTTAGTGTTATTCTCATATGATTATCTCTTTCCCCAACACTCTTTACGATTTACATCAAAGCTTGTAATTTACATCTCTTAATTATTACAAAAGTGTTTACAGATTTCCGTATATTAAACGGTTTACACTCTTTTACATTCCAATTGTTTTTTTTTAATTAAGAGTTGCCGTCAGGTTCTTTCTGTATTTTAAAAAATTTGGATTAAAATTAATATTAAATAATGAAAGTGCAAAAACAATTAATGAAAGTATTTCAATTGAATAAATTAATTTTATTACACTTATTAAGTTAATATTAGATTTTGTCTGACTTTTGGACTACCAAAAAAAAAAAACTAATTTAGATTTTTCTTTCTGAATTTGAATAAATAATAATATACACTCGACACTAAGAGGAAAAGAGATTCTTTTTATACAAACCTTTATTTAATGAGTAATAACTAATGCCAATCAAATATTTTCCAAAGTTGAACAAGTTTATAAAACATTCAAAATTTTAATCAATATTTTAATTTATTTGATAAAATTCAATTCCCGCTTTATAAAACTCGACACTTTTTCCTATTCTTGGAAATACTATTGCAATTTCCCATAAATAAAAGGTTAATGACCTATTGCTCCTTTTATTTACATTAAACAGCTGATAGACAATCTATATATCTAAAATAATCACTTCGTTTTTCTAGCCAGAGTTTTAAATGTATTAATTCCCTTTTCGTGATTACGGCTGTATATATTCATAATTTATTGCTCCAATTGTTAAAATCTCAATCCATAAGTCTTTCAATTTGGTTTGAACTAAAATTGGTTTATTTGTCCCATTGATTTCAAGTTTCGTTACCATTGCTATCTTAGCAGTCAAAGTTTTAGTTGTCTTTTCTACACAGTATACTGCGTGAATTCATACAAATTTCATTCCGTTCAAACTAGTGTCATTTAAAATGTCTTTAGACCAATTCATAAGATTAGCGGATATAGTAGTAGAGTTCGAGGCTGACCTTAATACCAACCAATATCCTGTGGATTCGATTCACACAATTGAAGTTCATAGAAATGAACTAAAGTCCAATTGGGGTCGAATTAAGGTCGCCTATGATCATTTCCAAGCCGAAGCGGAAAAGGAGGCTGGCGAAGGCGATGAACCTATCAATATAGAATCGGTTAAATCGAAATACAAGTGCACATATACCACGTATTGCAATTGTTTAACAAAGTTGTCTGAGCTTTCCGATTCATTAAAAGTCTGTTCCAATCCTAATTCTGAAGAGGTTATGGGCCAGCCCGACGTTCCTGCTCTTCCAGGTTCTTCAAATGCTATTGTCCAAAACTCTATCCCTTCCGAGTAACGCAGTCTCCATCTTCCTCCAATTGAAATAGAGGCATTCAATGGTGACTATTCTTCCTGGCTAACTTTCCGGGATTTGTTTTCTGCCGTCGTTTCCAATTCCCGGGCAAGTAACGTAGAAAAATTATTTTTCTTGACACAAAAAACAAAGGGCGAAGCGCGAGAAATCGTTCAAAAGTGTCCACTCACTCATCAGGGTTTCGACATTGCATGGAGAAATCTATGTTCGCGTTTCGAAAACCGAAGAGTGCTTATCAATGGCCAATTGAAAATCCTAAAAAACTTCTATTCCCAAATGGTCCGAATTAGATACATTTCTTACAAATCGCTATAGAACCTTAGAGTCAGTGTCTGAAATTCGAGGTTCCAATTCATCCAAAAATAGTGATATGAAATCAAAACCTAATTCCAATTCGAACAAACGAGTCCACTCCTTCCAAGTCAAAGTTTCGATTCCCAAATGCCAAATATGTCCCAAAGATAATCATGCGATTCGCAAATGTCCCAAATTCCTTCAAATGGATCAACAAAGGCGATTGGAGGAAATAAAGAAAGAAGGTTTGTGTATAAACTGTTTCTCGAAAACGTATAGCGTGAGAAACTGTACAAGCAAACACACATGTTTTAAGTGCAAAAAGAAGCACAATACACTTTTACACAAAGATGTTGAAGATCAAACTCCGTCTTCAATTCCAAGTTCCGATATTGCGTCGAATCTTAATCCCAATTCCCAGCCCTATTCTCATCCTACCTCATCCAATATACAGTCCACTAATAGTTCTAGTTCCAGTACGGGTGTTTTGTTAGGGACAGCGTGGGTTAACATTTGTCACCTTGGGACGAAGTATCAAGCACGTGCATTGATAGATTCTGGGTCTGAAGGTAACCTTCTCAAGCTCCCCCGCAATCTACCAGTGCACAAATTTCAGGGTTAAATCAGTCAGTTTCAGCAACTGTTCAACATCAGTGCGCCTTAGTACTAGGTTCAAACTTAGATGATGGTGTTTCTCTTCCTGTTACTGCACTTGTAGTACCTCAACTTTCTAGTAATCTTCCTTCTCAGTCCGTTCCAAAATCTAACTTGTCGAATCTTCCTAATATTCCATTAGCTGATCCTAAATTTTATTCCACTTCAAAGATCGATGTTCTTATTGGCGGTGATATTTTCCCCTCTGTTGTTCGTTCAGGGGTAAAGCACAATGTTTGCGAATCCCTCTTTGCGCAAGAAACCATCTTCGGATGGATTCTTACTGGTCCAATTTCTAGAATTAATAGTCCAAATCGAACAATAATTTCAAATTTCTGTGAAATTTCTTTAGATGAAGAAATTTCACGATTTTGGGAGGTGGAGAATCTTCCAAGGAAGAACATTATGTCCCCATCCGATCAGGCTTGTGAAGATTTATATGCCCGTACAACAAAAAGAGATTCTAAAGGTCGATATATAGTTTCACTTCCTTTCAAGGAAGAGATTCCAGAAACATTATTCCTAGGCAACTCTAGGTCGAGCGCTATGGCTCAATTCTTTCGAAATGAAGCAAGACTGATTCGGACTCCAGATTTTAAAATCGAATATGATAAAGTAGTTTTGGGGTACGAAACCCTAGATCATATGTCCAAAGTCGCTTCTCCTGACTTATCCGAAAGTCGATACGTTTATTATCTACCATACCACGCTGTTATTAAACCTGATAGCGTTTCTACTAAGGTTCGTGTGGTATTTAAAATGACCTTACTCTTTTGATTATAAAATGGCGATTTCATCAATTTGTGTTCAATGCTGACATTCAGAAGATGTATAGACAGATTTTGGTCGATAAAAACCATACTCCATATCAACGAATATTATTCCGAAGTAATCCAAATAGTCCAATTTGTGATTACGAACTTAAAACTGTCACTTTTGGTGTGAATTGTGCACCTTATCTTGCTATTCGGACACTATTACAATTAGCAGATGATGTTCAGTCAATGTACCCTATTGCTAGTAGAATCCTCCGGAATTCCATGTATGTCGATGATGTCTTAGCAGGATTTCATACGCAACAGGAGTCCATTAAAGCAAGGAATGAACTCATCCGTGCTTTAGATTCCGCTGGTTTTTCATTGAGAAAGTGGACATCAAATTCCAAGGAAATCTTAGTTGATCTTCCACCAGACCATCTACTCCATGAGGAATTCCTGAAGTTAGAAGACAATAGTTCCGCAAAAACGCTGGGCATTCGATGGAATGCAGTTTCCGATAACTTTTATTTTGCTGCTAATCCATTTTCCGAAACCGAAAATTACACTAAAAGGCAGGTTTTATCCAACATTGCGAAGTTATTTGATCCTGCTGGATGGCTAGCCCCTTGCATTATCCTTACAAAGATCCTTATGCAGAAAATATGGATCGATGGTACTGGTTGGGATAAAAATCTTTCTGCAGATGCTCTTTATCAATGGAAAACCTTTCAGTCCAATTACTCCGTTATCAATACCATTCGTATTCCACGATGGATTGATTATCATCCAGGTGCCAAAATCCAATTCCATGGATTCTGTGATGCGTCAGAAAAAGCATACTCGGCGGCACTATATATCCGAATAGCAGACTCCAATTCTATTTCCACTCATCTTATATCCTCTAAAACTAAAGTAGCTCCTATTAAAACGTTGTCTATCCCGCGATTAGAACTTTGTGGTGCAGTTCTGCAAGAGAGTTTCTCCAAACATCCCAGCAACGCATCGTAGCTGATTATGCTCATCTAAATGTCTCCTGGCATTTTATTCCTGCAGGGGCTCCGCACATGGGAGGTCTTTGGCAGGCTGGAGTCAAGTCTTTCAAAACCCATTTCCGTAAGGTAGCAGGTTGCTATAAGTACACGTTCGAGGAGTTAAGTACTTTATTGTCCAAAATAGAGTCATGTTTAAATTCTAGGCCAATTTCGCCCATCTCCTCTGACCCAGCTGACTTATGTGCTCTGACACCCGGACACTTTTTAGTTGGAACTCCAATTCTTGCACCCATCGATCCACAAGTTGATGACTCGTCCATTTCTCTCATAAACAGGTGGCAAAGACTCAAGCTTATACACCAAAACTTCTGTCAGCGTTGGAAAAACGAATCTCTAAAGGAAATGAACAAACGCGTAAAATGGCAGCGGCCTGAGATAAACCTTCAGGAAGGTTCTTTAGTAGTTATTAAGGATGAAAACCTCCCACCGAACTCGTGGCGACTCGGTCGCATTGTTAAAATATATTCAGGTTCGGATAATCGAGTTCGCGTAGCCGACGTCTTAACTCAGCGCGGATTAATAACTAGGCCTATCGTTAAGCTTGTATTATTACCTGCCTCATAGACTTCGCTTGTTTCCCCTTTGACTTACTCATAATCTTTTGTTTCAGCACAACATGCCTAAAATATCCTCCTCCAAATCCAAATCCACTCCCAGAAATTTCCCTGGAAACTACAACGCCTTTCCATGTCGCCTATGTAATCGACCACATCCACTCCGATTATGCCGAAAGTTCTTAGAGATGAATATATCCGATCGTATCCGTGCCGTCCGTGAGAACAAGTATTGTACTAACTGCTTGGCACACGATCATTCCCAGGGCACATGCTTCTCCAAACATGGATGCAAGCATTGTAAGAAATTCCACCATACGCTACTCCATGTAAATCCTAGATTGGTTAAAGATCTTCTACCTTCTAATCAGTCTCGATCTCGATCACAATCTCCCGATCCGAGTCCGTCTACTTCCTCTCGATCCCGAAATTCTTCCACATCCAAAAAAATCTCTTCGGAAAAGACTATGTCAAATCCAACCTCATTGACCCAGATCATTCGCCAGAACACATTAATACTTCTTCCCACAGTCCTAGTCAAAATTGGATCGACAACGTCTCATGCTCGTTGTCTACTAGATTCTGGGTCCCCCATTAGTCGTGTTTCAAAGAAATTGATTGACAAACTAGATTTGACAGCATTTACCCTTAAGGAAGAGACCATTTGTCCAATAGTTTTGAAATCTCGGTATGATTCAAACTCGAAGATTGAAGGTACTTTTCGCGTTGATAATCGTATTTCGATACGTACTCCAGCACAATCATTGCCCGAATCTTACAAAAAGAACTTTCGCGATCTTTTCCTAGCTGACTCGAAGTTCCACGAATCTGCTCCCGTAGACATAATAATCGGCGTCGATATATATCCAAAGGTCATATGCCAAGGTGTATTTTCTAGGGTAGGATTTCCGACAACGCAAAACACCTTTTTTCTGTAAGCTATACAAAGGCTAAAAGATGTGAAAAGCAGGCCATCTCTTTCCCCCATAATGCCCAAAAGCATCTGTCAACCTGGCCAAGATGTTCAAAATGAGGTTTCCGTTTTAAGTCAATAAATTTTCCTTCTTGTTTTTTCTAACATCCGAAGCTTAAGGTAATATTCCTATCCAATAAATATTCTTATCCAAAATCCTAATTCCTTGTATTTTGTTTTATTTCTATTTTCATTGCATTGTCAATTGGGGTTCTGTTCCTGATATAAACAAAATAAATTTCTTTAGTTTGTTTATTTAACATTGGCTCTGAGATATTAATTATATTCCGTCCAGATTCCCTCGAAAGCTATGTTTTTCAAATTAACACTGTGAAACTATTAGAGCTAGAATCTTTAAATTTTACTTGAAGAATTTTGAAATTCATCTGAACATTAGAATATAACGAGCAAACTTTTAATGGGGACTTGACATCTCCCATATGAATAAAATGCAAAATATTGTTTATCCAAGAAAATTTAGAAATAGATTCATAAAATTTTGCATAAATTACTTTAATATTCATCTGAACATTTTGGAGGAAAAAGGGCGTACTGTCGTCTGGGGAATTTGAAGCCCCCACATGAATTAAGTAGAAAAAATCGTATATCTACGTAGCTGTTAGAGCTATATTCTTCAAATTTTATATGAATTACTTTGACATTCATGTAAACATTTAGAAAATAATGGGCGGATTTAAAATGGGGGGCTTGGCACGACATATATGAATTAAATATAAAATTTCTTATATCTTGAAAACTGTTAGATAATTCCAATTTTTCATATATAGATAGAAATTGGCGAACTTGTAATGATTTGCTTGGCATCTCTAAACTATTGTGGTTAGAATTTTTAAAATCGTTAAGTGGGGTTTTTATTTATACTAGAGGGTAAAACAAACAATATTGGATATCCCAAGGCATTAAAACAAGAATTATTTTTTAAGAATAAAAGTATATATTAAATATAAGCAAGAAAGAAATAAATAGATAATTAATGTAATGTTTTGAAATTTAAATGGAATATATTTGGCGAGGAGCCACGCCCACATTAAGAAAGTATAAATTCGTATATTTATGATAATATAACAGTTAGAGTCCTCAAATTTTGTCGGAGCCACTTTAGTGTCAATATAATTATTTGGGATAAAAAGTAGGCGGACTAGCATTAGGGGTGCGGCACCTCCCATATAAATTAAATACAAAAATTCGTTTATCTTGGCAACTATTACAGTTAGAATCTTAAAATTTAGCACGAATAACTTTAACATGGCAGACTACCCATGAGGGGAGCGGCATATCCCATATTAATTAAATAAAAAATGTGTTTATCTTGAAATAATATAACAATTAGATTCCTCAAATTTTGTCGGAGCCACTTTAGTGTCAATATGATTATTTGGGATAAAAAGTGAGCGGACTAGCGTTAGGGGGCGTGGAACATCCCATATAAATTAAAAACACCAATTCGTTTATCTAAAAAAGGATTACAGTTAGAGTCTTAAAATTTTTCACGAATAAATTTAACATCCATGTAAACATTTTGCGTAATAAATTGGTGGTCTACCTATGAGGGAAGTGGCACCTCCCATATTAATTAAATATAAAAATTCGTTTCTCTTGACATAACATAACAGTTAGAGTTCTCAAATTTTATCGGAACCACTTTAGTGTCTATATGATTATTTAGGATAACATGTGGGAGGACTAGCGTTAGGGGGCGTGGCACCTCCCATATAATTTAAATACAAAAGTTCGTTTATTTTGGAACTATTACAGTTAGAATCATAACATTTTGCATGAATAATTTAAACAACAATGTAAACATTTTGGATATTAAATTGGCGGACAACCCATAAGAACTTCAGTTTATTTAAGCATATTATAGTTAAGCCTTTAAGAGTGGGCCACATTAAGTTTTGTTTCATAAAAAATTTAAATATCTAGGACAAAAAGAATGATTCGAAGATTTGAAGCACTGATGTTCTGCTTTATTAGTACATGAAATATGTCCGTTTAGGTGATTTTTGGAAGTTGACCTTACATGGGAGCTCTGACCAATAAATTAATTTGTGGAAATATATACATTTGTATGGGGGCTATTCGAAATTACGGATCTAAAATCCATCGAATTATCTTCGGTAATTTCTGAAAAATCTAAGCTGTGAACCGAATTTGTTGTTATACCCTTCACCGCCATCAGTGGGGATAGAGGTTATATCCTCTACCGCCATCAGTGGTGATAGGGGGTATATATAGCTTTGTCATTCCGTGTGTAACACCAAGAAATATTCATCCAAGACCCCTCAAAGTATATATATTCTGGGTCCTTGTGAAATTCTGAGTCGATTAAGCTATGTCCGTCTGTCTGTGTGAAATACGCTCACGTTCAAACTCAGCCAAGGAGATCAACCAAATTCACCGAAAATATTTACTGTTATCATAAACAGTTTGGTATTGCAAATTGGCAAAATCGGTTCACGACGTAAAAAGTTATGTGTGAGAATTTCGGACTAGCTCGAAAAAAATTAAGTTTTTTTCGTAATTCTTCAGCTCTATTCTGAAAAACTACAAAAGATAATTCGATGAATTTTGTCACACATTATTTTTTTCTACCAGGGATCAAGTATGTTGAAAATCATGATAATTGATTCACAATTTCCCATAGCCCCCATACAAAGGTATATATTCCCGGAAATTACTTAAACGTTAATAACTCCCTCAAATATATTAATATAAAAACAAAATGTTGTATATGTCAATTTAATACAAACAGAAATCATACTACCAAAGAAGATTTGTATCGGTGCACAATTGGTTATAGCTCCCATATAAGGTCCACTTCCGAAAATCACGTAAACTCACATATTTCATTGAATTATTAATTTATTAGGATAAAATTCGACTTGAATATGTTTTATGTACACGCTAATCATTATATCAAATTTTTCCCGGATCGGTCCATTAGTATTCATAGCTCTCATATAAGGTCCACTCTCGAAAATTACTTAAACGCACATATTTCATTAATTTATAAATGTATCATGATAAAATTCGACTTGGATATGTTCTTTGTACACATTAATAATTCTACCATTTTTTTTCGATCGGTCCAGTATTGGTCATAGCTGCTATATAAGGTCCACTTCCGAAAACCACTTTAACGCACATATTTCATTAATTAATTAAGCTATTTGTATTAAATTCAAAACAAAAACATTTTGTCTATATATAAATCATCCTACAAATTTTTTCCGGATAGGTCCATAGTTGGTCATAGATCCCATATAAGTTTCACTTCCGAAATTCACATAAAATCATATATTTTATTAAATTACTAAGTTATCGAGATAAAACTCAACACTAATATGTTTTGTGTATATGCAAAACATTTTACCAATTTTTTTTACGGATTTTTCCATTATTGGCCATAGCTCCCATATAAGGACCGCTTCCAAAAATCACTTTAACGCACATATTTCACTAATTTCTTAAGCTATTTTGATAAAATGCGACACAAAACGTTTTGTCCATATATGAATCACCTAGCGCAATTTTTTGCGGATCGGTCCATCATTGGCCATAGCTCCCATCTAAGATTCACTTCCGAAAATCACTGGACACTGGCCCATCACCTATAAAGAGAAAAGTCTAAATTGTGGTTTTTTGAGCCTACAAATGCTCAAAGAAACCATACGTATCAAAAAAGTTGTAAAGTACTTGGCCCACATTTGCAAATCTTATTTAAATTTGATGACAATATTAAAAATGTCAAAAATATTCAATATTAGATAATAGCTTTTCCCACTTTTACTGTATTAAAATTAAATGAAATCTGGCAGTTATGCATCTTTGCTTCTCGGAAGCTACTAAATCCACATTTTCAGATGTTTCTCTCAATAGTTAATAGACTAGCACAGCTCTTCTACACAAGTAATTTGGATCCAAATTACTTGTAGAAGAGCTGATGAGGCTCTGAATACGGCCTTGAGCTGGGCTCAACCGAGAGGCCTCAATGTTAACCCGGCGAAGACGGAAATCTGTCGTTTCACAAGAAAGACAAAAATTTCTACATATACTGAACCTTGCTTCCTGGGCAAGAAGATACCGGTGACAGACAAAGTTAAGTACTTAGGTGTAAGTGGTGCCATGTATACTACTTCAACCAAGGCTCTGGAAACGTTGCTAGATATTCCACCCATTGAAACATATATAAGATATGAGGCAGCGCTTAGAGCCGAACGGCCAAAAACCGTTATAGGACACGTCATCAATGTATACTGGATACGTTGGAAGGTTATACACATTCATCGGACGTGCCTGATCGCATACCAGACGCAGAATATGTCGGAAACTTTGAAACGCTAATCCCAGATAGAATGTCTTGGTCAAGCGGAACATTGGAACAAATACCAGTAAGAATCTGTCGCTACACGGATGGCTCTAAATTAGGGGAAAAAGTGGGCCTGGGGTTCTACATTGAGGACCCAGAAACAGAAATATACCACCGCACAGTGGTATAGGAAAAAAAAAGAGGGAAATAATTCGGTAACTTCTAAACGGTTAATCCGATTTTAATGAAATTTGGTATGCACAAAAAGGAGGTGTTGTCGAGTTTAGGTTTTGAATTTGGACCTTATAGGCCAACCAGGGGCCCGGCGGGGGGTCCTCAAATTAGGACACCTCGGCTATGTTAAATTTTTAAAACGATCTTATTTCTTCATTTGAGTTCCGATTTAAAAAAAAATTTCGTATATAGAATCTTCTCATCGAGCACTATAAAAAATGTCGTCGTAGCAGTAAATTATCTCTTATAGTTTAGGAGATATTCGCATTTGAAAATTAAAATTTTAAAATTTTTACCGTCCTTACTTTAGTTTTTTGATAATAGCGGGTCCAAATATTCCCGATTTTCGCCATTTTTTTTTATTCGCTTAACAACAAGTCTATATATCAAGCAGTGAAAGAATTATGTAAAAATCATGACTGAGTCCAAAGTTATAGGCATTTTAATTTAAAAAATTAAAAAAAGGCGATTTTTTGCCATTTTTTTGGGGAAAAAAGTATCTTTTTCTTTTTAAGTTATCTAAAAAGTTTCTAAGAAGATGTATATAGAATTTATACTTTTTGAAAAGCTGACTTTACATAAAATACGATAAATGAAACAAAACCTAAAAATTTTTGATACCGAGGGGACCAGATCCATCCAAAAAACCCTATTTTTTATATAAAATTCAATTTTGAGCAAAAATTCTCAAATCGCATAGTCGATATCAAATTATAGTGACCTGTTTTATATGACCCAATATGTTCTTAATCATTTTGTAACGGGTTTCGATAACCCCGCCCCTGGTATGGATATAATAGGCAAAAAACCAAAAAATCCCATTTTTGGGATTTTTTAAAACTTTTTTGGGAATTCCGGGATTTCTAATAAGAAAATTCGAAATTTTTATTTAATTTTGGATTTTGAGTAAAAATAAAAATACCTAACTGTAAAATTTCATCAAAAAATATTCATAAATAAAATTTTTATTGCAATTTGAAAAAATTTGTATCTTCGCAAAAACTGAATAAAAAACATTTTTTAATTTTTTTTAAAAAAGTATTCCGCGAATTTTTTAATTTTCAAAAATTATATACAGTTTTGAAAAATAGACAAAATTACCTTTCCATTGATATATAACATGCCTACCTAATGTTTTTTAAGTGACAAATTAATTAGGGAAAACTCAACATCTTTTAGAGAATTTACCTAGTACTATTATTTTCATCCATACATTTGTTAGGCATGTTTTACTACCTAAATTTTTATGAATTTTTACAGCCACTTTTTACGATTAATCTTTTATTCTTTATCCCTAAAAAAATTAACAAGTATTTATTTTATATAAAAATAGTCTTTATTTATTTTTTTTATAAATTAATATAATTTTGTAAAATAATCGGTATCACAGTAGTCCATATCTAAAAGATAAAGTAAATCTTTAAATTCATGAATATTTTCAAATGCTAACGTTTTGTAGCAAATCCAACGTTTCCTTATAGTAGATAAAACAGGATCAGAAGATAGAATCAGATTATTAAAAATATCTTCATTTTGAGACTGCCTAGAACACTTCCTTGAGCTAAACTGATGAATATGCTTAAAGTCTCTATTCCTCGATTCTTGGGGTTCTTCTGTAAGCTCTCCTAAAGGCAGAATATTATGTTCTATGATGACCTTTCCATGACATAATATCTTGTGAACTGTAGGTGTCATTTCTTTCCAGGGATATAATTCCAAAAGTAATTTAGAAACTTTTGTAGAATACTCTCCAAATTTTGTTGCGTTCACTTTATGCTTGCTATTTATCGCCATTAGAATAATATTGACCTTTTGCAGTAAATCCATACTAATTCCGGTTATTTCGGAAGTAGTTTCAAAATGTTTAAAAAAACGTCTAGCGGTATTACCATCGTTTGTGCTTCCATATCCTGTGAGTGGTTTATCAATATTTAATCCCATCCGCTTTTTAAATTCCTCTTGAATTCTTCGTTTCTCACTGGCTCTCATTTCCATTAACTCCTTATTGTTATTTGCACTTTTGTTTGCATTTTCCGGTATGCTTCTGTACTTTAAATCATATGCTAAATGTAGAAAATGTTCCAGAAATCGTATGCGAGCATGTGGGGGATATTCCAAATTGTAATGTTTCCTCATTTATTGATCTTTGCTTGGAAATATTCGAAAATTCTGATTTTTTATCACCACATATGTAGCAGTACCAAGTAGATGATGTTCCTGTAATGGCATTTCCAACTTTCCCATCAATCATTGTAAGTTTTAAATCATAGGACATGTTAAACGAATAATTTTCTATTTCGATTGTTATAGGTTCCAAGTTTTTAATTTCTGCTTCAATACGATTTATCAAATCTTGCGTTGTTGTTTTGGATTCCTTTATATACTCAAAGCTTATTGGCCTACAAAAAGCTTTGGATCCTGGAGTCGAATTCTTCCAAATATCATCGAAACTGGTTGATGGAGAATCGCTGTCAGCATACTTTCGAATTCTTAATGGAACTAGCGATGCCATAAATACACTTTTATACTCGGAAGATGATTCACTTGTGTTGATTTGTTTATATTCCGAGAGTGCTGATAATCCATCACATCCCCACTTACAAATGAGTTGAAGATCACAAGAATTTATTTTTTTAGTTGGTCTGAAGAAAAGTCAGAAGCAATCCTTAAAGCAGTATTTTCGAGTAGAGCGCCGAGTCCAATAACAGCCTTCCGATCAGTTATTTCAATAGGAGGTGGTATAATGCTTTTCTTCTTTTCATTTATTTTGTCATATGATGGTAAAACATCCACTCCTTTTTCAGATAGCGCCTTTCTTAACGTTATGTAGTTATCACGACTTAATCCCAGCTGCAACATAAGCGCAATAGCTTCTTCCTCAGTGAACGTTGTATCAGATGATGGTGTGGGTATACTCTTTACAATTCTTTTCAGTCGTCTTGGTGATGCGGTTGAAAGAATATTTGCAATTTTTATGGCATCCAAAGGCTGTTTTTCTTTTCTTAACATTGCTTTAAAAGTGTCCGAAACTTCTTCGTTAGATAAGGTTTCTAGTGAAGTTAATAACCTTTTCCTCTTAGATTTTGAGCTCAAATCCTCATACTGCTTACAGGGAGCACCAACAGTTGATACGCAAATAGCAACTTCTACACATTCATCCAGCCAATCAGAAAATTTCGATCGAAATTTAGCAATGGAATACCGAACACTCTTCAGTTTTATATCAACTGATTTTATAAAATTTTCAATTTTACATATATCAGTTTTATCCACTTTATTTTTATGTGCAGTTTCAATATATTTCAATAAGAAGTTCACTTTATCTTGAAAAGGAGCTGAAGAGTGTTCAAATAAAATGGAGCACAAATCATTTTTTTTAGTACGATCGCCATGGTTAGAAAATTACAAATAATTACAAACAGATATAAACCTGTCTTATATATTATTACAGGTACTTAAATTAAATTATTTTTTAAAGGGTTATGATATTCTACCTAATATGTCTAACGTATCCTTATGTAATGAATTTTTCCTCAATAGGTCACTTTAATAAGCTACCTATTAAAGTGACCTATAGGGGTAAAAATCATTACAGTTTAAAAAATAATACCTGAAAATTTTTTAATATATGTAACAAATTTAAGAGTTAACGTTATGGATGAAAATAATAGTGCTAGGTAAATTTTCTAAAAGATGTTGATTTTTCCCTAATTAATTTGTCACTTAAAAAACATTAGGTAGGCATGTTATATATCAATGGAAAGGTAATTTTGTCTATTTTTCAAAACTGTATATAATTTTTGAAAATTAAAAAATTCGCGGAATACTTTAAAAAAAAAATTAAAAAATGTTTTTTATTCAGTTTTTGCGAAGATACAAATTTTTCAAATTGCAATAAAAATTTTATTTATGAATATTTTTTGATGAAATTTTACAGTTAGGTAGATTTTTTACTCAAAATCTAAAATTAAATAAAAAGTTCGAATTTTCTTATTAGAAATCCCGGAATTCCCAAAAAAGTTTTAAAAAATCCCAAAAATGGGATTTTTTGGTTTTTTGCCTATTATATCCATACCAGGGGCGGGGTTATCGAAACCCGTTACAAAATGATTAAGAACATATTGGGTCATATAAAACAGGTCACTATAATTTGATATCGACTATGCGATTTGAGAATTTTTGCTCAAAATTGAATTTTCTATAAAAAAATAGGGTTTTTTTGGATGGACCTGGTCCCCTCGGTATCAAAAATTTTTAGGTTTTGTTTCATTTATCGTATTTTATGTAAAGTCAGCTTTTCAAAAAGTATAAATTCTATATACATCTTCTTAGAAACTTTTTAGATAACTTAAAAAGAAAAAGATACTTTTTTCCAAAAAAATGGCAAAAAATCGCCTTTTTTTAATTTTTTAAATTAAAATGCCTATAACTTTGGACTCAGTCATGATTTTTACATAATTCTTTCACTGCTTGATATATAAACTTGTTGTTAAGCGAATAAAAAAAGAAATGGCGAAAATCGGGAATATTTGGACCCGCTATTATCAAAAAACTAAAGTAAGAACGGTAAAAATTTTAAAATTTTAATTTTCAAATGCGAATATCTCCTAAAGTATAAGAGATAATTTACTGCTATGACGACATTTTTTATAGGAGATTCTATATACGAAATTTTTTTTAAATCGGAACTCAAATGAAGAAATAGGATCGTTTTAAAAATTTAACATAGCTGAGGTGTCCTAATTTGAGGACCCCCCGCCGGGCCCCTGGTTGGCCTATAAGGTCCAAATTCAAAACCTAAACTCGACAACACCTCCTCTTTGTGCATACCAAATTTCATTAAAATCGGATTAACCGTTTAGAAGTTACCGAATTATTTCCCTCTTTTTTTTTTCCTATACCACTGTGCACCGTTTACCTAATCATAACACAAGCTTTCAGGCAGAAGTACGAGCAATAACGGAATGTGTAAATTGGGTTAGTATAAATATGGCGCCGACAGCCAGAAGGCAATTAGGGTGATAGAATTAAATCTAAGACCGTATTGGATTGTAAGAAAGCTTTAACTGAATACTCTCCCAGAGGTAAGGTTTACATCATATGGGTACCAGGACAATCGGGAGTAGTCGGCAACGAAAGGGCGAATGTAATAGCTTTAAAGGGAAGGGAGTTAACCTGACAAACGCAAAACCATACGACACAACAAAAGCTGAATTAAAAATATGGATGAGGGAATCCCATAAGGCCTTTTGGAATAATGAAACGGTGGGTAGAACCACAAAGATTCTATGGGGCGACCCTGATGAGAGCAAGACGAGAAATCTCCTCAAAATGAGCAAGTCTGAGGTCAGTATGATGGTACTTATTCTGAGTGGACACACACACATCTATACAAAATTGGACGTGCGGGTTTAGACGAATGTAGAGCATGTGGATAGGACAGTGAAACTCTGGAGCACTTTTTTTACCATTGTCAGGCATTCGTCGATGTTACATCCAAGTATCTTGGAAGTGATGTTATTCCGGAAATAACATTCGTAACAAACACTGATTGGAAGATTCTTAGGAATTACGTCCAAGAAACAGAGTTTCTAAACATGGAAAAATAATACATTCAGTGAACAATTTTTTTGGCCTAGGTGTATTTCTTCGGATTTGATGTAGTATACATCCTCCTATCAACCTAACATAACCTAAAAGACTAGCAATACTGATATTGCAGTTTTAGCCTGTTTGGGAATTGCTGAAGGACAATTAGTCAAAAAAGTCCTGGTTTTTCTACCATCTAGTAAATTTTTTAGTAGAGGTCCTTCTTACTTATTGATAGATGTTTCTTACTTATACTAACGATACCTCATTTGTTCATTAAAAGGCAAATTGTTAAGTTGGGTACATGAAATTACTTAATCGTGAAAAATTATTTTTGAAATATTTTGTTACGAAGGATGTATAAAATGCTTAATACGGACTCAGAAATTAATTAATTCTAGGCCATTTTTTCAAAATAATTTCCGAGTCCGTATTAAACATTTTATACATCCTTCGTAACAAAATATTTCAAAAATAATTTTATATTTTCTAAATGTTCACATGAATGTCAAAATTATTCATATAAAATTTGAGGATTCTAGCACTAACCGCCATATGCAAAAACGATCACTAAGTTAACAATGTTTGTTAAAACCTGTTTTTATATGGAAAAAGTGTGTAGTAAACCATTGTTAACCTTAATAATGGTATTTTCATAAGGCCCTAAATGTTCAGATAAATGTCAAAATTCTTCAAGTGAAATTTAATGATTCTATCTCTAACAGTTTCTCAGATATGCGAACTTTTCTATTTTATTTATATTGGCGCTCCAAGCCTCCTCAGATGAAAGTTTGCTCTTTTTTCTTAAAAATGTTTAGATGAATATTAAAGTTCTTCGTGCAACTTTTTAAGAATTTAGTTATATAAGATTCTTACTGTAACAGTTTCCAATATAAACGAATTTTTGTATTTAATTTATGTAGAAGGTACCACGCCCCCTAACGCTAGTCCTCCCACATTTTATTCTAAATAATCATATTGACACTAAAGTGGCTCCGAAAAAATTTTAGGACTTATCTATATTATCTCAAGAAAAACGAATTTTTGTATTAAATTAATATGGGAGGTTCCGCTCCCCTCATGGGTAGTTCGATAATTTATTACATAAAATGTTAACATCGATGTTAAAGTTATTCACGCAAAATTTTAAGATTATAACTATAATAGAGTCCAAGATAAGCAAATTTTTGAATTTAATTTATATGGGAGGTATATGAATTTATGAACGTTTTTTTCGATTTTTAACAATGTTGATTCTGGCACCAATAGATGTATCTCTGACAAAAATTATCAATTTATCTGCAGTAATTTTTGTAAAAAGTACAAATAAATATGTGAAAAATCGCCATTTTTTTCGAGGCTGTCTTAAATTTTTACTCATAACTCTGAAACAATTTCACCGATCATGCTGATTTTCAATACCAAACTGCTTAGGATAACAATGAATATTTTGTGTGAATTTTGTGGAGTTTAATTGCTTTGTTTTAACGTGAGCGTGTTTTATTTTAGTTTAAATAAAAAGAGATCTTTATCTCTAATAAATTTGAAAAATACTTTTGTTTTATTTTTTACCCTTCACCATCGTGAGAAGGGTATATATAAGTTTGTCATTGCGTTTGTAATTTCTATAATATAATTTTCCGATCCTATAAAGTATATATATTCTTGATCCTTATAGATAGCGGAGTCGATTGCCATGTCCGTCTGTCTGTCTGTCCGTCTGTCTGTCTGTTGAAATCAGTTTTTAGAGGACCCCAGATATCGGCGAGATCCGAATCAATAATTCTATTAGACATGCTTTCGAGAAGATCGCTATTTAAAATCAGCAAAATCGGTCGGTAAATAACGGAGATATGAGCAAAAATCCGAGACAACCTCTGAAAATTTCATCAAAAAATTGTTAAAAAGCAACAAAAACACTGTATATAGAAAAAGATGTACACGTGTGTGTGTAGATAAATTTGGTTTTATTCAGCTGTGTATTTTTTTGTATGTTTGGAATCTAAACATACAAAAAATACACAGCAAAAAAATATGATTTTTTAATGAATAGAAACAAGTATTTTAAACGTTTTCAATTATATGAGAGTAGATTGTGAGTTATGGTACAATAATTTTTATGCGAATAATGTAAGTTTGAAATTTAAAACTAACACAAAATTTTTCCAAGTGCTTTTTAAAACAATTTCTTTTACGATAAACAAAAACAAAATCTACGTCTCAAATTTTCCTTAATGTTTTTATTAACTAGACTGTAAGATCAATTATGTTTAAAATACACTATGGTGAAGGGTATATAAGAATCGGCACAGCCGAATATAGCACTCTTACTTGTTATATAAAATCTGGGAGTTTTGTTGGAGCTGAACAAAATCTATTCCGTTTGTAATTTCTATAATATAATTTTCCGACCCTATAAGCTATACATATTCTGGATCCTTATAAATAGTGAAGTTGATTAAGCCATGTTCGTCTGGCTCATCGGCTAGATACAAATCTTTAATAATTCTGTTAGACATACTTTCGAGAAAATCTCTATCCATTGGTCAATAAATAACGAAGATATGAGCAAAAATCCGAGACATCCTCTAAAAATTTCATCAAAAAATACAATTTCTCAATTACTTTCATGCTTTGATAAATAAGCTGTTGTTGTGAATTAGAAAAAAGATGTACATGTGTGTGTGGTTGGTTTTATAACACTGTGTATTTTGTTTCGTATGTTTAGATGGCTGTTGGCATCATTAAGTTGTGTTTTTTCTTTTTGTGGATTCTGTTTGTATATTTGGATGTAGGTTGGTTTTATTGGGTTGTGTGTTTTGTTTTTTCCGTCTTTCGCTTTGTATGTTTAGATCAAACATGCCAAACTTTTTCGTTCTACAAAAAAGGTACTTTTTCGTTCTACAAAAAAGGTACTTTTTGAATTTTCTATAATATTGAACCTAGAAACGTGAAATTTAGTATGCAGGGCCTTGACTAGGTAAGAGCCTATACTTTTTCGTTCAACAAAAGGTACTTTTTGAAATTTCTATAATATTGAACCTAGAAATATGAAATTATGTATGTAGAGCCCGGATGAGGTCAGAACACACAAAAGGGTACTTTTTCGTTCTACAAAAGGTACTTTTTGAAATTACTATAATATTGAACCTAGAAAAATGAAAGGAGGATGTATACACATCAAATCCGAAGAAATACACCTAGGCCTCTATCGGGCCTGTTGTGCGCTCCTTAACCAGTGCCACGGGTGGGAATCGAACCCACCACCTCTGGTCTACTAGACCAGAACACTAACCTACCGGAGGCCAACGTTGTCTGACTGACAATATTGCAAAACTAAATTTGTAAGTTGGCATTTTCTGCACAACCGTGTATACATAGCATAAGAAATTTTAATTGGCAAATTTTCGTTGTGAATGTTTGGTCAAAACGTTTAAGTATTCCAAAAAAATGTTTTATTAGTTAGGATAATCACCACGGCGACAAATACCGAATATAGGATGCACAATTCTTTTGTTTTAGCTATTAATCTGATTTTCTTTACTCATTCATTAACCCTTTGAAACATTATTACTTGCAATTACTTTAATTTTCACGTTTTCTTACAATGTTTTGTTAATAAATCGGTGATGTTGTTTTCAAATTTTTGGTTTTTTTCAGATTTGACATATATTATAAATTTTGTAGAAACATTTGACTTAGCTTATAGAAAAAGTTTGGGAAGCACTAGTTTTTGAGGTAAATTCATATGGTTAGGAAACACTGTTTTGTTTAATTCTTTAACATTTTGTTTTGCACTTTTGTTCTTAATATTTGGTTTGATTGGAATTTGTTATTTTTTTGTTTGTAAATAAAACTATATATTATGAGTATTTGAGCTACTTATGGTGGTGTTTCCGATTACCTTTTAAAAAGTTTATTACCAATGAATTTAGAAAATAAATATTTGCCTTCTGGTTTAATCTCACAGTAAACGGATGGAATTATTGTGGAGTTGATATTCATTTCTTTTCCTGATAAATTTGAATTTATTTACAAAACATTTCTTTTCATAAATTGGAAATTTGTTAAAATTTACCAGTTTGCAAGTATTTTTCTTATTATACCTTACCTCACTTTAGTGGGTAGGGTATATTGGGTTTGTACTGATGTTTGTAACATACAAAAATATTCGTCCTATACCCACCTTAAAGTACACCAATCGGCTTAGAATCATTTTCTGAGTCGATTAAGCTATGTCCGTCCGTCTGGCTGGCTGTCCATGTAAACCTTGTGCGCAAGGTACAAGCCGCAATTTTCAAGATAATTGGATGAAAGTTGGCACACACGCTTCTCTTGGCCCAAGGACGAAGCCTATTGGAAATGGTTAAGATCGGTCCATTATTTCGACTAGCCCTCATACAACCGTACTCCCCAAATAGGGCCTTTTGGCTTATAATTAATTTAAATGATCTATTATGTCAACAAAAGTCGACAAAACTTAGTTTTATAGAACTTTAAATGACACTACCGATTTTTGTAATGATCGGGTTTCATTTGACCCTATCCCCCATACAAAAGTCAAAATTCACTTACAAACACTAATAACACTTTTAAATTCTACATAAATAATATTGAAGAAGACTTAACTCCCCCTACCAACATTTTTAAGGATAGGGCCATATTTTGCCCTACTCCCCTTTGAGCCCTCTTAAAAAATCTCTTTTTTTGCCAAAAAAAAGTAAAAACATTCCGAAATAAAGTTAAAAAAACAAACCAAATGCTTTATTTTTTTAAATAATCCCCATTTTTAACATACACACTGACTGGTGTAGGGTATCATATGGTCGGCTACGCCCGACTATACATTCATACTTGTATATTTTTTATATTAAGCACATATTTAGAAATAATTTTACTGGATTACAAACATTTTGTAAGATTTCTGCCAAGACAATTTAATGAAAGGATTTTTAGTGATTTTCTTCAATCAAAAATTGTTCAACCAAATTTAGAACAATTTGACATAAAATGTCAATAAATTGTCAAGTTTATCAGGTTGCCACTGTCAAAGACTGACATCAATCATGCCAATCATTTCTTCAGTCTTCATACTGTACCAAACGACACATTATATGACTAAAAATAAAATTATTGTCAAAGAAGTTTGCCCACTGTTTGAGTTATTTAGGAATTATTAGAAAAATAATTTTCCAAACCCTGACCACATTTAGCTCAGACAAAACCCTTATACTCATTAATTGGTTCTAATGCATAAGATAAATTAAACGAAATGAAAATAAACAAATCAGTATGTAAATGACCGTATGATCGAACAGTAAACAAAAACCAAAAAAAAAATTAACAACATTATGGATATTTTAGAAAAATTTTAGTTTAACAAATTTTAAATAGAAATAATAAAAACGTGCATAAATAAAAACTTAATATTATAATTGAAGAAAAAACTAAAAATGTTTCTTGAAATGTGTATTAGATAATAAAATTATAAAAGATAATCAACAGAATAAATTGGTTCCTGAACAAATTTATGTGAATAGGAGGTTAGTTGGTTCTAATAATTTGTGTTGTTTGATTATATGACAGTTATGGTATAGCGAAGAGACAAACTATAAGAAAAGAATCTTCCAGATAATGATTTTGATAGCCAAGCTACGAAGTTTAGTTAGATCTAAATATGTTCTTATTTTTATAGTGTTTCCTAGTAAAATAATTTCCTGTTTTTGTTTAGAAAATGTTACGTTTCAGAAAAACGACATAAACGTACATTACAAATGTAAATTTTTAGTTTATTATACCATTCACCATTAACTTTGTCATTCCGTGTGTAACACCAAAATATATTTATCTGAGACCCAACAAAGTATATATAAGTATATTTTTGGACCTTATGAAATTCTGAGTCGATCTAGCTGTCTGTCTGTAAAAAAACTAACGAAAATATTTAAAGGCTCATTGATATTGAAAATGAACAAAATCATTTCACATCAGGAAAAGTTATGAAACAAAATTTAAAACAACTCCAAAAAAGGCATTTTTTACACATTCTGATGTAATTTTCACGAAAACTATACGGTATAAATTCACGAAGATCATCATACATTCGTTTCTACATGAGAGATTGACTACTGCAGAAAATTTGAGGAATCGGTGCACAATTTCATATACCTCCCATACAAAAGTACAAATTCACGGAAAATGAGTTTATTATTAATAACTTCCGTCAAAATGCTGATAGCTTCACAAAATTTTACAAATTAAAATCTTATGTAAATAGAATTCATTCAGAGAAAAAATTTCAGGATCGGTCCATAATTGGTCTTAGCTCCCATACAAGATCGCCTCCCGAAAATTACTTAAACGCACATAACTCATTATTAAATTCAGCGATCGGTCCATAATTGGTCATTGCTCCCACACAAGGTCTCCTCCCGAAAATCACTTAAGCATAAATAACACATTACAAAATTAAGATATAATTATAAAATTTGGCACATTATATACAGAAATATTACTGTGAAATTTTGTTTCCATCGGTCCGTAATTGGTCTTAGCTCCCATACAAGGTCCTCTTTCGAAAGTCACTTGAGCGTAAATAACACTTTAAAAATTAAGATATCCTTATGAAATTTGGCACAATTATAGCTCTTATATACAGAAACATTACTGTGAAATTTTGTTTCCGATCAGTCCTTAATTGGTCTTAGCTCCCATACAAGATCGCCTCCCGAAAATCACTTCAGCACAAATAACACATTACAAAAATACGATATCCTTATAATATTTGGCACAAGTATTGCTCTTATATACAGAAATATTACAGTGAAATTTTGTTTCCGATCGGTCCGTAATTGGTCTTAGCTCCCATACAAGGTCCCTCTCGAAAATCACTTAAGTGCAAATAACACATTACAAAATTAAGATTTCCTTATAAAATGTGGCACAAGTAATGCTCTTATATACAGAAATATTACTGTGAAATTTTGTTTCCGATCGGTCCGCAATTGGTCTCAGCTCTTATACAAGGTCCCCTCTCGAAAATCACTTGAGCGCAAATAACACTTTACAAAATTAAAATTTGGCATTATATACATAAATTTCACTGTGAAATTTGTTTCTGATCAGTCCTTAATTGTCATAGCACCCATACAAAGTTCCCTTCCGAAAATCATTTAAACGCTTATTACTAAATTATTATTATGACAGCAAAATATATCTCAAGTATTTGTATAATTCCGAAAAAGTACCTAAACCATAATTACCCGTTAAGTTTGAATTACCCACATGTCTATTTCACCCTCCCCCAGGTCCAACATTCGCAACGAATCTTTCCCAATAGATATTTCTGACACTTTAAAAGCTAAATCGAAAGTATTTAGCTTTAGAACAGACAAAAACACTTTTTAAGGGCAAAAACAGTACTTTTGCCCATTTTCATCATTTCTTCTTTTTTATCGTTTTGACCAATATAATTTAATAATTTGCATATGTGTAAAAGATTTAAGGAAATTCAAAATATATATAATATTGTCCTACACAAATTCATAAGTGTTGGTTCACACAGAAATTTTTTTTGGGAAACTTTTGATTTTGTGTGTGAGAGAAAGAGATGATTGATATTCCTTTTTCTCTCATACACAAAAATCAAAAGTTTCTCACACTAATTCAACTAGTTAAATAAGGTTAACGTGATTTTTGGGGCAAGACCTAATATGGGAGATATGATCAATAGTAGACCGATCGAAAAAAATTTTTGTATATAAGAGCGATACTTGTACCAAATTTTATATCGATTTAGGAAATTAGTAATGAGTAACATTTCTGTATATAAGAGCAATACCAAATTTTATATGAATATGTTAATTTAGTAATGAGCGTTTATGATATGGGAGCTATGACCAATTAAGGACCGATCAGAAACAAATTTCTCAGTGAAATTTCTGTATATATGAGCTATAATTGTGCCAAATTTCATAAGGATATCTTAATTTTGTAAAGAGTTATTTGCGCTTAAGTGATTTTCGAGAGGGGACCTTGTATGGGAGCTAAGACCAATGAAATAACAAGAACTGTAACTATAAAAAACATGATTTTTTATTGTGCAGAAGGAAAATGTTTTGTCTAAAATGAAGATTGTGAATTCATGTATATTTAATATTTTGAGGAATAATTATAAGGATTGTAATAAGGTTAAGAGGAAGGAAAGATACATTGAAGAAATTGAGATTGGAAATTTGTTGTTAATTAACGTAGAAAGCATTTTGTATGATTCGTGTACTAATTTTTCGTATCCCTTAAAGGGAAATTATTTTGTTAACTTTGAAAATTGTGAAATTAAAATTGATGAATTTAAAACCAAGAGATTTGAAAATTCAATGTTTTCCCTGTTAATATGACAGAGTTATTGCCCGAGTTATATTTTACAAATATATATGAAATTAAAGAAACTATGAAAAAACAGCAAAGTAACTATAACTTTTATGTACTTTATACATTAATTTTTGTATTTATATTATGATATTTATTAGAATTAAGAAATATATTGGGATTCGGAGGGACTCGAATCTTAACGAAGGGGGAGTTATGTGTGCGAGACCTCCGGACAATCCAATATCCAGTTTTCCCATGTCAATTCCGGTATGAATTGACAAAACATAGTGGGAAGCTGCCCTACTGTTTTATTTTGCTTTAATTTTAGATTGTAACCAAATATTGTATTGACGAATTTGTAAACAAATTCTTTTATTTAATAAGTATTATCAAAGACCACCAAGATGGTTAATGTAAACAAAACGTTTGCATACTGTTGATGCAAACTCTACACCCTACAAAGAGACAGTAAAGAGACGATTGCCTCCGCTCTCGCTTACAAAGGGGACACTAAAGTGACGACTGTCTTTATTCTCGTTTACAAAGAGTTTATTTCTGACGAAAGACCAAAAACGTACGAATTGGAGTCAGCCAGGTCGTAAGATATTAATGGAACTGAAATTTAAAAATTTCAAGTGTCTACTCTCTAGAATACTATGGGACAATAATGTGACGATTGACCCGAAAGATATAAATGTGAGTAAATCAGATGGTGGCATATTAGTAGAAAGTAATAATCATTTCTCCAAAAGATGGGTAAAATACCTACTTTCGGAAATACAAAAAAAAAAAAAACTACTTTCAAGAGTATAATCTCTAGGTTACTTGAGGACAGTAAATAGACGACTGTCTCCGCTCCCGCTTACAAAGGGGACACTAAAGTGACTACTGTCTTCATTCTCGATTACAAAGGGTACATTCGTGGCAAATGACCCAAAACATACGAATTACGATCATCCAGGTGGGTAACTATTAGTGAAAATTACTGTCTTTTTCGTATGCATTGACTCTTTGTCGACAAATTTTTCTTTTATCATTAATTTTTTATTCGTATTTCTGTATTAATTTTAATTCACCATTTATTATAGGATTTTGTTTCTTAATTTGTTCTTCTATTTCAAATATAACTTATGTCCGTTATTTTTAGCATTATATTTCTTGGACTTGTCACCTGAATATCATAATTTTCATTTAGTTTGAATTGCATTTTTTATTTTTTCTCTTTCTTCATAATTTTCGCTTTATATTATTAATGTCCTATTTTTTCTGTTTTCTATTTTTGTTATTTATAAATTCACTAGATTAACATCCTGCCTTTCTTTAGGTTTAACAATTGCAGACACTTGTTTATTTTGATCTGGTATCACTGCTTTTTTATTGTCTCTGCATGTGACATATTGTTTTTCGTTTGTTTTATTACTTTTTTATTTCATTGCACATCTTTTTATTTGTTTGTTCTATGCTATTTCATTATTATTTTTTTGTCTTTTATTGCTCCATAAAGATTTTTATCAATAATTTTGAGTTTTTAACTTTCGTTGCTCTTTAATGATGATTCAAATTCCTTTTATATGTCTTTAGGTTTGCTTTATTTATTCTTGTATTTTTCGCAGCACGAGATCCACATTTCTTATATATTGCTTACAATTCTTGCAAATAAATCTAACAAAATTATTTGATTCTAGAACTCCTATCGAATATTGGTCTACACAAAAGCTTTTTTTTTACAATGATGTATTTGATTGCAAACACCATTGCATCGTACTCCCATCTCTCCCCTAATTATTGACTTGCACTCACGTCAGTCAGTCATTTTGGGCTATTTTTACGTTTATTTCTTAATAAATTTGTATTTCAGAAAAAACTTTATGCTCACTAATAGGATTAATGTTTTAAGGCCCAATCTTTAGGTAAAGGATTACGGATAAAATTATTCCTTCAAAGTTGTTTTTGAATACTTAATTAGTTAATTTTGTTTACCAGTTTAAGCGCCCAATGGAAGTGGTTTAAACTTGAGCAAACAATGCAAAAGTGTAAACAGGTGATACATAAAAAATTAATACAATTTTTATTAAAATGTTTAATTTCTTGATCAGTATAAATTATGAGGACTTCACAATATATATTTTTGTTTTAAATTTAAGTTTTCTTTAATTTTCATATTACATTTCAATTGTCTTCTTCTTTTTTTATGAAACATGCATCGTTTAGATAACAAACAGTGATGTTTTCTTCTACTCAAAAACATCAAAATGAATAAACATCAGACTAAACTTATTTTTAGATTAACTAATCTGATTATTAATTGGAATTTGATTGCCAACTCAAAAATCCGCTCTAAGTGTTTATTATTATTTTTAATTATTTTATATACAGCTGTTGATTTTTGCTTGTTATCGCTTTCTCTCATTCTTCTAAAATTTCAGATAACCGATTAAAAGTGCCTCTTAAGGACCTTTCACTTTGTCTTATTTAGTTTATTCGACGACTAATTATTTGAGGTTTGAAGATTGAATACCCTACTATTTACCTGCATTGTAAATGTCTTTCCACAGCCAGTTTGTCCATACGCAAAAATTGTTCCATTGTAGCCTTCAAGAACATTATCAACTAGTGAATAACAGGCTTCATTGTATAGTAATTCCGTACGTTCCAATTCACCATACACGCTGTCAAATGTAAAATTTTTCGCTGGTGCTGTGCAATCTGATGGGTTTGTTACCGATACAGAACATTTATCCACAGATACTATATTCTTAAAAAGAAGAAAATAAATTATATTTAATAAAGAATAAATGATATTTATTTTTATACCCTACATCACTATAGTGGGGAAGGTATAATACAGTTGTGCTAATGTTTGTAACACACAACAATATTGGTCCTATACCAACCGATCGATTTTTTTGAATCGATTAAGATATGCTCGCCCGTCTGTCCGGCTGGCTGTCCGTGTAAACCTTGTGCGCAAGATACAGCCCTCAATTTTCAAGATAATTTGATGAAATTTGGACCAAGCAGGTCTTTTGGCACAGGGACAAAGCCTATTGAAAATGGTTGAAATCGGTCCATTATTTCACCTAGATGTTCGGAGCAAAATTCTGTGAAAGCACTGAAAACAGTAATTTAGTTTACTGCAATAATGTAAAAGCTTTGTTTGAAAAACTTGGTTGTATTCATATTCCACAAGATTGGCGATTATTTATTGATGGATCAACAAAAAGTATTTTTGGTTTGTTTTTATTAAAACATTTTCTAAATATTTTTATTTAGCAGTACTCTCTAAAGCGAGATACCAACAGCGATATTTATAAAAAAAAAAAAAAATATGTAAGAGTTCTATATTCGGCTGTGCCGAATCTTATTTGCCCTTCACCAATGTGTGTTAAAAATTCAGTACCAAAAAGTCCTCTTTTACATCACTTTCTTTGGGCTCCTATTGATTTGTTCTCGTCTAATCCGGGTTGAAAAACTACTCTTTCAAAAACGGAAAATACCAAAAAGTTCCCTTTTATGGGTTCAGACTCTACATACTTAATTTCATATTTCTACGTTCAAAAAATCCCCATTGATCAAGCATTTAAAAATTTTATGGGACTTATCATTAAAAAAGTTACCATAACTCCTTTATTTATTAATAAATTTTTGTTACACTAAATGTATACATTCATAGTTTTATTTTGTGCATTTTTTTACTTAAATTATCATTAATCGGACATTTTCAATATTTTTTTGGGGTTAAAAGGCAACACTTGTATCTTTAAAATAACATATCAAATTTGAAAATCGGTTAAAAACTGCTTATGATTTTTTTATATTAAAAATTAAAAAAATACCTTTTTTTATATCTTTTGCTCTTAAAAAGTAAGTTAACAAAGTGATGGGGGAAAACTAAAAATATATTCGTACTCTATGGGCTATAGGGGAATGGAATTGGTATATGAGAATCCCTGCATATATTCGGTGTAGCAGTGTGTTAGTAATGCTCGTTTAAGTCATTTTCGGAAATGGTCCTTATGTGGAAGTTGTGACTAGGGATGCCAGTCGGGACTGATTTTTAAAAGTCCCGGGATTCGGGATTTTTAAATCCCGAAAAATATAAATAAATTTTCAAAAAATCTTAATAATTTACCGACAAAAATAACATTTTCTATTTAATATTACAATATGAATACATTAAGTATGTGTTTACTAATACAGAAAGCTTTCCCTCAAGTATTTTGTGAATTTTTTGGAAAACACAATAATTCAAAGTACAAAAAAATAGTTATTTAAATACAGAGCTTTCTAGATACAACACTCATGACTTGTGCTAAATATCGGATATATGGTTTTTAAAAGACGCTACTGAAACACTAAAAAACTGGTCTATATCAAGTATAGTCATCGTAGTTCTAGCCTTTGTCAAGTTATCAGCAACATCATTTCCAGTTATATATCGTGTCCTCTTACCCAAATAAGAGAATTATCATCTCGTCATCTTATTAAGAGGTTGACTGCCAGTATAGATTCTGATATACCCACATCCGATATTATCAATGCCTATTTATTCTCTTTTTTATTCCCTACACCACTTTAGTGGGGAGGGTATATTGGTTTTGCCCCGAGTAGCTCATGATTATATTTAATATACTCGTATATCGACAAAAAACGGCACAACTAAGTTTTATACTAGCCTTGAAGACCCTGTTGAATTTCGAGCCTCTTTTGACCCAAGCCCCTTTACAAAAAATGAGTTTATTCTCCACAATTTGCTTAAAAAGACTAGTGCCATAGTGAAATTCAGCATAAATACATTATGAGGATCGCCTCAAACAGGGGTCTTGGGGAAAGCCCCCATATAAAGCATATTTCAGAAAATTATTTCTTAAATTTATTGGAGGCCAATAGTATCTAGTCCTATTTATTGTACTTTTTAAAATTTTATGATCCTGCTTATTTTTTAATCAAAAACTATTAAAATTTTGTTATTTAATATTTTATAATGTATAAATTTAACGGAAAAACACTTAAGCATCTGGATTTTAAAATCCCGAAAATCCCCGGGATTTCATTTTTACAAATCCCGGTTTTCGGTATTAGTTATGATCAATTATGGACCGAAAAACATTTCGTATGATTCATATGCACATACAAAAGAAAACATGTGCGTTTAAATAATTTTCGGAAGTGTGTCTTATATGAGAGCTATAACTAATGATGGACAATTCCGAAAAAATTTCTAGAACGTTTTATACACAGAAAAAAATCTTCATATTTTAGTAATGAGTAATCTAGATAATGTAGTTATTTAATACATTACCTAGTAATGAGTGGTCTCTTCAATAACATTATCTAATTTTTTTGAATGGGATATGTATCCAATTATCTATAGAATCAGTCCAATTATCTAAAGCATCTGTCCAACGTTTGTAGTTTGAATTATAGTTAATATAATTATTTTTTCAAAAAAACAACAATTTTTATTTTTAATGTAAAAATTAAAAAAATATATATTATATAAAAAAACTTGTTAATAGAGCAATGAGTAAACGGAAAGACTAATAAATACAAAAAGATAACTGTAGAACCAGGTTTAAGCCGGGGAAAGTCTGGTAAGCTCATTTTATAACTAAGTAGTTATTTACCCCAAAAGTAAGAACTTCCACAATGCTTCAATATTACTTGTCTGCTTACCGGATAAATAAAGTTTTCCTGGATATGTACATATTGCGGTAACTTTATAATTCAATGAAATATATGCGTTTAGGTGATTTAAGGAAGTGGATTTTATATGGGAACTGTGTCCACTTACGGGCCTATTCTGACAAAAAAAAACGCATAGTGAAACATTTTTGTGTCAAATTTTATCACAATAGCTTAATTAATCAATGAAATATTTGCGTTTAAGTAAATTTCGGAAGTGGGATTTGTATGGGAGTTATGACCAACAATGATCATAAAATAGTTTATATGTACTCAAAACATATCCGAGTTGAATTTTGTCCCGATAACTTAATAATTTAATATACTTATATGCCTTTAAGTGGTTTTCGAAAGTCGACCTTAAATGAGAGCCATGACAAATTATGGACCGATTCGACAAAAAAAATTGTAAAGTGATTCATATAAAAACTAAACATTTTTGTTTCGAATTTTTTCACAATATACAAAACACATTTGTGTCAAATTTTATTTCGATAGCTTTATTTATGTTTATTATGATTGGGTTTATTTATTATGATTGGGTTTGTGCTTATGTTTAAAACATACAAAAATATTCGACCTATACCCACCTTAAAGTGTACCAAACGGCTTCGAATCGTTTTCTGAGTCGATTAAGCTATGTCGTTCGTAAGTCCGTCCGTCTGGCTAGGTCGCAATTTTCAAGTTAAAAAGGTTAAAATCGGTCCATTATTTCACCTAGCCCCATAGAACAGAAGGGCTTTAGAGCTCGTAATTATGTTAAATATACAGGTATATCGATGCATCACAACTAAGTTTTAAAGAAGTCATGATGACCCTGCCAAATTTCATAAAGATCGGGCCCGATTTGACCCTAGCTCCTATACAAAGTCCCCTTAAGAAAATTACTTGAATGTCTAAACTTAACTTGAAAACTCAAATATCTCGATGAAATTCAGCACAATAAAATATTATGTAAATATAAATATATTGACAAATTTTTTCGGGTTTGGTCCATATTTGCTCCTAGCCCATATAAAGCTTCTTTCAGAAAATTCATTTTTCATAAATAAATTGCTTAAATGTATCAGAACAATGTAATATTGAAGATAAATGCTTTATTATGAAAAATAAATCACATTTAATATTCATAGCTGGTGTAGGGTATCATATGGTCGTCCACGCCCGACTTTACTTTCTTACTTGTTAATATAATTGATCAATGAGGGAAAAAATTGCCGGTGTCAAAATTCATCAAATTATCTTTAGTAGTTTCTGAGAAATCTTTTCAATAAATAAAAAAAAGTAATTTTCTTTCAAGGTAGTCTGACATTTTTCTCATAACTTTTTACGTTGTGAACCGATTTTGCTCATTTTAAATACCGAACTGTTTATATATATTTCCAGTGTACTTGGTCTATTTCTTAAGATTAGATTTAACGTGAACATGTTTTAACTAGACAGACAAACAGACATATGGACATATCAGAATTTCATTAGGACCCAGAATATATATACTTTGTTGGGTATTTGATAAATATTTCTTTTTGTTACACACGGAATGACAAACTTATATATACCCTATATCACCACTGATAGTGGTGGATACGGATCATTTTGTACGGATAACTCAGACATCCATATGAACATATGAAGAACAAATAGGCGGTCTATGTATAATGGGCGTTAAAAATCGATGTCTTGCAAGGTAAGTACTATTGGATAGTAGACCAGAAACAATTTTTCAGCACTATCGGTGCATTATTTCTGGACAGACATTTTGGTCTTAAGCGTTTTTTTTTCCAACAAATAAGTCTCACTCATCACCTATTGGTCCTACCAAAAATTGTCCGAAGGAGTTCAGAGAGATATTTATTCATTGTTTCTAATTTTCGTTTAATTCCTTTTCAAAAAAACTCCCCCTTTTTGCTTAAAAGAAAGGGTTTAAGGGTTTTATTTTTACATTAAGAATAAGACTTTTTTCAATATTTGCCACTTAA
>NC_060949.1:4431272-4432286 GCF_022045245.1 Lucilia cuprina
TAATTATATGCAGGAATCTAATGTGATACTTAGGGACATACATCTTCAATTTGCTTCATATTTAAAGGCTCTAGGATTTTATATTGACAAAGAGTTGTCTTTTAGTCAGCACATAAATGCTACTACTTATTCATAAAGTTCTTATTACATTACGTAGACTTTATAGTATTCCCTGTCACCTACCTATTGATATCAGAAAGGAAATGGCACATGACTTATTAATGCCTCTAATCTTATATGGAATAGAAGTTTATAGCGGAATATCTACAACTAACTTTTTAAGGGTTGAAAGATACATACATTTTTAAACTAACGTCTGTATTTAATGAGATGGAGCTCTCAAATTTATACCATTAGAAAGCCCAAATTGTTGTCTACAAAATTTTATGTAATATGAAGTAACGTTATATCGATATATTTTTAGATGACTGAGATAACGCCTGGTTCTATAATTATAATTAGAAAGTATTTTAAACAGTTTAACTTTGATTTGTTGGAGTTTGATACGTTATTAACGTGTTTTCTATAAAATTTTATGTATACACATTGCTAACATCACATATGCATCCTTAAAATTTTAAAGTTAAACAAGTTATTAAATTTAAGCATAATAATATAAAAATTAAAATTTGCATATACAAATAAAAAAGTATGAAAAAAGGGAATTTGTACCACAGTTCTATTCTGCATACAAAAGTGCCATCACTGTTCTACAAATGTCACGTAAAAACGTTAAAAAATTCTATTTTATACAGGTTGAAACGTTACGGCTATATTTCGGTAAGAATTTTCATTGTCTTTCCTTAATCAAAAACGATCAGTTGACACGTTTTCTTACAGTTACAGTACGTTGCGCTTGGGTAATTCTACCTTAAAACTTAAACAAAAACATTTATTTAATCAGTAAAAATATTTGCTGAAAATTAAATTTATTTCAGTAAAAATTTATTGAGAAAATTAAACAAATTAGTCATAAACCCAAATAAAAATATTAATAAAAATCGAAATTAAATT
>NC_060949.1:4432386-4439003 GCF_022045245.1 Lucilia cuprina
AAACTTACCTTAAGTGGAATATATGCGTAATCCAACATATTTTGTTAAAAAAGGTATTTTATTGTAAAGATTTAAAATAACTGTGATGATCTAAATGGCAGAAACGGATTTAAAAATTAGGGCAAATTTACAATTTCCTTTTGATTGTTTACAGATGCCGAAATTTTCAAAAGAAAATTATGACTAATTTTATTTATTTTCGTTATAATTGTTTAATTATACTTTTATTGAATAAGCTATAATACATATTTATTATTTGACGATAGCTTTTAAATAAACTTGCATAATTTTAAAGATGTAAAACTGTTGTATACTTAAGTAAAACATTGTCAATTTAATATGTATGAATTAAATTAAAAGTTTAAGCTTTGTGAAACACCCTATTATATATTTACTTTTAAGACTTAGTTTAATAACAACATGTAATAATTAAAACTTGCATTCATTCCAATAAATGTTGAACTACAGAACACAACATGGTGTTAGGTGTTAAAAAAAAATATATCTAAAATAAATGAATAAATATATAAAAATTGATAAAAAAATTCAGTAAATAAATTAAAACAAATAAAAATAAATAAACAAAATGTCTAAAAGTGAATTGGTGAAATTAAATTTAAAATCAACAAATATGGCTGCGGAACGGAAGGCATGGCTGATGCAATTCAAAATATTTTTAACAGCATCGAAACTTGATGAAGAAGCTGATGAAAGGAAAGTTGCCTTATTGTTGCACCATATGGGGTCTGAATGTCTTCACATCTTTAGTTCATTCAACTCAAACTTGAAAGAGGTAAAATATAACGATCTTATTCAATTGTTCGACAACTATTTTACACCTAAAGTTAATCTCGCAATGGAGCGCCATATTTTTTCACAAGAAAGCAAAATGATGGAGAAACCATAGACGACTATGTCACAGTTTTAAAAAACTTGAGTCTAAATTGTGAATTTGCAACATTGAGGGAAGATCTAGTTAAAGATATTTTTATTAGCGGACTTTCATCAAATTATCAATATATTAAAGAACGTATTTTGAGTGAAGGTGCTATTGAACTGGATAAAGCCATTCACATTGCCAAAACTATTGATTCTGCAAAGGAAAATGCCAGCCAAATTGACGGCCTTGGCATTAACGCATTACAAAATAAAACTAGGCATTTCCAAGAAAAGTCATGTGGTTAATGTGGCTAAATTCACAAATATAAATGTCCGGCTGAAAATGCAATATGCCATAATTGCAATAAAAAAGGGCATTATGCCCAAATGTGTTTTAGAAAATACCAACAACAAAATGGTCATCCTTCAAACAGAGGCTATAATTATAAAAGGGTAAAATATCAACAAAACTCAAACAAATATGTAAAGAATCTGTCCCAGACAACAAGTGACGATGACGATGATGAATTTTTTATTGGAATCTTAGAAATTAATTGTCAACAAACTGAGCAACCAATTCAAAAATCGTTTAATTCTCAACATTGTCAACAATTGGAGCAACCAAATCAAAAATTTCTACCAAGCGCTCGTTGTCAATCGTGTATATTGTCCAACCCCCATCATAATTTTACATGATCCGGATGGAATGTCATCATACAAGTGGAAAATAAATATATTGAATGTCAAGTCGATACTGGTGCTGATGCAAATATTATTTCACAACAAGTCGCAGACAGTCTAAATCTATCTTCTAATATAAATTCTACAAATACAGTAATTAACACATTTAGTGGTGAGAGATTGCCTATAAACGGTAAAGTAGAAATTGAATTTTTATATTAAAATAAAAAATTTACTGATAGTTTTTATGTAATAACTTTAAATTGTAGAAACATAATTGGTTTAAATTTAGCCATAAATATGAATCTAATAAAAAATATTAATAGTATGTCACTTGTTGAAAAGAATATAGATATTTTTGAAGGTTTAGGTCTTATCAAAGAGAAATGTGAACTTCGTTTAAAACCCAATATAAATCCGATAGCAGACCCTCCAAGAAGAGTTCCATTTTCGTTATATGAAGCCCTAAAGGCAGAACTCAACAGAATGACTAATCTAAAAGTAATAGAACGTGTAGAAGAGACAACGGAATGGGTTAGTTCTATAGTTTTGGTATCTAAGCCTAACGGTTAATTGAGACTTTGTCTTGACCCAAGGAATTTAAATAAAGCCATCTTACGCCCGCATTACCAATTTCAAAATATTTATGATTGTAAGGCCATGCTAAGTGGATTCAGGTATTTTAGCACTTTAGATGCTAATAGTGGATTTTGGATGATACCTTTAACCGAAAAATCCTCTAAATTATGGACTTTTAATACTCCATACAAATTCCTAAGGCTGCCTTTTGGCATAAATGCCGCACCAGAAATTTTCCATGCTGAAATGATAAAATTGTTTGGAGATATTGAAGGCCTGTTAATATACATAGACGATTTCTTAATATATGCAAAAACTGTTGAGGAACATAACAACACTCTACATAAATTATTTGAAAGAGCTAGAGCAGTGGGTTTAAAATTCAACAAAACGAAATCAAAATTTCTACTTCATGAGATAAAGTTTATCGGACATATTTTTGATATAAATGGAGTATAGCCTGACAAAGAAAAAGTAAATGCTATACTGGAGATGCCAATTCCAAATAATGCCCAAGAACTGCAACGTTTTTTAGGAATGATTAATTACCTAGGCAGCTTTATTGAAAATATGTCGTCAAAAAATAAAAACTTACGTCTTTTGCTAAGAAAAGATATTGCTTGGCATTGGAATGAAGATCACGACAAAGAATTTAATAATCTAAAATTAGAAATTACAAGAGCGCCAATATTGACTTATTTCGATCCTAAAAAACAATTAACACTCACTGTCGACGCATCAAAAAGTGCTGTTGGAGCAGCAATATTGCATGGGAAAAACCCTATTGCATATGCGTCAGCTTCTTTAACAAATGCACAAACTAATTATGCCCAAATAGAAAAGGAATTGTTTGCTATATTGTTCGGATGCGTGAGATTTCATCAATACACATATGGTAATGAAGTTAATGTTGAAACCGACCATAAACCTTTAGTGACATTATTTGATAAACCTTTGTATAAGATCCCTGCAAGACTACAGCGTTTTATGCTACGTCTGCAAAGTTATAATTTAAACGTAAATTACAAACCCGGCAAACTTTTGTATATTGCTGACACTTTGTCGAGATGTCCCTTAATGGAAAAAGTTTTAGTTGAATTTGACAATGACGTATCATTACATTGTAATTTTATAGAAACGCATTTCGAATGTCCTCTTTCTAATGCAAATGAAATTAAAGATGAAACAGAAATTGATCCTATTTGTAAGCAAATAAAATGTTATATACAGGAGGGATGGCCAAAACACCAAAAACTTGTCGAAAGGGAGCTAAAACCTTATTTTAAAATATCCCTACAAAAATACGTCGTCGAATTATTGATGCTATACATGAAGGACATATGGGTATTCAGAGGTGCCAAAGCTTGGCTAGAAAAACTGTGTACTGGCCCAATATTTACAATGACATACAGAATGTCGTAAATAATTGTGAAATTTGTTTAAAATATAGGAATGCCAATACAAAACAGAAAATGATACCACATGAAGTCTATGATATTCCGTGGTTTAAAGTGGGTAGTGATATTTTCGAGTTCAATAAAAAACAATATTTAATAGTTGTCGATTATTATTCAAAATTTTATGAAATTGATTTATTAAATAATGGTTATTCAAGCCCACATGTAATAACAAAACTTAAATCAATATTTGCACGATATGAGATTCCAAAAGTGTTTATTTCAGACAATGGCCCTCCATATAATTCCAAGGAATTTCAACAATTTTGCAACGACTGGGGCATTGATCACAAGACCTCCAGTCCTTACTTACCAAGATCGAATGGGCTCGCAGAAAGGACAATACAAACAGTCAAAAAAATGTTGATTAAATGCTTAGAAAGTAAATCTGACCCATACATAGCTCTTTTAATGAATAGAACAACACCCAAAGGAAATATGCCCAGTCCAGCAGAGTTACTAATGGCAAGAAATTTAAGAACAAAATTGCCAACTGTTACACAAAATTTGCAGTCTAAATTAGTTGATCAAAAACAATATAAAAATCAATTAGAGTCTCAAATAAATAAATCGGCAGAACATTACAATAAGACCACAAAGAAATATAAAACAGTAAGTACTGGAGATGGTGTGATGTTCAAAATGAACAATAATTCATTTTGGAGTCAAGGAGAAATTATAAGTAAATGTGAAGAGCCAAGATCTTTTGTTGTGAGAGATAATGAAGGCACCTTATATAGAAGAAGCGAACAACACATTTCAAAAAGACCTGAATCTTCAGCAATATCTAAAGAAGATAAAAACATAATAGAGATAAATGAAAAGGAGTCAAGTGAAAATTCTTATGTAACTGAGAGTAACAATTTATGTAACTAGAACAGGTAGAAAAGTAGTTCCACCATCAAGATTTGATTGTTATACAAAAAATTAACTTAATACTATTTATTTATGTTATTGTCAACAAATATTGGTATTATATAAAAAAAAGGAACATGTTGTATACTAAAGTAAAACATTGTCAATTTAATATGTATGAATTAAATTAAAAGTTTAAGCTTTGTGAAACACCCTATTATATATTTACTTTTAAGACTTAGTTTAATAACAACATGTAATAATTAAAACTTGCATTCATTCCAATAAATGTTGAACTACAGAACACAACAAAAACAAAAAAAAATATATTTTTTCTATAACAAAATCGTAAGGGATGGTACTTTAACTTACAAATACAAATAGGATTGTAATCTGCATACATTGTATTCTTATTTGCAAGCGTTTATAGGCGTATTTATTGTGAGTCAGTATTTATTAAAATATTAAATTGTGGAATTAGAACCGTATTTGGTGTCGTTTATTTGCCGTATGGTGACCTTTATTGTTTTGAAGAACATCATCTTGATTTGTTTCTGAAGTACTCCACTATTATAGTTGTTGGCGACTTTAATTGCAACCTATTTAACGCTATAAAAGCTAGTCAGATGAGGTCGATGTGTTTAAGATGTAATTTATCAATATTTCGTAATTCTAGGCCCACTTATTTTGATGTAGCCCATCGTTCGACTTCGTTCTTGGATTTTTGTTTGGTTAGTGAGAGGTCCATGGTCACGTACTCCAATCAGATACAGTGCCCATCTTTATCGCATCATGCATTAATTTATGCGGTTTTTGCTGAAATATCGAAAACGTCATCCCAATTCTTTGAATATAGAAATTATAATAACATTGACTGGGATAGTATGCTTGCTTTATTATATCAATTTGATACTAGTTCCTTTTTTAATACTGGTAATGTGAATGTTCAATGGCCTTAAGTTCTCTAATTAATTCATTGTTTGAATTTGTTCCTATTGCTCGCAGACGGATTCCTAATAAAATAGTCAAGATGATGTCTCTTAGAGATCTAGCTTATTCAGTATTTCGACAATGAAGGTCTGAAAGTGACTGGAAATGTGTGATTCGCAGTGAGAGAAGAAGATACTTTTCGAAATTGTTTTCTGGTATTGATTCATGTGCTATGTGGAGGATTTTAAAGGGAAATGGGTTTGCAGGTGAGAATGAGTTTCAGTGTGAATTTAATACCCAGGATGCTAACAATCATTTCGTAAATGTTGCTAACTTATAGATTTTAATGTAGATTTTGAGAATACCAACCGCTCATTTTCCTTTAGGTGTGTGACAGAGGATGAACTTTTGCTTGCTATTTGTAATGTGAAATCTAAGGCTATTGGTACTGATATTCCGATTACTTTTATTAAAACTATTTTTCCATATACTTCGCATTTATTGATTTTTCTGGTAAATTCTATAATAACTATGTCCGTATTCCCTGAGGGTTGGAAGACTGCCAAAGTTGTTCCAATTCCCAAGTCTGGAAATGTTAGGAACTTAGATGACTTAAGACCAATTTCTATTCTGTCTGCCATTTTTAAGATTGTTGAGCACATTATTAAGGATCAGATCAAGTCTTTTGTACATAATGATATTTCACCTTATCAGTATGCCTTTCGTCGAGGTCAAAGCACAACTTCTTTATTGCTATGTTTGACTGATGCTGTAAGGGATAACATGAATAGGAACTATTTGTCATCTTTAGTTTCACTTGATTTGGCTAAGGCCTTTAATTCATTTAGTTATATCATTGTGAAGTTTTTAACTTTTCTAAATCGGCTTGTCTTTTAATCCTTTAATATTTGTCTGGGAGGAAACAATTAGTGGATGTAGGGGGTGTTTTCTCGGATTCTCTGCCATTATATTTTGGTGTTCCCCAGGGATCTGTGTTGGGTTTTGTTTATTATGTATGTCAATGATCTTCCTATTAATTTAAAGAGTAGTCTATGTAAGTAGTTTATATTTGCTGATGATATATTTCTGTTTTTTAGTTCTCATAAGGATAATCCAGATTTCTTAGAAAATAATATAAATTACAGTTCGGCCCGTTTTTTACAGTGGTCATCTAATAATTCTTTTTTGGTTAATTTCTCTAAGACTAAGGCAATACTCGCGAAGGGTAGTCATCTT
>NC_060949.1:4439103-4462408 GCF_022045245.1 Lucilia cuprina
CCGAGAGCAAATCTAGTAATGACTTCTGCAGGAGCTGTCAAGACGAAGAGCAAGAAGAGAGTACTGTTCACTTCCTCTGTCAGTGTCCTGCCCTAGAGGAGCATAGATCGAATCTGCTAGGGGCCAATGTCATGCACGATTTAACGGATCTATCTGAGGCTGACATCCGAAGGATAGACTCCTTTATTCGTGCGACAAAATGGTTTGAATAGGAAACCAGAGTAAATGGGTCGAAGTGTAATAATACGTCGACGGTTTTCTTTCTCTTTTCAGGTACCACAAAGGGATCACAACATGGACCCAAGTGTGCCCCTAATGCGAACTGCAAGGGACAGCCTGCTAACCTAACCTAAGGCAATACTTTTTGGTAGTTCTGGACTGGTTGAATATTTCAATTGGTGGCCACATATATTTTATGATCTTGAGGTGTTGACTGGTATTGTAGCTTGTGTAACACCTAAGCTTAATCGTTTAGTTAATATTATAGTGCGATATATTTATAAAGTTCGTATGTGGGTTCACATTTCGGAATTTGTGAGAACTTTTTGGGATGTTATTTTATATACTTTATTGATATACGAAGGTTACTCTTTTTATAGGGTTATTAAAACTGGCTTGCCTTATCGTCTTTGTTCGGAGTTTTCCTTCTCACATTCTACTAGAAATCCCCAGATTATTATACCCAGAATCAGATGTGGTTTGTTTGAGCGCTCTTTTATTGTCTTAGCTAGGATTTGGAATTATTTTTTTATGTATTTTCGCATTTTTTCTTATTCTAATAATGCTTTTCGCTTGAAACTGTTAATGATTTTTTCTCATCATGGCTGAAATTTAGTTTCTACAATGACCAACCTGAAGAATTATTATGGGTTAACATCTTATTTGAGTTTTAATAGACTTGTGTAATACTCTAAGCTGATAATCTGTTATTTGCTACTACATATGGGACTCTTATTATTGTTATAATTATTTTTAAAAATCATTTGGCTGGGGAGCGAAAAAGTTAGCAATTTTATAATGTAGATTTAAGTATGTAAAATATATTTATTTCGGTATTATGTCTGTAATATATAATTATTGACCTTGAAGGCTTTTTATATTACTTTGAATAAATAAAATATATGAATCACCCCACACATTTTTTTTCGGTCTATTATTTGTCATAGCTCCCATATAAGACTGCTTCCGAAAAATATTTAAACGCATATATTTCATTGAATCATAAAGTTATCAGGAAAAAATAGACTTGTATATGTCTTTATACATTTAAATCATTCTACTAAATTTTTTCCAGATTAGTCA
Organism: Lucilia cuprina; assembly: GCF_022045245.1. Classification (NCBI taxonomy): domain Eukaryota; kingdom Metazoa; phylum Arthropoda; class Insecta; order Diptera; family Calliphoridae; genus Lucilia; species Lucilia cuprina. The sequence continues at coordinate 4,440,406 of NC_060949.1, forward strand.
AGCTTCCATATAAGGTCCCTTCCGATGTTAAACTATTATATGCTTACATAAACTGAAGTCAACTTAATCAACTGTGCGAACACATATAAAACGTATGTGAATAACTATAATGTACTTAAGAGAGTTTCGTCAAATTTTATTTGTTTGACCAAAGAGCGATACTGACAGCACATTCAGTACGGAATCAATTGTTTGTTTATTTTACACAAAGAAAATAAAAAAATGAAAATTATCAAGAAAATTATTTTTTTTAATAAAATATGAAATATGTACTTTTTTATAATGCGTGACACATAAATGTGCAAATGGAGCTAATATGTTTTGAATACACGTAAGTACATTCTTTGTCGAGTTATAGAGTAATATGCAATTGTAGATTTAGAGTTTTATTAATATTTTACAATTTGTTATTCGTGTTTTGGGTTCTTTAGATTTAAGTTTTAAATTGATTTTAGTTTCTAGGGTAAGTTTTCATTATTTAAATTTTAAAATTAGGTTTAAGTTTTATTTGTTTATGTGTATAATAACTGCTGTTCACTCTATCAATACTGGCTTTTTGTAGCTTGGGTTTTTTTTATTTGGTCACAAGATGTTTTTGGTTTGTAGGAGTTTTCACTTTTAACTATCTTGCTTCTTGTTTGTGCTAAAGATCAACATGAGTTCGTTTCTTTTCTCTATTTCATTTTCTTTTATATTTCATGTAAAATCATATGCATTACATAAATGCATTTTAAATATTGAATTCCTTGTTAATATATGAAAAAATTATAAAATTAAATAAGAAAAACCGGTCAAACGGTTTTATACATATATTTTTTTATTATTTGAAAACTGGTTTTTGGAATAGACCGGTTTTTTGAATACTCTACTACAGATGCAATATTTAATATCATTTGAAACAATTTTGCAAATACTTCGCTTTTACCTTAAAGAATAACTCCGTATTTAATGGTTGATTTGAATACATTACACAAGTAACCAAATCTATCGATTTGATCTTCCTAGCTTATAATTATATCAAATACACTGGTACCTGATAAAAAAAACAGCAACACTACATATAAGGCTCATTTCCGATAGGTACGTATACGCACATACTTTTTTATACACACCACCACCATTAGTGGTGATAGACTGTATATATAATTTTGTCAATCGTGTGTAACAACAAGAAATATACATCTGAGACCCAACAAAGTATATATATTCTGGGTCCTTAATAAATTCTTCTTTTTCCTACGATTCAGTTTTTTGTTGGAATACCTTTTTTCGTAACTGAATGCGTAAACGTAATCGAAATGAAGAATAGTTGTGATTATTTCTTTACACAGAAATATCACTGTAAAATGTTTTCCTATCGGTCCACAATTGGTCATAGCTTCCGTACGGTTCTCTTCAGAAATACATTTAAACGCATATAACTCATTTTAAATAATGATATTCATACAAAATTTGGTACAGATTTTACTTTTATATACAGAAAAGAAACTGTAATTTGTTTAACGATAACGATTATGAAAACATAAAATCCGTATATTTGAGATAATATAACAGTTAGAGCCCTCAAATTTGTCGGAGCCACTCTAATGTCAATATGATTATTTAGGATAAAAAGTGGGCGGACTAACATTAAAAATGAAAATTTAATTAAATACAAAAACTTGTTTTTCTTGGAAACTGTTAGAATCTTAAAATTTTACACGAATAACTTTAACATGCATGTACACTAGAGTGCTCCAAAAAAACTAAGTTTCGAATTTTGCCCGTGCCCCCTCCCTAAAATTGTACCACGGGTTATAAAAATAAGTCGTGCAAAAAATTTAGGTCAATAGGACTACGTTAACTGGTGCCGCAATGGCTCTGAAGTTTGAATATGCATTTACAAGGGGAAAATATGCAATTTTTTCAGTTTTCATAAAAGTTTTGTCATTAAACAATTTGTTTTGCATTTTATTGTCAAAGAATCGTAATGTACACAGAATTAGCGTTACAAAAAGATAAAAACACAAAAATTGGTTGAAAAATGTAAAAGTTATTAAAAATTCTCCAGGCCATTATCGTGTCTCAGAGCACTTGAATTCGATATGTGATAAGAAAATAAACATATTTTTGAAAATATTCTAATAAAACAATTGTATTACTTCAAATACATCTGTAGTTACTTGAATATGAGTTTTTGTCCTTATAGAATAACGTAAACCTGTTCTCAGCTATGGTCGAAAAATTTTCATATTATTAACGGTCGTTTCAAAATTCAAATTTTAGTTTTTTTATACTTTGTTAAACAAATTTCAATATTTTTGGGAGAACTCATAGGGATTTATGGACAACAGATTAGAGAATAAAACAGTAAAAAAATTAGGTCAATACCTCTCATAGTTTGCCGGTACTTGCAATTTGAATTCAGCGGATTTCAAGAAAAACCCATTTTTATGTAATATTTTACAAAATTAGCCTTTTTATTATATTGTTGCGTATTTTAAATGGAACCTTTTGTAAATTTATTATTATTTATTATTTTTAATAACTTTTACATTTTTCAACCAATTTTTGTGTTTTTTTTAATCTTTTTGTAACGCTAATTCTGTGTACATTACGATTCTTTGACAATAAAATGCAAAGCGAATAGTTTAATGACAAAACTTTTATGAAAACTGAAAAAATTGCATATTTTCACCTTGTAAATGTATATTCAAACTTCAAAGCCGTTGCGGCACCAGTTAACGTAGTCCTATTGACCTAATTTTTTGCACGACTTATTTTTATAACCCATAGAACAATTCTAGTGGGGGAAGGCCTGTAGGATAACATTTTTTTCCTTCATACAAGCTTGGAGCACTCTAATGTACACATTTTGGGTAATAAATTGGCGGACTACCCATGAGGAGAGCGCACCTCCCATAATAATTAAATACAAAAAATCGTTTATCTGGGAAACTTATACAACTAAATTCTTTTAATTTTGCACAAGAACTTCAATATTCATCTGAACATTTTTAAAACTGTGGGCTTAGATCCCCCATATGAATAAAATAGAAAAATTCGTATATCTGAGAAACTATTAGAGATAGAATCTTTAAATTTTACTTAAAGAACTTTGACAGTCATACGAACATTAAGAGTATAACGGGCGATTTCCAATGGGGTACTTGGTACCTTCAGTATGCATTAAATACAAAATTTCATTTAACTGAAAAACTAATAGAACTAGATTCTTCAAATATTGCACAAATTACTTTAATATTATTCTGAACATTTTGGAGAAACAACGACAGACTTTTATTTGGGAAGCTTGAAGCACCCACATGTATTAAACAGAAAAACTATTAGAGCTACAATCTTCAAATTTTACATGAAGATCTTAGACATTCAAATGAACATTTAGAGAATAACGGCCGGACTTTCAATGGGAGGTTTCGCACCACATATATAAATTAAACACAAAATTTAGTATATCTTAAAAACTGTTAGATAATTCAATTTTTCATAGATAGATAGAACTTGCAATAATTTGCTTGTCAACTCTGAAATGTAACATATTGTTAATCTAGAATACTATTGTAGTTAGAATTTTCAAAATCGTTAAGTGGGTTTTTTTATTTATACTAGAGGGTAAAACAAAAAAATAATGTGTATCCCAAGACATTAGGATAATAATTATTATTTAAGAACAAAAGTATATATTAAATTTCAGCAAGTAAGAAAAAAAATTATATCATTCATGTATTATTTTAGAATTTAAATGTAATATAATGTCATCAAATGAAATTATAATAAATCTTAAAGAAAACATTTTTAACTAAATAAATAATTTAATAACTAAATAAATAATAATATACTTATGTATACATAATAATAAAAAAATTATGTTTATAATTTCAAACGGGGTAGCAAAGCACACCGGATATTAGCTAGTTTTAAAAAAATAAAAACCCAAAATTTTTTTAAATCTTTTAACAAGTAAGAAGTTATAGTCGGGCGAGGCCGACCATATAATACCCTACACCTGTTACTGTTTAATAAAACTGTAGATATTTAAGTAAAATTTTGATGGGGGCTTATTAGAGGGGCTAGGGTCAAATGAGGTCCTATAATTATAAAGTTCATTAGGGTATTGTTAAACCAGTACTGAGCGTAGAGTTGTTTTAGGGAGAAGACCTTGTTAGGCCGCCAGGGCCATATAGGAACCGATCCTCACCACATTTGGTAGAGGGATTTTGATTCGCATAAAACTTATGTGTGTCGAAATTCGACCGATCGACATAAAATTTGGTAGAGAGATTTTTGCTCGCGAGGAACATAATTGTAACAAGTGTTATTAGTGTAAGCGAATTTTGACCTTTAAGTCATTTTCTGAAGGGGAGTTTGTATGGGAGTAGGGTCAAATAAAACCCGATCATTACAAAAAATCGTAGTTCTATAAAACTATGTATTGTCGACTTTTGTTGACATAATAGATCATTTAAATTAATTATAATTAATTATGGACCGATTTTAACCATTTTCAATAGGCTTTGGGCCAAAAGAAGCGTGTGTACCAAATTTCATCCAATTATCTTAAAAATTGCGGCCTGTACCTTGTGCACAAAGTTTACATGGACAGCCACCCATCCAGACGGACGAAGCTTAGACGACTCAGAAAAACATTCTAAGCCGATTGGTATACTTTAAGGTATAGGACGAGTATTTTTGTATGTTACAAACATCAGCACAAACCCAATATACCCTCCCCACTAAAGTGGTGTAGAGTATAATGATGTAGATATTTACGTATGTAAACAATTTTTTCAGACATGTCTGATGACAGAAAATTTCTGAAATAATTCTTATACTTTACAGAATTTTTAACGAATAATAAACATTTCCTTTAGACATTATACAGAATAATCGGCAAACTTTTAATTAGACTTTTCTGCACAATTAAACGATTAACATCAGACTTGCCTGCACATTGTCGAAAGGGAATTTTATTTTTACGACAATTATGCGACTAATCTGCACATTGGCGAAGGACAATTTTATTTTTATTCCTATATTAATCTTTAGACATAAAGGAGAATAGTCTGCACATTTTCTAAAGTAAAATATAAAATGGCTTTCGAATAATATCCCATAAATCAGCACATAATCTGAAGAGAATTGTTTTTGTAATTTCATCAGACAATTAAGCGAACAATATAAATTTCCTTTAGATGTTTAACAGATTAGTCTGCACATTTTCTGATATTTTATGCTCAGTCATTTTTTAAGAAAACTTTGCACATTATCTGAAGGAAACAACTAAATTCTTAAAATTTTGCACGAAGAACTTTATAAATAATCTGAAAATTTTTCGAAAAAAAGAGTGGACTTTCATCTGAGAGGCTTGGATCCCCTATATGAATAAAATAGAAAAATTCGATTATCTGAGAAACTATTAGAGCTAGAATCTTTAAATTTTACTTGAAGAATTTTGAAATTCATCTGAACATTTAGAACTTTTAATAGGGACTTGACATCACCCATATGAATAAAATTCAAAATATTGTTTACCTACGAAAATAAAGAACTAGATTCATTAAATTTTGCATAAATTACTTCAATATTCATCTGAACATTTTGGAGGAAAAAGGGCGGACTTTCAATAGGGGCCTTGGCGGCACATATATGAATTAAATATAAAATTGTATCCAATTCAAATGGGGTAGCGAAGCACACCGGTTTTTAGATAGTGGATCAATATATAATATTTTTGTATTTTAAATGAATTTTTGAGTTAAATACAGCTTGAAATAAAATAACTTTACTGTGATTATTAAAGGTAAAAATTGTTATTGCTTCAAAAAACTTTAAATGTTTGTAAATAACATAATATATTTGTATGTATTTTATTATATAGCGTTTGGAAAAATAATCATGTTTGAGTGAACCATACTCAAATTTATATTTGCCATGAATATAAAAATGTTTACATTAAATAAATGTAGATGAAATTAAAATATTAATTCGTATTCTATATTTTTATTATTTATTGACATTAAATATAAATTATTTAATAGGCGCAAGTTATAGAAATGGTGAATTTAGATGACGAGTTAGAAATGTCTATATTGGAGTCGGCCTTTGTTTCTGTGTTAAGTCTACCACCATAGATGAACATTTTAATTTATACTCTGTTCTACTTGAATGCTATTCCATTAATGTATCGCATACTTCTGAAAATTAGGCATCAGAATTATTAAATGTTGTAGATAACTGGGGAAAATTTTGCTATCGGTTTCAGACAATGATGTATATATTAAAATGCTATCACAATCAAATTAAAGTGGAAGTATTTAGGATGTTTTGCCAACAATCTTAATCTTATTGTAACAGATTTTAAGTACATCTGTTGCAATAACAAAAAAGATAACAAATCTATATATAAAAATGAATGTGTGTTTGTTTGTATGTTTGCATGTTTGAACGCTATAGACTACTAAACGGCTTAACCGATTTGCTTGAAATTTTCTCAGCTTATTCCTGTATGTCTGGAATAGGTAATAGGCTACTTTTTATTTTGAATTTTTAAGTGGGCGAGGAGCCACGCCCACATTAAGAAAATATAAAATTCTTATATTTGAGATATTATAACAGTTAGAGTCCTCAAATTTTGTCGGAGGCACTTTAGTGTCAATATGATTATATAGGATAAAAAGTGGGCGTTAGGGGGCGTGGCACCTCCCACATAAATTAAATTCAAAAATTCGTTTATCTTGGAAACTATTACAGTTAGAATCTTAAATTTTTGCAGGAAAAACTTCAACATCAATGTAAACATTTTGGATAATAAATTGGCGGACCCATATAAATTAAATACAAAAATTCGTTTAACTTGGAAACTATTACAGTTAGAATCTTAAATTTTTGCACGAAAAACTTCAACATCCATGTAAACATTTTGGGTAATAAATTAGCGGACTACCCATGAGGGGAGCGGCACCTCCCATATAAATTAAATACAAAAATTCGTTTATCTTGGAAACTATTACAGTTAGAATCTTAAATTTTTGCACGAATAACTTCAACATCCATGTAAACATTTTGGGTAATAAATTGGCGGACTACCCATGAGGGGATCGGCACCTCCCATATTAATTAAATACAAAAATTCGTTTATCTTTAGATAATGTAACAGTTAGAGTCCTAAAATTTTTGGGAGCCATTTTAGTGTCAATAGGATTATTTTAGGATAAAATGTGAGAGAACTAGCGTTGTGGGGCGTGGTACCTCCCATATAAATTAAATTCAAAAATTCGTTTATCTTGCAAACTAATACAGTTAGAATTTTAAAATTTAGCATGAATAACTTTAACATCCATGTAAATATTTTAAGTAATAAATTGGCGGATTACCCATGAGGGGAGCGCCACCTCCCATATTAATTAAATATAAAAATTCGATTATCTTGAGATAATGTAACAGTTAGGATCCTAAAATTTTGTCGGAGTCACTTTAGTGTCAATATGATTATTTAGGATAAAATGTGGGAGGACTGGCGTTGGGGAGCGTGGCACCTTCCATATAAATTAAATAAAAAAATTCGTTTATATTGGAAACTATTACAGTTAGAATCTTATACAACTTATACAACTTTCATCTGATGGGGTTTGCAACGCCCATATGAATAAAATTAAAAATTCGTATATCTGAGAAACTAGTAGAGTATAACGATCGAACTTTTCATGGGGACTATGAATAAAATACGAAATATTGTTTATCTAGGAAAATATAGAACTAGATTGATCAAATGTTGCTTATATGTTACATTAACATTCATCTTAACATTTTGAAGATAAAGGGCGGACTTTAATCTGGGGAGCTTGAAGCCCCCACATGAATTAAATAGAAAAGTTATAAAAAGTTAGAAAAGTTAAATAGAATAGTTATCTAGGAAACTATTAGAGCTAGAATCCTCAAATTTTATATGAATAACTTTGACATTCATGTAAGCATTTAGAAAATAACGGGCGGAATTTCAGTGGGGGGCTTGGCACCACATATATGAATTAAATACAAAATTTCGTATATCTTGAAAACTGTTAGATATCATTGGCATCTCTAATCTGGAATACTATTGTGGTTGTAATTTTCAAAATCGTTAAGTGGGTTTTTTATTTATACTAGAGGGTAAAAAAATATTGTATATCCCGGGGCATTAGAATTAGAATTATTCTTTAATACTTAATGTATATATTAAATTCTAGCAAGTAAGAAGTAAATATATCATTTATGTATTATTTTAGAATTTAAATGAAATATATTGTCATCAAGATAAATTAAATTATTTAAGAAAAATTTTATAATTTAGTAACTAATTAAATAAGTTTTTTGATTAATTTGTATTTAATTTCGATAGGGGTAGCGAAGCACACCGGATATTAGCTAGTATTATTAATAAAATTAAACATATTTGTACACATTTTAAAATCCAACGAAAAACTTATCAAAGAAATGGTGGTACTGTTCCGTTAAAGATGGTCAAATATGTCGAAACTAGATGGAATTCAACTTTTTACATGCTACAACGATTTATATTACTTGAAGAGGCAATTATATCCACTATGGCTCTAATTGATAAAAAATTACCAACTTTATCCCAAAAAGAATGGCTCATAATGAAAAATTTGGTAACTATATTTAAACTATTTGAAGATGCAAAAAGAAATATAAGTGGAGATTCATATTGCTCTGCGTCGTTAGTTATTCTAATAACAAATGGTTTAATAAATGTTTACTCCAAAATTAAAACAAATGAATATTCTCATGAAATAATGTCAATTGTTTAAAAAATTAATTCATTTAAAAGATCGTCTCTATATGTAGAACATAAAGATATATTAGGAATAACTACTATTTTTGATCCGAGATTTAAAACATTTAGCTTTTGCAATCCGACTTGTACAGAACGCATTAAAGAAATTGTTATATCTTTTGTCTCTTCAATATAAATTCTGAATTAGAACATAAGATTATAGAAGATGACACCCCGAAAGAATTTTCAATATGGAACTCTTTTGATACGAATATTTCTTACTTTAAACCTAAATAGTTATTTGAAAGATTAAGTTATTCCACGAAATAAAGACCCATTAAACTGGTGACGTACTAATAAATTAAAATATCCAAAACTTTATAAAATTACTCAAGAAAAACTTTGTGCCCTTGGTTCTTCGGTACCATGCGAAATGTTCTTCTCAAAAGCTGGACAAGTATTAAATAAGCGAAGAACGCGGTTATGTAATAATAAAGTAATAATGTTATTGTTTTTAAACTCAAATTATTAATTTATTGAATAAGTACATACAATATAAATACATATTTAATAAATTTTCTTTGTATATATTATTTAGTAATTTTCTTAATTTTTATGTACATTTTTGTTATTTTACATTAATTTATATGAATTTTTTGAATTATTACTTTGATATTAGTTTGATTCCGCCCTAAGTTATTTTTTTGTTGTTAAATTAAAAAATTAAAAAAAATTTCTTTTGTTTGTTTTGAATACTGTAATCACTGTCACTGTTTAAAATAACAGTGATTTACAAATCACGTTCACCGGGAACGGCGTTATTTTATATTTTTCTGATGTTTTCATGAAAACTGTTTAAATTGTGCAATTGTAATTAATTGAGTATAATTAAAAACAGCTAGCTTTTTGTACCCGGCATTGATTTTAAATGATTTATAATATTAAATCTATAGATCAATTAATATTGCCTTTGCTTTTTACTCCTGAAATTAATATGTCGAAATTTAAATCTACATTCAAACTATATAATTGCGAACAACTTTCACAAAATTAACCAAAACCACATATTTTCTCCCAAAATTCTTTGGGATTAAGTAGCAAAAAATTACCTTTAAAATTAGCAACAAAGCAATAAAAAATATTAATACTTAAGATTTTGGATTTTTAATAATTTTCTCCTTTAAAACATGATGTAAACTCTTCAAAGCTTTGAAAAGGTACTTCACTAAAAATTAAGAAAGCTAAAACCAAAATATTTAATATTAAAATAAATAAAGTCGTATGACTTTTAGTGTTTACACGATTTGTAAACACTAACAGTTTTTTTATAACTTTTCTATTTAATTCATGTGGGGGCTTCAAGCTCCCCAGATTAAAGTCCGCCCTTTATCTTCAAAATGTTAAGATGAATGTTAATGTAACATATAAGCAACATTTGATCAATCTGGCTAAGAACATCACCAATGCGACATTACTAGCGTCAGTAGTAAGGACGAATTTCTTGTTGAAGTCCGGATTCTTTTTAATTTTTCGAATGATTCAATGTAAGAAGGATCATCAATATTTATCTTGACATCCCTTTTTAAATATTTTATTATTGGTCCGGCTACAGAAGAATAATTCTTTATGAATTTTTCTATAGTATCCCGTAAGACCCAAAAATTATTTTATTGTTTCACAGTATGGAATAGGTACTTTATTAATCACCTCAATCTTGGATGGACAATGTTTTAGACCATTTGGTGTAACTATATGACCCAAAAACTGAGTTTGTCTAGCCAGAAAACTACATTTATTAATTTGAACTTTTAAATTATGTTCATTTAAAACAGAAAATATCTTTGTCAGGCTATTCAAATGTTCCTCCAATGAAGATGAGAAAACCAATATATCATCCATATGGATTACGTAAACTTTTTTAATAATCACTTAAAACGAAATTCATCATACGCTGAAAGGTGGTTGGTGCATTTTTTAAACCGAATGGCATTCTGATAAACTCATAATGTCCCATTGGTGTTAGGAAAGTACGCGAAAAGACCTCTTATTACGTACTTATGATTTTTAAAATTTAAAACTTCAAAAAATGGAGCTTTTTCACATCTTTTGCTCTAAAAACTAAGTTAACGAAGTGATCTGGGAAAACTAAAAATATATTCATACTCTGTATATGAATGGTATATGAGAACCCTGCATTTTTTTTGGTGTATCACTGCGAAACTATTTTCACAAAACCAAAATTAGCATTTTCTCAGTATTTGTTTAAGTCCAGCTTTTTTTTTCTTTTGTCCAGCTTTTTAATGCCTAATGTCCAGCTTTTTGCGAATCGGAATCTGGCAACCCTACTTGTACGTGTGTTGTAAATACCCTCCACCAGCTACTTCTATGTTATTACTTTTCTAACACAATTTTATATTTTATAGTGAGCAATATTTTTGCTAAATGTATGGATATAAATATTTGGTTATGAGTTTTGTGCGTTTTTTCTGATTTTCGGAAGGGAACCTTGTATGTGTGTTTTTCTAAAAGGGACCTTATATGGGAGCTATGATCAATTGTGGACGACCTGAAACTTATGATTTTTAAAATTTAAAACTTCAAAAAATGGAGCTTTTTCACATCTTTTGCTCTAAAAAGTAAGTTAACGAAGTGATCTGGGAAAACTAAAAATATATTCATACTCTGTATATGAATGGTATATGAGAACCCTGCATTTTTTTGGTGTATCACTGCGAAACTATTTTCACAAAACCAAAATTAGCATTTTCTCAGTATTTGTTTAAGTCCAGCTTTTTTTGTTTTGTCCAGCTTTTTAATGCCCAATGTCCAGCTTTTTGCGAATCGGAATCTGGCAACCCTACTTGTACGTGTGTTGTAAATACCCTCCACCAGCTACTTCTATGTTATTACTTTTCTAACACAATTTTATATTTTATAGTGAGCAATATTTTTGCTAAATGTATGGATATAAATATTTGGTTATGAGTTTTGTGCGTTTTTTCTGATTTTCGGAAGGGAACCTTGTATGTGTGTTTTTCTAAAAGGGACCTTATTTGGGAGCTATGATCAATTGTGGACGACCGGAAAAACATTTCACAATATTATTTCTCTGTATATGAGCAACACTTGTGCCAAACTTTATATGGATATCTTAAATTAGTAATGAGTTATGCGCGTTTAAGTGATTTTCGGTAGGGAATCTTGTATTGGAGCTATGACCAAATATGGACCGATCCAAAGAAACTTTCATGGTTATATTTCTTTATATAAAAGCAATACTTGTACCATATCGATATCTTAATTTAGTAATGAGCTATGCGCGGTAAAAAAGATTTTCGGTAGGGGACCTTGTATGGGAGCTATGACCAAATATGAACCGATCGAAAAAAATCTTTCTTTGTAATATTTCTGTATATAAGAACAATACTTGTACCTATCTTATTTGGTAATGAGTTATGTGCATTTAAATCATTTTCGGGAGGGGACCTCCCGAAAGCTTCTTTGGACCGAGCCAAAGAAGCTTTCAGGGTTATATTTGTGTATATAAGGGCAATACTTTTATGAAATTTTATATCGATATCTTAATTTAGTTATGAGTTATGCGTGTTTAAGTGATTTTCGGGAGGGGACCTTGTATGGGAGCTATGACCAATTATGGATGAATATTGATACCCACGGAATGACAAAGTTATATATACCGTCTTTCACCACTGATGGTGGTGGAGGGTATAAAAAGTTTAATTTATTTATGAAACTTAAAATAATTATTATACCTAGTGTTGTCACTTCATGTGTAATTACACATATTGTGTGTAATTTTTATTTTCATGTGTAGCCCATGTGTAACTGATCTCATGTCTAGTAAAATTTAAAGATTCTAGCTCTAATAGTTTCTCAGATAATCGAATTTTTCTATTTTATTCATATAGGGGATCCAAGCCTCTCAGATGAAAGTCCACTCTTTTTTTTCGAAAAATTTTCAGATTATTTATAAAGTTCTTCGTGCAAAATTTGAATTTGAATAAGAATTTAGTTGTTTCCTTCAGATAATGTGCAAAGTTTTCTTAAAAAATGACTGAGCATAAAATATCAGAAAATGTGCAGACTAATCTGTTAAATATCTAAAGGATTATCATATTTATTAAACAGTTAAATAAACGCAAATAGTAATCCATTGTAATCCACTTACAATGGATTACTATTTGCGTTTATTTAACTGTTTAATAAATATGATAATTAAAAATTTATTTTTGAAAGTAGTATAGTTCGTTCAAGTCTACAAAAATACTATACATTTTCAATACCTACTAAAATTTATATTTATTTTTCATCTCCAGTCAAAACTAGATACAAGTATTAAAATTTATAAAAAATTGAGATGAATAAAAAATTTATATTATTTTTAAAAATTACAGTAAGAAATTGCAACAAGCATTATAAAAACCCGTTTTTCTCCGATATTTTTAAAAATCTCTAATTGTACGAAGCTAAATGGCACCTAAGCCAAAAGTACCCAAAAATCACCCAAATAGCAGCACTGTTAGTTTCATTGCGTTGTGCATTTTGTTTTTTTTTTGGTGTATTTCGTTTCGCAGATTGGGTGTCTGTTGGTTTCATTGCCTTGTATATTTTGTTCTTTTTTTGTGTTTTTTATTTCGTTTAGCGTTGTTGTTGTTTTTTGTTTGTTTTACTATTGATATAATAACGATAAAGTCGCAAAAATAAATATAAATTTTATAAAATTAATATTTTTATATACACTACTTATATTCTTCACTATGGGCACAGCTGAATGTAGCACACATACTTTTATACCCGGCGTTGCCGGGGTTTTAATTGGCGTTAGAACAGAAAAATTGGTCTCAAAGCCCAAAAGTAGTTTTTCCCCCTTTTGTCCTATTTTTTATCCCCTTTTGGTCCAACTCTCGCAAACAGTACTATGCTTATTCATATTTCTGAAACTTTAAAAAGTTTATTGAAATATATTTTGGCTTTAGTAAAGACAATAATTGGTATAAATTTAAATATTTGTGTAACTCATGTACATATTGTATCATATTGCCTCCAAAGTCGGACTATAATATCTTTTTTTTAAATATATATTTTTAAAGTTCGCTAAACCAAGGATTTATTTTACCGAAATTTATTAGAAAAAGTATTAATATTACTTATTTATATGTGATTAATATGTGGGGAATATAAATAATATTCACCGCAAAAAGTATCTTAAAAATAGACAGACACCTTATGAAATTTAACATTTCATTGTTTTAGAAACACTTCGCTTCACACACCACTAAGGAACTCACCCTACAATTGGAATCATGTTCTTTTTTATTCATAGGTCGGCATCTAATAACTACTCGCACATTTTCCGCCATTTCTAATTTTTGCTCAAATATGCACACCTTTATTATAGCGCAAACTTAACGTATTTTAAGAGTTTAACAATTGAAACACACACACGCGTACATACGCAAGCTCCTAGGGTATTATATATATTCTATGTTCAAATAGTATATAAAATTTATATAAACACAATATTTTTGTAGAGTAAATTAATAACTGTTTTGGAAATAGCCACGTGATGACCATAAGTGTTCACACGGTACTAACGAAAATTAAAAAAAAAATAAAAGGAAAACAAATAATATCTGCTTGTTGTGTCCCCATAAAACAATTTTTCATGACGTGCATGCACCACAATTCAATACTACGAAGTAATTATAAAAGCTCTATTGATAAATTAACGTGTATGTATTGTGGTGGTATGTTAGTATGTAACTAACCATTTTTAGATAGAAATCTGACATTCAAATTAATCAATAAAACAAATACATATTGAAAAAAATTAGTTAGAGTGCTAAATTGGGATATGCCGAATCTTAAATACGCTTCAATAAATTTATTATTTTGTATACTTAATAAAACATTCGTATACCTACCATCAAAAAAGATGGGGGTTATATTGATTTTGTCATTCCGTTTGTAACACACAGAAACATTGCCTTTCCATTTCCATATACGATCCCATTTAGAAAATTATTTTATTTTATAAATATTAGAACAGCAATGAAATTCGACATAAACTATTTTAACGGAAACAAAAATCCCTTTACCAAATTTTGTGAGGCCCCAACCCACATATAAGGTATTGTAGTGGTTCATGAAAGTCGATTTTATTCATTACTAGCTACGCGTACCCGGAGTTGCCCGGGTTTTCTATTTAATTCATATGGGAAATTCCAACCCCCCCAAATAAACGTTCGCCCATTTTCCTCAAAATGTTCAAATAAATGTTGAATTTCTTCGAAGAAAATTTTAAGATTTTAGGTCTATTAGTTTCCAGACAAACGAAAACACCAAATTATTATTCAAATGTTCACATGGATGTCAAAGTTGTTCTTGCAAAATTTAAGCTCTAATAGAAGATGTTTGAAGTAATATTGATTTGCACCTTTTTGGTAAAACTATTCCAAATAGCACGATAAAATAACTTGTTAAAGGAGCATTGGCTAATAGAATAGACGAATAAACACAGAAAATAAAGACGGTTTTAAATCCGGAATAGTCGGGTAAGCACATTTGTAACCAGTTATTTTTTGGTCATCGTCAAACAAAAAGAAGTTGTTATTCACCCAAAAAGAAAGAACATACACTGCTCCTACTTACTACTACTTACTGTGGTTTCCCAAATAAACGAATCTTTGTATATTTTATTTATATGGGAGGAGCAATTTTCCCCCCATTGGTAGTCCGACAATTTATTACACAAAATGTTTACATGGATATTAAAGTTCTAATGTTCATGCTAAATTTTAAGTTTCTAACTCTAATAGTTTCCCATATAAGCGATTTTGAGTCCCGGTGTATAAGGTCAAAACAAACATATATTGATTTTTATATATAGATTGTTCTAACCAGAATAATATATCAAAAATTAATTCACATTGCAATAAGCGTGGAAACCAAAATATGCAAATACATGTATAAGATACTAAAAAATTTCAGACCAATTTAAGAATTTTGAGCATATTTTACTGTTTTAGTGCTTGTTTTAAAACAACATATGTTAAATCCAGAATTTAGTTTAATTTTGGGGTAAGAAAAAGTGTAAATTTTTTTGATTTTGTCCTTTATACACCTACTTTAAACTATGCTAAATAAGTTCAAGTAAAAGCTCTTCAGGAAGGTATGTCAATGTTCTCACATTTTTTATAAATGTTTTAGAAAAAATATGTCAAAAATACATTTCTCAATATAATTAAACAAAAGTTGAAGAAATTGATAATACTTAGCTAGGGCTACAAATAATTTTAATTATTACTAATAACGTCAAATTTTAATATAATAATCCTAATATTCTTATCTATATACGGGGCATTTCACGTCAAATCAACCAACTTTTGAAATCGAATGGTGCGATGAAATTTGCACCATAGTTAGTTCTATTGGATAGTAATTCAGACACAATTTTTCAACAAGATCGCTCGTGAACTTTCTAAGTTAGAGGCGGTTAAAATTTGACATTTTGGCCATGCAGGTGTTTTTTTTCTCATCCATGTAACTTATTACCAGAGTTTAAATATTAGTAAATACTTTTATATTTTTATTTTTGACTTTGCAATAAATATGCATTTACCTCATATTTAAAAATATTCATATTTAAAAAATGGTTCTGTTCAAAATATTTCTAGTATTTTTGCTAAAAATATTTACCCATACAAGCTATTGCATATTAAAGCTTACAAATATAAAATGTTTTCACATACAATATATTACGCATCAACTCGCTAACATATTTATAATACCCACATATATTTTATATGGCTTGCCTATAATATTAAAATATTTTCCTACACAAATTATACGCAGTCAACAATATTGAAGCCATGCAAGCAGTAATATACGAACATGAAATGTACGCAAGCAGAGCATATATGTGCCGACGAAAACACGAAACAAAAGGATAGTCGCGACTATCAGGTTACAATATTTTTACTATCAAACTTAAATATTATTTACTATAGGAAATGACTTATGGTCTAAAATTTAACATTTCATGTTGAACTTGAAAAATTATAAAATGTGAAAAATGTATGCAAGATATAACCAAATATTATTTAGAAAATAATTGAAAACGTTTATATCTATGTATATTATGGGAGAAATGTATGCATGAAATAACCAAATTTAAATTAGAAAATTTTTGAATTGAATTATTGAATGTATGTATTATTAAATTTATAATGTGGAGTATTAAAATGTATGTATTTGTATTTATTGTAAAAGGTAATATAATTAGAAAAGTAGTATATAAATACTTAGAGGATCATATGAATGTGAAAATATATTTAAATATGTATGTAAAAAATTGTTTTTACAGGATATATTTAAACATATTGTTTGTAACAGTATCATATGGAATAAATTCAATATAAAGCAAGAAATAATAACAATAAGTTTGTAAACAGGTAGTAATGCATTAGTAGTGTCTATGAAATGATCAATAATGAAGGAAATTATAGGAATTTTAGAAATTTGTAACAGGAATGCAAAAAATTAAGAGCGGACAAAAAAATGTTGTTTTTTTAATTTTACATTGTGAAAGGTTAAAACAACAAAAATGTATGAGTGTATTACATACATGTACATGTATGTTTTTCATATGCAGGTACATATACATATGTCACATTTCTATAAATTATTATTACATACTCGCAATTATCTTACAATAATGAATGAACAGGCGCGAAGAAAAATATATATATAGGTGTTAATAAATTTGCATATGCCATTGCCAACCTTTTGAATTTACATGAGAGAGACTAAATAATAATGATATTTCTTTCCTCTTCTCTCCACCACCAAGCAATAAAATAGGATTCTCTTATGTCCAATACATTTACCACCAAAATTTAAACTGTCAGATTCATTTTTTACATTTTCTACAAATAATCGACATTTTAAATGGAACCGCGTTATGAAATAAGACATATATAACTTACCAGATCCCTTTTTTATATTTTAATTCGGTTAGAAGTATTTTAATAGGGGGTACAATACAAGCTACTACTTTCAGAAAAATAAATAAATTAAAATTTAATTAATTAATTTATTGTTTTTAATCAATAAAAACATTACCTTTCATGAACATTTTTTAAATAACATGGAATTAAACCATCTATAAAGATGGTTTAAAAATTACGAGCCATGGTTTATTTTTAAAATTATTTACCCAAGTCAAAAAATAATTTATGTATAAAACAGTAGTATTAATTTCAATATAATGATTCCAGATAGCGTTTGAATTCTTTAAGTAAAAATTTTAATGTATTTTGTTTTTGTTACGATAATGAAATACAAATAAAATTTTACCTCATAGTGATCATACGTAATCTAGAAACAGGACCTAAACGCGCTTATAGTTTAAAAAATATTGAAAGATAAGATTTAACTCAAATAAATCTAAATAGGTTAAAAATGCAATGTTCATCAAATGAAAGACGAAACGTACAACTTGAAAAAGTCTTTAAATGCTTATAACTCCTAAACCAATTAAGATATTAGACTTCGTTTAAAAATAATGGAAATGGAAGCCGTTTAGAGTTGTTAACTTATTCCTAAAATAGTATTTTAATGTAAAATATGACAACCTACTTTTTAATTTAATTTATATAATCCTTGAAGATAACAACTTTTTGGTATATATTTAATAAACTTCGCCAATTAACAAAACCTTATTAAATGTTTATTAACAGTTGACTTTTAACACAACAATGTCATATTGTTTTTTATTACTTTATCACATTATATTAATTACACTATTTTTCTATGAACTTTAAATTCAATAACTCATTTATGTTTAACAATGAATAATTAAAACTAAACATGGCTGGATAAAACATCACTGAACTTAGCAAAATTTCTGCATTATTTATTTTTATTTTTCGCGTTCACGCTAATAATGGAGTATTTATATTTTTTGTTTTTGTACTCTTCTTACTTTCATCCGGAAGTAACCTAAAACTATACTTTCAGACGGCGAAAACTAGAAGTCAATGTATTTTGTTTTTGTAAAATGTGTGCTCTCGTCTGACAATCGTCCAGAAGTGACTAAAATCCTCACTTCCAGATGAATAAAATACAACATTAATGTAAACACTCTTCCAGAAGTGACATAAACATACAAATCAAGAAGATACAAATTAGGTAACAATGTATTTTGTTATTGTAAAATGTGTGTTCTCACCCAACTCTCATAAAGAAGTCAATAAAACGTATACTTCCAGATGAAAAAAGTTCAACAGTCATGTTTTTTTTTAAGCAAAATGGATGCACTCTTCTAACTATCATCCGGAAGTAACTTAAAAGTGTATTTCTAGAAGACGAAAATTCGAAATCAATGTGTTTTGTTTTTGTAAAATGTGCGTTCTCGTCTGACAATCGTCCAGAAGTGTTTCTGACGTGGCGTCTGGGGTGATGCGCAATAGTTTTGTCTTTTAAATGTTTGAAGGGTTATATCTGGTGTATATATGTATGTATGAATATTTTATTATTACATACTCACAATGATTTTGAACAATAATGAATGAACAGGCGCGAAGAAAAATATACATATCTGTTAATAAATTTACACATTGAATTTTTGAATTTACATGAGAAAGACTATATAATGATATTTCCTTCTTCTTCTCTCCACCACCAATTCAGGCATAGCAAAAAAAATGACCTTGCGTAAACCACCGTGTAGGAATGTGCGTAAAACGGTAAAGTAGGAAAGAGAAGTACTGTTATAGGTCATTTTTATGACGAGTGTGTTTTTTGTTATTGCTTCACACGTACATTTTCACATACAGTGAATCAATTAAGTTTTTTGCCTACTTGTTTTTTAAGAGAATTTAGATTTTTATTCATAAATAAAATTGGAAAAAATATGTAAAAAGTAAATTTTTGTTTTCCAATTAAAAATAGAGATTATGTAAAATGGGAAAACCAAGAAAAAAATATTATAATACAAATTTTGGTGCATTTGTTGTTGCATTTTATTATTCTTCATCAGAATTTGCATGTCAAAAAAGTATTTTGCATATTGAGAATTTCGGTTAATTTCGTTGGGTTTTTTTTCAAATGATGTTTTAATTTCTTTTTTGAATTTATTGTTTTTTTATTAAAAGGTTAAAATGTTAAGTATTTTTCAATCGTAATTTGCAAAAATCATATCCTCGTTGTGTAAAAATGTGATGTTATTTGCTTAAAAATATTAGTTTAGATTTCTAGAACAAGTGTAAATCAATGAAATATAATTATGAAATGCTTAATCAATAACATTAAAAAATATTAAATAGAGTAATTGATGAAATGATCCAAAAAAATTATTAGAAAAAACGCACTGAGTGGTGATTCAAAATATTTAACTGCCAAAGGGATGTAAATTAAACTGTAGTGTAGTACAGGAAAAATACCTAATTTAGATATTTTAAAATAGAGGTGGTTATCATACCCCAAGGTCAACAAAAGCTAAAATTTTCAGCTAATACATACACTTATAAATATTTAGAACCCAAATCAAGAATAACTATTCAGATCCTAATACGCCTACTGTATCTTATTCATAAAATAAAGCATTTAAAATATGAGGTTGAAAATCAGGATTTTATCATGTAATGGTTCTATAGTTGTATATGGTGATGTCTCCATACTCAGAGTGGCTAGGATGGTACTTAGTGTTAGATTTATTGAATAAGAATCAATATTCTACAATTCTAAATAAAATTTACACAGTACTCCCCAGTATAATGAGGTTTCCGTAATGTAGTTTTTGTATATCAATACAAAATGACCATAAACCTAGATTATTTTTGTTATAATAAAACATTTTTCTAGGTCCAAATCCATTGATTATCTAAAATATCATGTATCCAATTCAAGATTACTTATTATTTTCGAAATTTAATCAAAGAAACGATAGATTTCACATTAAGTAAAATATTGATAAATTCTTATTGGTATGTAGGATAATAAATCAGTTATGAAATGTCCAAGAAGAGTCGTTCTACTACTAAAATATCTAAAAATGTTATTCTAATATATAGGAGTAATAAAAATATAAAATTTTATAAAATAATGCAGCAATATTGAAAAAATAACAAAAACCCTAAAAAAAGCAAAATACTTTATTGACCTAAAAAATTTACAATACGTTCTCATTTTTTTCAAAAATTTCGTTAAATAATATCACGATTTTACATTTTATAAGATTTACATTTAAGATATAAGATATTCTTTAAAAAATACAACAAACAAATAGTTTTATTTTGCTGTAAATAATTGTTCAGATAAAGTTTTTTCTTAAAATTTATAAAATTTTACATAGGCAAATTACTTAATTGATTCACTGTATGTACATGCATATGAAAAACATAAATGTATATGTATGTAATACACTCATACATTTTTGTTGTTTTAACCTTTCACAATGTAAAATTACAAAAACAATTTTTTTTTTGTCCGCTCTTAATTTTTTGCATTCCTGTTACAAATTTCTAAAATACCTATAATTTCCTTCATTATTGATCATTTCATAGACACTACTAATGCATTACTACCTGTTTACAAACTTATTATTATTATTTCTTGCTTTATATTGAATTTATTCCATATGATACTGTTACAAACAATATGTTTAAATATATACTGTAAAAACAATTTTTTACATACATATTTGAATATATTTTTACATTCATATGATCCTCTAAGTATTTATATACTATTTTTCTAATTATATTACCTTTTATAAAAGAGTATTTTTGTCCCAGCGAGAGTAACCACTGTATATCGTCTGGTATGTTCGTATCTGTCTTATTGACGAACCATTTTTCATTATAAATTATACCTAGGTTCTCTCTCTCTGTTTCTCCTTCAATTTCTCAAATTTCTTCTTGTGTCCGTTTTTTATTGTCGTGTATCTCTTCTCACCCAGTACTTTCTCACTTTCCCAAAATTGTGTTTGTTCCTCTTGTGACAAGTATTCATTTACCTTGTTCCCTATCTTCTTCAACTCCAGACTATTATGTTTTACCATTTCGTGTTTTTGTCTTATTAGTATGTTGAGTATTTTCTTGTGGAAATTATTCATCACTGTATTCAACGAATTTTCAATCCCCTTAGGTAATAAATAGTCGGTTTCAAATATATTGTATACATTCTTCGTGGAGTTGATCAGAAAAT
>NC_060949.1:4462508-4467134 GCF_022045245.1 Lucilia cuprina
TGAAAATTCGTTGAATACAGTGATGAATAATTTCCACAGGAAAATACTCAACATACTAATAAGACAAAAACACGAAATGGTAAAACATAATAGTCTGGAGTTGAAGAATATAGGGAACAAGGTAAATGAATACTTGTCACAAGAGGAACAAACACAATTTTGGGAAAGTGAGAAAGTACTGGGTGAGAAGAGATAAACGACAATAAAAAACAGACACAAGAAGAAATTTGAGAAATTGAAGGAGAAACAGAGAGAGAACCTAGGTATAATTTATAATGAAAAATGGTTCGTCAATAAGACAGATACGAACATACCAGACGATATACAGTGGTTACTCTCACTGTGACAAAAATACTCTATCCCGACTGATAAGAAGAATTTCCCTTTATTTAAACTTATTGCTGATGGTGAGGATTGTATACAAACTCTAGAGGATAGAGAAGAACAAGAGATGACAAGAACAAAATTTGTATCAATGTTGGAAAACCACATTAACAAACACAATCTCACTGGAAGAGAACGTTTTATATTAAGCACAGTGGACAAGACTAGACGTTTTTTGCACAAAAATAAACAGATCTTGGTTTTGAATGCAGATAAGGGAAATGTGACGGTTATGATGAATAAGGAAGACTATGAAACGAGAATGAATGATATACTTGGCGATATGATGACTTATAGAAGAATGAATAAAGATCCGACATCATCATTACAAAAGAAGAATGGGGACCTGGTAGATGAACTTTTTAGGTGCAATATTTTATCTAACCTAGAAAGAACAAGACTTAAATATGACGCAGCGACAGCGCCCAGAATATATGGATTTCCTAAAATCCATAAGGATAACTTCCCACTTAGACCAATCTGTGCATCAGTAAATTCACCAGCTAGTGGTTTATGCCAGCTTCTAACCGGAATTCTGAAAAAACTCACGGAGAATTCAGAATATAACATACGGGATGCAGTGCAACTTAAGGACAGGTTGAACAATGCCAAGATAAATTCAGACGAAAAGATGGTATCATTTGATGTAATTTCCTTATTTCCTAGTATACCAGTAGATTATGCCATTAGAGTAATAGATGACAAATGGGACGAACTGGAGAAACATACGACTATACCCAGGAATTTATTTATGCGAATATTAAAGTTCTGCATTAAGGAGAACCGTTATTTCAAATACAAGGACAAAATCTACACACAATGTAAAGGATTACCAATGGGCTCACCGGCCTCGCCGTTTGTGGCTGATATAGTTATGGAAGAACTATTAAATACCTGTATTGGACAATTAAATGAAAAACCTAGATTCTTGACAAAATATGTAGACGACCTTTTTGGTTTAAACATGTTCTGTCATATTTAATACTAAAATATGAAAAATATGAAATTAAAGGATACAGGTTTAAATGAACATATTTTTGAATGTAATTGAGATATTGGCTTGAGGGTCGAGAATTTCCATATCTTACTAAAAAAAGATATTAAGGGATAAATATGGACTAAATTGTTGTAGCTATCTGCGACCCTATTAAAATTTTGATATAAATCATAGTTTTAGAAATTTAACAAATATGTAATATATGACAAAATCTTTATTTATGAACAAAACTCAATGATATCTCCAACGCTTGTAAAATTTGTCATTTCAAATAAGAAAATGCAAAAAAAAATTGAAAAGGTCAAAGGGCATACCGCGATTCCCAAAAATAGGAATGAAAATCCCAAAAATGGGATTTTTTACATTTTTGCCCATAGGGTCCACATTTCTTTCAGGGCTGGGAAAATACTTTTGGAGTAAATAGAAAACATATTGAGGTTTCCAAAACTGCTTTCAGTTTTCTGATCCCAGCTTTGGGATTTTAGAACATGTCGCCCAAAGTTGAAGTTTTGATAAATAATAGGTCATATTCGGAACATTTTCAAAAAATAGGACAAGTTTTTTACGCCAAAGCGTTCTGAGTAAAGACACCTTTTAGAAAACTATAAAATTGTTATATGTTCATAAAGAAAATTTTATTTTATTAATAAAAGAGTTAAAACACATTTTGGGTAAAAAAAACGGCAAAAATCTAAAATTTTTTGAATTTTTAAATTAAAAAAAGTATATTTTTGGACCTGTAAATGATATTGATCTGAAATTTTTTGTATATTATTGGAAATTTTGTTGTCTAACTAACAAGAAAAAATTGAGTCCATTTGGTCCAAAATTACGCCCGGTATTCAAAAAAGGCGGACCAAGGTATGGTAAATTTTGTATCACTAAATTTTTAAATGCCTATAACTCGGATATTATAAGAGATAAGTAGTATGTCCAAGCATGTTTTGTCAAGATCTCGTCAGAAAATATAAAAATCTTTGTATTTGGGTGAAAAACAAAAAAATGGCACGAGTTTAAAAATTTTACATGTCGTAGGTACCCTACTTTGAGTCGCCACAGCTCCGTCCCTGGGGCATCTGCGAGGTTCATGTTCAAAACTTAAACTCGAATACTCCTTGGCTACGCTCACGCCAAATTTTATCCCGATCGGATCAACCGTTTAAAAATGCCAGATTTATTTCCAAAAAATTTCCATTCTGCCCCACTGTGCACTGTGCAACGGTGTCATGTTTTAAATAGTTGCAACGATTTAAAACATGATACCGTTGCAGTTTTTGAGTACCACAAGATAATACTAAATTATCTAAAATCAAAATTTACAGTAGAAAAGGTATACTACGTTTCGGACGGAGCTCGTCAACATTTTAAAAACAAAAGTAGCTTCGCAAATCTTACAGCTCATGAAAAAGATTTTGGAATGCCAGCTGAGTGGCATTTTCATCCTACTGCTCATGGTAAAGGAGCATGTGATGGTATTGGAGCAAACCTCAAAATAAATTCAGTATAGCCTCCAGTGCTCTCATCAAGATCGCATCTTAGATGCGACTGCTTTATTCCATTGGGCAAAGAATTATTGTAAAGAAACTAAAATAGTTTTTAGTAGCAAATAGGATCATGAGGAAACATTGAAAACACTAAAGAGTAGATTCTATGCTGCGGTAGCAATCGATGGCACTGCTGAATACCATGCTTTCATACCGCTTGTCGAGTGAAGACTCAAATTAAAAAAGTTTTCTGCATGTACTCAATGCGATTTCTTTCCAAAGCCAAAAAAGAAGCCAGCAGCGAAATCAGTAGCTGAATCTAATAACGCCAAGAAAGGATTGACAAAAAAGCAGCTAATAAAGGTGACAAATAAGGAGGATAAAAGTATGGATATTTGAAAATTTAAAAACTTCATAAATTATGTGTAAAAATATTTATTATATAAATTGATCTATTGTGATTAAGATTAAATTTTACTAAATTATTCATATTTTTATTATTATTATTATTATTATTATTATATATTAAATTAATTATTATTACAAATAAATAACAAAATTAAATAATAAATAAGGAGAATAAAGGTATGGATATTTGAACATTTAAAAACTTCACAAATTAAGTGTAAAAATAGTTATTATATAAATTGATCTATTGTGATTAAGATTAAATTTTACTAAATTATTTATCTTTTTATTATTATTATATATTAAATTAATTATTATTATAAATAAATAACAAAATTAAACTTTTTAACATTTCCATAGAAAAAAAGTGATATTTATTCCTGAGGTTAACATATTATGGGTATTACAGTATCGATGCTATGAAAGGCTAATGTGTCTAGTTTCTTTGCGTAAGTTTAATTTTTAAGGTTTACACACAAATATGAAAAAAAATTAAAATAGTGCAAATTTAAAAACCTTTGTCTTGAGTTACAAAACATTAATTTTGATAGATATCCCACTCGCATACCACTAAGCGACCAAAAAGGTTTTAAAGGAAAAGACCTAAGCTTTCTTTTGAGAAAAAAATTAATAAACAAAGAGTCCATTTTGGAAAAAAAGTCAAAAAGGTTTTTGATTTTTCAAAAAAAAGTAAAAAATTGTATGTCTTGAGTTACAAAACATTTTTTTATAGATATCCCACTCGCATCCCACTAAGCGACAAAAAGGGTGTTAAAGGAAAACATATAAGCTTTCTTCTGAGCAAAAAAAAACTTTAAAAAATTTGATTTTGCAAAAAAAATTAAAAATTTTAAATCTTGAGTTACAAAACATTTATTTTGATAGATATTCCACTCGCATCCCACTAAGCGACCAAAGTCAAAAATGTTTTTGATTTTTCAAAAAAAAAGTAAAAAATTGTATGTCTTGAGTTACAAAACATTTTTTTATACATATCCCACTCGCATCCCACTAAGCGACATAAAGGGTGTTAAAGGAAAACACATAAGCTTTCTTCTGAACAAAAAAAAACAGGTATATATAGGAACAACCAAGAATAAATTAAGGACAAGAATAGCTGGACACAGATCTGATCTAAGAAACAAGAATAAATTAAGTACACAAAAAAACGCACTCATGTCCCACTGTGCAGAGAGAGGCCACATTCCCAACTTAGACAACATTGAAATCTTACAGAGGGAAAACAAAAACAACAAACGATATATGTTGGAGATGCTTCATATTATCAATGTGAAAAGAGAAAAAAGAATGAACTACAAAACAGACACAGAAAACTGCGCGCAGAGTTACAGA
>NC_060949.1:4467234-4497065 GCF_022045245.1 Lucilia cuprina
AACGACTAATCTTCTTTAACCACTGATTAGCCATTCAGATTCTCGGAACTGCTACCAACCACCTTAACCTTACAAGTGGGGGATGGGGATGGGGAGGAGACGGGATTGTTTATAGGAAAAATTGCGAATTGAGGATAGGAGGGATAACCTTTGGTCATGAAGGCTTTTGAGTTCAGTGTCTTCCAAATACAAAGGGCTTGTACCGATTGTATTTGCAATGCAAAAGAACCACAGCCGACACTAAAGCCACCACATCGCGGCAAGATTGTTATCCAGGTGGTGGAACCAAGTTCTATAGATGAACTTTATAATTATAGGGCCTTATTTGAGCCTAGCCACTCTAAAATATCCACAGTTTTATTAAACAGTAAATGGCTTTAGTATATCAGAGGCAAGGTACAATTCAACTTAAATGCTTTGTTATGAAAACTAAATCACATTTTATTCGCATATAGGTGTAGAGTATTACATGGTCGGCCTCGCTCGACTATAACTTCTTACATGTTTTAACATTGAACAATGTTAAATTAATTGGAATCTTACAGTTATTTCAACATGATGCCACTTTATTTTAATATGATTAGCAATGTTAATTCAACTTAATTTCTAATTGTTTTAAAGTGCAAAATGTTAGTTTTGGGTTATTGTAAAACCAGACCTATCCTACTACATTTTGCACTTGTAAAAGTGTATATATGGAAAATTGATATTTAAAAATAATATTAATGTAACACAAAACTTATATTTTTTAGTTTAAAAGTAGTAAATATTTCTTGCCTTGTTTTGCACATATTAATTTTAAATATTAAGATATAAAGATTTAACAAAATTGGTCGCTTAGGAACATTTTTTGAATTTTGATTTAAAAAAATCAAAAATATTTTATTAAATTTTTTTTACTTTTTTTCGAAAGATTGCTAAGAACAACAGGTAATAAGTTACATGCGACCTATATGGTCGCTTAGTGGGATGCGAGTGGGATATCTATCAAAATAACTGAACAATAGGTATTGTTCTTAGCAAAATGTGTTCCAAATAGTTTAGATAGCTATTTATGCAATCTTTCGAAAAAAAATTAAAAAAAATTTAATAAAATATTTTTGATTTTTTTTAAATCAAAAACATTATTGACTTTTTTCAAAATGGGCCCTTTTTATTTTTTTATTATACCCTCCACCACCATCAGTGGTGATAGAGGGTATATATAACTTTGTCATTCCATGTGTAACACCAAGAAATATTCATCTGAGACCCAACAAAGTAAATATATTCTGGGTCCTTATCAAATTCTGAGTCGATCTAGCTATGCCAGTCTGTCTGTGTAAAACACGCTCACGATAAAATGAAGCAATAGAATTTAACCAAATTCACCCAAAATGTTCTTCGTTTTCCTAAGTTGTTTGGTATTGAAAATGGGCAGAATCGGTTCACATCGGGAAAAGTTATGAATCAAAATTTGAAACAACCTCGAAAAAATAAGCTTTTTTACACATTCTGATGTAATCTTCTCGAAAACTATGCTAGATAATTCCATAAACATCGGCTTACATTCGTTTCCACACAAGAACTTAATCTCTGCGTAAAATCGCCAGAATCGGTCCACAATTTCATATACCTCCCATACAAAAGTACAAATTCCCGGAAATTTGGTTTTTTGTTAATAACTTCCGTCGTAATGTCGATATCTTCACAAAATTTTAGAAATTAAAATCTTATGATAATAAAATTATTCAGAAGAAAAATTTTTTGGATGGGTCCATAATTGGTCATAGCTCCAATACAAGGTCTCCTTCCGAAAATCACTTAAACGCGCATAACTCATTACTAAATTGAGATATCGATGTAAAATTTGGTACAAGTATTGCTCTTATATACAGAAATATTGTATAAAAGCTTTTTTTGGATCGGTCTATAATTGGTCATAGCTCCCATACGAGGTCCCCTCCCTCCCCTCAGTTAAAACCGCATAACTAACTACTTAATTAAGATATCGATATAAAATTTGGTAAAAGTATTGCTCTTATACACAGAAATATTACAATGAAAGATTTTTTCGATCGGTCCATATTTGGTCATAGCTCCCATACAAGGTTTCCCTCCCGAAAATCACTTAAAAGCACATAACTCATTACTAAATTAAGATATCGATATAAAATTTGGTACAAGTATTGCTCTTTTATACAGAAATATTACAATGAAAGCTTTTTTGGATCGGTCCATAATTGGTCATAGCTCCTATACAAGGTCCCCTTCCGAAAAACAGTTAAACGCGCATGACTCATTACTAAATTAAGATAACGATATAAAGTTTGGTACAAGTATTGCTTTTATATACAGAAATGTTACAAAGAAAGATTTTTTCGATCGGCCCATATTTGGTCATAGCTCCTATACAAGGTCACCTACCAAAAATCGTTTAAACGTCCATAACGCATTACTAAATTAAGACATCGATACAAAATTTGGTACAAGTATTGCTTTTATATACAGAAATATAAGCATGAAAGTTTCTTTGAATCGGTCCATAATTGGTCATAGCTCCCATACAAGGTCCCCTCCCGAAAATCACTTAAACGCTCATAACTCATTACTGAAGATATCGATATAAAATTTGGTACAAGTATTGCTCTTATATACAGAAATATTACAATGAAAGTTTTTTTTGGATCGGTTCATAATTGGTCATAGCTCTCATATAAGGTTCCCTCCCGAAAATCACTTAAACGCAAATAATTCATTAGTATATTAAGATATCCATATAAAATTTGTTGCAAGCATTGTTCTCACATAAAGAAATATTACCACGAAATCTTTTTCCGATCGGTCCATAATTGGTCATAGCTCCCATACAAGTTCCCCTTCCGAAAAACACTTAAACACGTATAACTCATTACTTAATTAAGATATCCATATAAAATTTGGAACAAGTATTGATCATATACACAAAAATATTACTAAGTATTTTTTTTAATCGGTCTATAACTTGTCATAGTTCCCATACTAAAACGCACATAACTCATTACTAAATTAAGATATCAGTATAAAGTTTGGCACAAGTGTTGCCTATATACAGAGAAATAATATTGTGAAATGTTTTTCCGATCGGTCCAT
Source organism: Lucilia cuprina (assembly GCF_022045245.1). NCBI lineage: Eukaryota > Metazoa > Arthropoda > Insecta > Diptera > Calliphoridae > Lucilia > Lucilia cuprina. The sequence continues at coordinate 4,470,346 of NC_060949.1, forward strand.
AAATGATCATAGCTCCCACACAAGGTCCCTCTTAGAAAAACACACATACAAGGTTCCCTTCCGAAAATCAGAAAAACGCACATTACTCATAACCAAATATTTATATCCATACATTTATCAAAAATATTGATAAAATATTTAAAGAGCATTTGTGTTGAGCAAAATTTTGTGTAGAACATAATTATATATGTATTTGTATTTTGAAAATCTCTAAATCTTTCACACATGCATACATGCAAATTACTAAATTTATAATGTTCAATAAATCTTAGAATTGTAATAGATTTAACTTTTGGGATTTTTTCTATTAAAGACATGAGAAAACTTATTTCTACAAATATTTGATCAATTAGAAAAGTAATAACATAAAAGTAGCTGGTGGAGGGTATTTAAAATTCGGCACAGCCGAATATAGCACTCTAACTTGTTTTTTTTTTAAGAAAGCTTAAGTCTTTTCCTAAGCGACCTATATGTTCGCTTAGTGGGATGCGAGTGGAATATCTATCAAAATAAATGTTTTGTAACTCAAGATTTAAAATTTTGGATTTTTTTTGCAAAATCAAAAACTTTGTTGACTTTTTTTTTAAAAAAATGGACCCATTTTTTATTATTTTTTTTTGCTCAGAAGAAAGCTTATGTGTTTTGCTTTAACACCCTTTTTGTCGCTTAGTGGGATGCAAGTGGGATATCTACAAAAAAAAATGTTTTGTAACTCAAGACATACAATTTTTTACTTTTTTTTTGAAAAATCAAAAACCTTTTTGACTTTTTTTTCCAAAAAGGACTCTTTTTTTATTAATTTTTTTTCTCAAAAGAAAGCTTAGATCTTTTCCTTTAAAACCTTTTTGGTCGCTTAGTGGGATGCGAGTGGGATATCTATCAAAATAAATGTTTTGTAACTCAAGACAAATGTTTTTAAATTGATTTTTTCATATTTGTGTGTAAGTGTTTCTATAACCCACAGTGGGGCAGAATGGAAATTTTTTGGAAATAAATCTGGCATTTCTAAACGGCTGATCCGATCGGGATAAAATTTGGCGTGAGCGTTGCCAAGGAGTATTCGAGTTAAACTCTCTGTGACGTTTTGTATTTCTCTTTTATTTGTTCAAGAACTTCTACTGCATCCTTATGGTATTGGTTTCGACACTCATTCGTTGAATTTGAAAAGTTAGAATAACCATCATCATCAACAGTTATGTCTTCATTCTCGGAATTACTTTTGTCTTCATCTGGAATAACTTCAACGCAAGGCTTATTACTATTCAAATTCGGTAATTCGTTCAACTTTCCGAGCTCTCTCCTGCATGATCCACAAATTTTCAATCGTTTTGACAGCGTAGGGAATTTTTTTTAACAAGCCGTCGGAAATATTTCGCATATCTGATGATCTGTGCTTCATTTTGTTAAAGGGATTAAAACAAAAAGACGAATAAATTTCATTTTCAACCTTAGCCTTTTTAGAAGTTGTAGACATTTTGAATTTTGTAAGTATTTATGTAAACAAAGCACGTCTTAACTTTAACGCTGTTTCTAAAAAACTGATTTCCGTATGTCTTCAGAATGACAATAAATAGTTTTTTAAGATCATATAGGTAGTACGTTTTAATGAATGAGTCTAAAATCTTTTATTAGGGTCAAGAAGGGCTTACATACTAAAGTACCTAGTTTAACCAAATGTTACAAATAATAATAAAAATAAACCACCATATAAATAACCTACCTGTCAACTTCTACCTCTCCAAAGTCAAATGTCATTATAATAAATAAACTGGTACGTCGGAGAAGGGCCATAAAATATTTCCACTTGATTCCAAAATTTGTTTCTGGGGCACCTGATATTTTAACAATAAAAACCACGTGCGCTGAAAACTACCTCTATAATTGACTAAAAAGCCGCAAGATACAAAACTCAGTTATATATAATATGTAATATATAATGTAATAATGTAATATTTATAAATATTACATTTATTGGCACCTTTTTATAGAAAGCGTGTAAACAATATAAAATTCTTTAAAAAAAAGATTAAAATTTTCAAATAGACCAAGTTTTTAGTATTTAACTGTATCCACACATTATTAAAAATATGTTTTAATTAAAAAAACACTAAAATTTTGGAAAGTATGATCATGACATACATCTTATCGCCGATATGATACCCCATTTGTTTATAGGGAACTTTTCAATTAATATTTTAATGAATTAAACATTTACTTACAATATTAACTTGTACATGGAACAAATTCAATGGGAGTGATGGCTTTAGAAAGTTTGGATCGCAACATGTTGTTTTAAGTTCCAAAAATGACTCTAAATTTTCATTTGTTAGTTAGCTAGAGTTAGGTAAAATTTCCAAATTGCTTTTAAACTTTGACAATTTTCCATAGTACAAAGTTTTACTTTTTAAGTTTATTAACTGAATTTCTAGAGATCCAATACCAATTCTAAATAGCTCAATACGGATTTAAAATGAAATGAGCGAAAAGGTAATTGTGTTGCTTTTTTCTCATTCCAAGCCACAGCTCCACATAAAAAGAGCCACGTTTCTCTCGCGAGCCATAGTTTGCCGACCCCTGTACTAGGGTACAACATTTTCGAGGAAAGTTGTCTGGTATGTATTTTTTAGATATCAGCTTTTATACATTTTATGTTTTCAGTATATTGTAGAAGTATACAACTCCAAAACATGCCTCGAAGAAAAGCTCAATGTTTCCATATCATTATGGTCTAACTCTAAAATATTAATATCTGGTTAAATATTAATTACGATGATAAAAATAAACCCAAAATCTTTGACTTACAGTATTATTTTTATGGGCAACATAAGCGTGAAAGTTATAAGTAGTAAAAACTTAAATCTAGGTATGTTTTGGAGTTGTATTCCACTACAATGTCGGAGAAATTTAAAATATAAATGCGCTAATATATACATGAATATCGATCGTAGTGGAACGAAAAGGAGCTTAAGACCCAGATAATTAGAAACAGAAGAACGATCCCAAAAATACATCATGGAATGTTTAAGTACAGATCCTTACAACAAAATATATTACTTTTAGATACCTCAAGGAGTCTAATAAATCTCAATATTAAAAGGGAAAAATAAAGGAAAATGTGGTCAAAATCCGCCATTTTAATGATATTACTTATAAAGATGGTAAAATCGCCCCAAAATTGTGGCCCAAATGGTCAAAAATATATCCCTTCGGTTGACAGTAACCCCTTAAACAATTCTAGGCAAAAAAAAAAACCATTTGATTCTAATTTTATGTTTCGTATAATATGATGAAATATGAAATACAGGAAAAATTCGAATACTTTTGTGAGGTAATTTTATGGACTTCCTTTAAGGTCATAGCTCCCATACAAGTTCCCCTTCCGAAAAACACTTAAACACGTATAACTCATTACTTAATTAAGATATCCATATAAAATTTGGAACAAGTATTGATCATATATACAAAAATATTACTAAGTATTTTTTTCCATCGGTCTATAACTTGTCATAGCTCCCATACTAAAACGCACATAACTCATTACTAAATTAAGATATCAGTATAAAGTTTGGCACAAGTGTTGCCTATATACAGAGAAATAATATTGTGAAATGTTTTTCCGATCGGTCCATAAATGATCATAGCTTCCACACAAGGTCCCTCTTAGAAAAACACATACAAGGTTCCCTTCCGAAAATCAGAAAAAACGCAAATTACTCATAACCAAATATTTATATCCATGCATTTATCAAAAATATTGATAAAATATTTAAAGAGCCTTTGTGTTGAGCAAAATTTTATGTAGAACATAATTATATATGTATTTGTATTTTGAAAATCTCTAAATCTTTCACACATGCATACATGCAAATTACTAAATTTATAATGTTCAATAAATCTTGGAATTGTAATAGATTTAACTTTTGGGATTTTTTTTCTATTAAAGACATGAGAAAACTTATTTCTACAAATATTTGATCAATTAGAAAAGTAATAACATAAAAGTAGCTGGTGGAGGGTATTTAAGATTCGGCACAGCCGAATATAGCACTCTAACTTGTTTTTTTTAAGAAAGCTTAAGGCGCAATTTACATGAAGACTTTTCAGACGTCTGTTTTTTCCAATTCTCTTTTTAGAATCTTCAAAAAAATCATGAACATTTATACGGTGATTTTTTACATGCAACTATGCATGTCTTTTTTTGATGTTTAATTGTATAATCCTTTTTAATTACTTATTCGTAGTAAAAATAAAATGAAATTTTTAACATAAAAACCATTTAATTTGATTTAAAAAAATTTAATTACACGCTATAGTATTTTTTTAATGCAAATTTTAATGTTTTCATGTAAAAAAGACATAATTATTTATTTTACATGAGCATAATATCAACAGTACGAATCAGTTTAAAGAGGAATGTTTGTTTTCTTACCCCCCATTCTCCTCTTCCCCGCTCACCACCAATCACCGACAAACATGAAAACAGACGTCTGGGCAAACATGAAAAAAAATCATCGTGTAAATTGGGTGTAAGTCTTTTCCTAAGCGACCTATATGGTCGCTTAGTGGGATGCGAGTGGAATATCTATCAAAATAAATGTTTTGTAACTCAAGATTTAAAATTTTTGAATTTTTTTGCAAAATCAAAAACTTTGTTGACTTTTTTAAAAAAATGGACCCATTTTTTATTTTTGCTTATTTTTCCTTTAACACTCTTTTTGTCGCTTAGTGTGATGCAAGTGGGATATCTACAAAAAAATGTTTTGTAACTCAAGACATACAATTTTTTCCTTTTTTTTTTTTTGAAAAATCAAAAACCTTTTTGACTTTTTTTTTCAAAAAGGACTCTTTTTTTATTAATTTTTTTTCTCAAAAGAAAGCTTAGATCTTTTCCTTTAAAACCTTTTTGGTCGCTTAGTGGGATGCGAGTGGGATATCTATCAAAATAAATGTTTTGTAACTCAAGACAAATGTTTTTAAATTAATTTTTTTTCATATTTGTGTGTAAGTGTTTCTAAAACCTTAAAAAGTTTCTAAAAGCTTAAGAGCAGTGGTCATTCTTCAAGGACTTGAAAACACATTTGAAGTCTGGTGAATTCATTATTTCATTTGATTTCGCAGAGAACTATAAATATGTTCTTCAGGATTCCATACAAGCATTCCACTTTGCCTTTGTGATTGAGCAGGAGACTTCGAAAGCCATACCTAAGACTTTGCTAAAGTTTTCTTCTATCTTTTCAAGACCAGTGATTGAATCCTCAACCACGGGAATTTTTTTGAGCTTATGTCTAAGGATTCCTTTATACTTGAACCAATCAGTTCTTCTTGGGTTCCTATAGACCATTTTTCCGTCGAGTTTTGTAGTATAATATCGAAGAGGATCCAATTGTGATCTGAAAAAGATTTTTCATTGGATGTCCAGTACTTCCTCCCACCCATTATAATTATCCGTACTTGGAAAAATGAATGTAGGTTTGTTGCCAGAGTTACATATGTTTAGGTTGTTAGTATTAATGAAATTAAAGATTGACTCACCCCTTTTTTTTTGCCCAAAATGTGTCTTAACTCTTTTATTAATAAAATAAAATTTTCTTTAAGAACGTATAATAATTTTATAGCTTTCTAAAAGGTATCTTTACGTAGAACGCTTTGACGTAAAAAACTTGTCCTATTTTTTGAAAATGTTGCCAATGCGTCCTTCCGAATATGACCTATTTTTTATCAAAACTTCAACTTTGGGCGACATGTTCTAAAATCCCAAAGCTGGGATCAGAAAACTGAAAGCAGTTTTGGAAACCTCAATATGTTTTCTATTTACTCCAAAAGTATTTTCCCAGCTCTGAAAGAATTGTGGACCCTATGGGCAAAAATGTAAAAAATCCCATTTTTGGGATTTTCATTCCTATTTTTGGGAATTGCGGTATGCCCTTTGACCTTTTCAATTTTTTTTTTGCATTTTCTTGAAATGACAAATTTAACAAGCGTTGAAGATTTCATTGAGTTTTGTTCATAAATAAAGATTTTTTCATATATTACATATTTGTTAAATTTCTAAAAGTATGATTTATATCAAAATTTTAATAGGGTCGCAGATAGCTACAACAATTTAGTCCATATTTATCCCTTAATATCTTTTTTAGTTAGATATAGAAATTATCGACCCTTTACAAAAAATTTCAAGCCAATATCTCAATTACATTCAAAAATATGTTCATTTAAACCTGTATCCTTTAATTTCATATTTTTCATATTTTAGTATTAAATATGACAGAACATGTTTAAATCTTATATTTACCTATTTTCTATTTGTTTGCTTATCCTTATAATTGAAAGGTCCTATTATGCTTAAATTTTCAGAAATTTATAACTACTTTTTACCTAAATTTTTTCGACAGATCATTTCGTTCTGTTTCGTTTATGATCATGTAGGTAAAAATATACAGGTAATGATAATTTCGATTCATTCACTAAAAAGAAATATCAATGACTGAATTACAGGTTATAGTAATATAGTCCAAAATGTTAATAGGTAGACAGTTCGTAATTTTTACTTTGGAATACCTGTATTGGAAATGACAAGAATTGGTATATAAGTAAACTTCTCAGATTTTAAGTACCATATTTAATAAATCTACAATAAAGATTACATTAAAGTACGAAGAGTTGTGTTCCGTTTTATGGAGTGTATCTTCAAAAGGGCCAGAAAGAATTGAAGACATTTCAAATTATATAAAAACTACATATAGTAGAAAAAGACAAAACAGGCATATCACAAATTGAAAACTTTTTAAAACTTTTTGATGTAAAAAGTAAGTCTGTGGATGGAAATCAAAAGAAATTTCGATTAAAATTTTGTAGTTGGATGGAAACTACTACGGAAATCTCAACTTACAACACATCAGCAGCAGCGCCTTGCAAGTCATACGAAGACTTATGTTCAAGGTAAAAAAAAGAGGGTCACACAAAAACTTTTTTCAATCTCAAATGAGGAAATTGCTGATACATTTAACGAAATGCTGAAAAAGGAAAACCAACCTATGGATGCCGTACATATTGCATCTTCCTAATGCATCACCAAAACGACTTAAGCGTATTGTGGAAAGTATACCAACTACAACAAGGCGATCCAGGAAAAAATCAAACTATCCTACCATTACCTATTGCTGTTAATGATGTGGAAGCTTGTATTGATATATCATCTTTGCTCGAAAACACAGCATCAAGAATTGTGTCAGACTTTTCAGAAGACCAACTAAGGAAAATTCATAACTGTGATGTTGTCTTAATGTGTAAGTGGGGATGTGACGGTTTATCAGCACTTCCAGAATACAAACAAGGTTGTGGAAGTCGGACATTAGCAGACTACAAAAGTGTATTTATGTCATCATTAGTGCCATTACGAATTCGTTCATATTCCCTTAATCCATCATCGTCAAGCATCGGAAATTCATTTGAAGATATATGGATCAATACAACTCCGGGTTCAAAAAATTTTTGTAGACGTATTGGATTTGAATATATAAAGGAGTCAAAGAAAACAACAAAAGATTTAGTGGAATATTTAAAAGATGAAATAAATGCACTGGAGCCCATTTGCATAAAAATAAAGGAATTCTCTATTAACGTATCATATCAGCTAAGCTTAACAATGATTGATGGAAAGGTCAGCAATGCCATAACAGAAACTTCTTCCTTCTGGAGAAGCTCAATATGTAATGAGAAAAAGTCGCAATTCTCAAATATAAACAAAAGCAGAAGTATTAATGAATTTCACCACTTCATGCCAGAATGCGATTTTTGGATTACTTTTTACACATAGCATACGACCTCAAATATAGAAGTGTGCCAGAGAATCTTACTAAATCAACAAAAAATAATGAAGAATTAAAAGAACTGAGAGCTGCAGAAAAAAGCAGAATCCAAGAAGAATTTAAAGTTCAGATGGGATTAAACATCGACAAACCACTTCCAAGTTGCGGTAGTACAAATGACGGTAATACGGCGAAAAGGTTTTTTCGTGATTTTGAAATTACTTCAAAAATAACTGGAATCGACAAGGAGTTGCTTCGAAGAGTTAACACTATTTTAATGGCACTGAATAGTAAACATAAAATTAATGGAAATCGATTTGGGGAATATACATCTGAAATTTCTAAATTACTTGTATCTCTGTATCCATGGAGGGAACTAACACCAACAGTACACAAAGTATTGTGTCATGATCAAATAATAATTAAGTCGAATATTCTTCCACTTGAAGAGTTAACAGAAGAAGCCCAGAAAGCGAGGAAATGAGATTTTAAGCATATATATTACATATTTGTTAAATTTCTAAAACTGTGATTTATATCAATTTAGTCCATATTTATCCCTTAATATATTTTTTTAGTTAGATATGGAAATTCTCGACCCTTTACAAAAAATTTCAAGCCAATATCTCAATTACATTCAAAAATATGTTCAATTAAACCTGTGTCCTTTAATTTCATCTTTTTCATATTTTAGTAATAAGTATGACAGAACATACATTTGGTGTTGAATAAAATATTTGGACAATTTTTAAAAATTATTTAGTTAATTATTTTATTAAAGACTATAACAATGTATATACAATAAAAAATATAATTTTATTATGAGCCACGCATAACAACACCAAAATCACCCCACACAAACCACCTTTCCCGCCCACCGAAATATAAAACACAATTTAATACAATTTCATCAGTTAGTATAACAGCTTTTTTTATTTGAACTGTTTATCTTAAACATAATACAATTAATTCTTAAAACCTACTTATATAGTTAATTCCTAACACTACATATTTTCTATAAAATAATCTATCATAACGGTATACATATCCATAAGGTAATATAAGTCCTTTAAATCTTCCTCGTTTTGAGATGATAGAGTTTCATAACAAATCCATCTTTTCCGCATAGTTGAAAGAACAGGATCAGAAGATAGAAGTAAACTATTAAAAATATCTTCATTCTGTGATTGCCTGGAGCATTTTCTTAAGCTGAAAAGTTGAACATGCTTAAAATCTCAATTCCTCGCTTCCTGAGCTTCTTCTGTTAACTCTCCAAGTGGAAGAATATTCGATTCAATTATTATTTGACCATGACACAATACTTTGTGTACTGTTATCCATGGATACAGAGATACAAGTAATTTAGAAATTTCAGATGTATATTCCCCAAATTGATTTCCATTAATTTTAAGTTTACTATTCAGTGCCATTAAAATAGTGTTAACTCTTCGAAGCAACTCCTTGTCGATTCCAGTTATTTTTGAAGTAATTTCAAAATCACGAAAAAACCTTCTCGCCGTATTACCGTCATTTGTACTACCGCAACTTGGAAGTGGTTTGTCGATGTTTAATCCCATCTGAACTTTAAATTCTTCTTGGATTCTGCTTTTTTCTGCAGCTCTCAGTTCATTCAATTCTCCATTATTTTTTGTTGATTTAGTAAGATTCTCTGGCACACTTCTATATTTGAGGTCGTATGCTATGTGTAAAAAGTAATTCAAAAATCGTATTCTGGCATGAAGTGGTGAATTTCCGAAAGACAGGACTTCTTCATTAATACTTATGCTTTTGTTTATATTTGAGAATTGCGACTTTTTCTCATTATATATTGAGCATCTCCAGAAGGAAGAAGTTTCTGTTATGGCATTGCTGACCTTTCCATCAATCATTGTTAAGCTTAGCTGATATGATACGTTAATAGAGAATTCTTTTATTTTTATGCAAATGGGCTCCAGTGCATTTTTTTCATCTTTTAAATATTCCACTAAATCTTTTGTTGTTTTCTTTGACTCCTTTATATATTCAAATCCAATGGGTCTACAAAAAATTTTTGAACCCGGAGTTGTATTGAACCATATATCTTCAAATGAATTTCCGATGCTAAACGATGATGGATTAAGGGAATATGAACGAATTCCTAATGGCACTAATGATGACATAAATACACTTTTGTAGTCTGCTAATGTCCGAGTTCCACAAGCTTGTTTGTATTCTGGAAGTGCTGATAAACCGTCACATCCCCACTTACACAAAACGGAACACAACTCTTCGTACTTTAATGTAATCTTTATTGTAGATTTATTAAATATGGTACTTAAAATCTGAGAAGTTTACTTATATACCAATTCTTGTCATTTCCGATACAGGTATTCCAAAGTAAAAATTACGAACTGTCTACCTATTAACATTTTGGACTATATTACTATAACCTGTAATTCAGTCATTGATATTTCTTTTTAGTGAATGAATCGAAATTATCATTACCTGTATATTTTTACCTACATGATCATAAACGAAACAGAACGAAATGATCTGTCGAAAAAATTTAGGTAAAAAGTAGTTATAAATTTCTGAAAATTTAAGCATAATAGGACCTTTCAATTATAAGGATAAGCAAACAAATAGAAAATAGGTAAATATAAGATTTAAACATGTTCTGTCATATTTAATACTAAAATATGAAAAATATGAAATTAAAGGATACAGGTTTAAATGAACATATTTTTGAATGTAATTGAGATATTGGCTTGAAATTTTTTGTAAAGGGTCGATAATTTCTATATCTAACTAAAAAAGATATTAAGGGATAAATATGGACTAAATTGTTGTAGCTATCTGCGACCCTATTAAAATTTTGATATAAATCATACTTTTAGAAATTTAACAAATATGTAATATATGAAAAAATCTTTATTTATGAACAAAACTCAATGAAATCTTCAACGCTTGTTAAATTTGTCATTTCAAGAAAATGCAAAAAAAAAATTGAAAAGGTCAAAGGGCATACCGCAATTCCCAAAAATAGGAATGAAAATCCCAAAAATGGGATTTTTTACATTTTTGCCCATAGGGTCCACAATTCTTTCAGAGCTGGGAAAATACTTTTGGAGTAAATAGAAAACATATTGAGGTTTCCAAAACTGCTTTCAGTTTTCTGATCCCAGCTTTGGGATTTTAGAACATGTCGCCCAAAGTTGAAGTTTTGATAAAAAATAGGTCATATTCGGAAGGACGCATTGGCAACATTTTCAAAAAATAGGACAAGTTTTTTACGTCAAAGCGTTCTACGTAAAGATACCTTTTAGAAAGCTATAAAATTATTATACGTTCTTAAAGAAAATTTTATTTTATTAATAAAAGAGTTAAGACACATTTTGGGCAAAAAAAAACGGCAAAAATCTAAAATTTTTTGAATTTTTAAATTAAAAAACGTATATTTTTGGATCTGTAAATGATATTGATCTGGAATTTTTTTGTATATTATTGGAAATTTTGTTGTCTAACTAACAAGAAAAATTGAGTCCATTTGGTCCAAAATTACGCCCGGTATTCAAAAAAAGGCGGACCAAGGTATGGTAAATTTTGTATCACTAAATTTTTAAATGCCTATAACTCGGATATTATAAGAGATAAGTAGTATGTCCAAGCATGTTTTTTCAAGATCTCGTCGAGCACTTTCAGAAAATATAAAAATCTTTCTCTTGTTGCCGCAATATTTTTTTTCTTCTAAGCAATACGAATTCGTATCGTTTTCGTATCTTCTTGCCTGTAGTCTATTCTATTTGATCGTGCAATTTGGAATGGTTTTAACAAAAATTTAAAAAACAATATTTTTCAAAAAACTTCTAATATTGACTAGGATTAGAACCATTAACTAATTTCATATTAGACACACGCTCTAGACAATTGGTTACAAATCCTATTGTAAAAAATAATTAATATTGTTGATAACGATCACTCACTGTCAAGTGATGTATGAAATAACTACATCACTCATAACCAAAATTTGGAAATTTTTTACAGGGTAAATGTAATCCACAAATAATTATACATTTACATTTTTCTGTAAAAGTGTCATTCCGTGTGTAACACCAAGAAATATTCATCTGAGACCCAACAAAGTATATATATTCTTGGCCCTTATGAAATTCTGAGTCGATTTAGCTATGTCCGTTTGTCTGTCCGTCTGTCTGCCTAAAACACGCTAACGTTAAAACTAAGCCAAGGACATCAACCAAAATAGGTAAAATCGGTTCACATCGGGAAAAGTTATGAATCAAAATTTGAAACAACCTCGAAAAAATAAGAATTTTTTACATATTCTGATGTAATTTTCTCGAAAACTATGCAAGATAATTCCATAAAAATTGGCATACATTCGTTTCCACACAAAGGCTTAATTTCTGTGCAAAATCGCCAGAATCGGTCCACAATTTCATATACCTCCCATACAAAAGTACATATTCCCGGAAATTTGGTTTTTTGTTAATAACTTCCGTCGTAATGTCGATATCTTCACAAAATGTTAGAAATTAAAATTTTATGACAGTAGAATTTATTCAGGGGAAAATTTTTTTGGATGGGTCCATAATTGGTCATAGCTCCCATACAAGGTTCCCTTCCGAAAATAACTTAAACGCTTATAACTCATTACTAAATTAAGATATCGATATAAAATTTGGTACAAGTATTGCTCTTCTATACAGAAATATTAAAATGAAAGATTTCTTTGATCGGTCCATAATTGGTCATAGCTCCCATACAAAGTCCCCTTCCGAAAATCACTTAAACGCGCATAACTCATTACTAAATTAAGATATCGATACAAAATTGGTACAAGTATTGCTTTTATATACCAAAATATAACCATGGAATTTTCTTTGGATCGGTCCATATTTGGTCATAGCTCCCATTCAAGGTCCCCTTCCGAAAATCTCTTAAACGCGCATAACTCATTATTAAATTAAGATATCGATATAAAATTTGGTACAAGTATTGCTCCTATAGACAGAAATATTAAAATGAAAGATTTTATTGATCGGTCCATATTTGGTCATAGCTGCCATACAAGGTCCCCTCACGAAAATCCCTTAAACGCCTATAACTCATTACTAAATAAGGATATCAATATAAAATTTGGTACAAGTATTGCTCCTATAGACATAAATATTAAAATGAAAGATTTTTTGCATCGGTCCATAATTGGTCATAGCTCCCATACAAGGTCCCCTCCCGAAAATCAGTTAAACGCGCATAACTCATTACTAAATTAAGATATCGATATAAAATTTGGTACAAGTATTGCTTTTATATACTAAAATATAACCCTGGAAGATTCTTTGGATCGGTCCATATTTGGTCATAACTCTTATACAAGGTCCCCTCCCAAAAATATCTTAAACGCACATAACTCATTATAAAATTAAGATATCGATATAAAATTTGGTTCAAGTATTGCTCTTATATACAGAAATATTAAAATAAAAGCTTTATTGGATCGGTCTATAATTGGTCACAGCTCCTATACAAGGTCCTCTCCCGAAAATCATTTAAACGCGCATAACTCATTACTAAATTAAGATATCGATATAAAATTTGGTACAAGTATTGCTTTTATATACAGAAATATAACCATGAAAGTTTCTTTGGATCGGTCCATAATTGGTCATAGCTCCCATACAAGGTCCCCACCCGAAAATCACTTAAACGCGCATAACTCATTACTTAATTAAGATATCGATATAAAATTTGGTACAAGTATTGCTCATACATACAGAAATATTACAATGAAAGTTTTTTTGGATCACTCCAAAATTTGGTTCAAGTATTGATCATATACATAAAAATATTACTATGAAATTTTTTTTCCATCGGTATATAACTGGTCATAGGTCCCATATAAGGTCCCCTCCCGAAAATAACTAAAACGCACATAACTCATTTCTAAATTAAGATACCCATATAAAGTTTGGCACAAGTGTTGCTCATATACAGAGAAATAATACTGTGAAATGTTTTTCCGGACGGTCCACAATTGATCATAGCTCCCATATAAGGTCCCTTTTAGAAAAACACACATACGAAGTTCCCTTCCGAAAATCAGAAAAAACGCACATAACTCGTAACCAAATATTGATATCCATACATTTAGCAAAAATATTGCTCTTATATACATAAATTCATTATAAAATTGTTTTACGATCGGTCCATATTTGGTCATAGCTCTCATACTAGGTCCAGAAAATCACTTAGATTCACAATATTTATTACCAAATAGAATTCTGAAATTTTGTCTTTATGTACATAATTGGTCATAGGTCACATACAAAGTCCTTTTACGAAAATCTCTTAAACGCACATTACTTATTACCAAATTAAGCTATTGATACATAATTTGGCAAAAATATTAGTTTTGTATACTTCTATTTCTCCTATACTAGGTCGAGCCCCTAAAAGCGCTTTAACCGTATTTAAAGGGCATTATCAATTTGTGTTAAACAAAATTTTGTGTGGAACAAAATTATATATGTATTTGTATTTTGAAAATCTCTAAATCTTTCACACACATATACATACATGCAAATTACTAAATTTATAATGTTCAATAAATCTTGGAATTGTAATAGATTCAACTTTTGGGATTTTTTCTATTAAAGACATGAGAAAACTTATTCTACAAATATTTGATCAATTAGAAAAGTAATATATATATATATATAATATATATATATAAATATATATATAATATATATATATATATATATTATATATATATATATATATATTACTTTTCTAATTGATCAAATATTTGAGAAATAAGTTTTCTTATTTCTATATATATATATATATATATATATATATATATAATATATATATAATATATAATATATATATATATATATATATATATATATAATAAATATATATATATTAGATATATATATATATAATATATATATATATATATATATATAGATATATATATATATATATATATATATATATATATATATATATACTATATATATATATTATATATATATATATATATATATTACTTTTCTAATTGATCAAATATTTGTAGAAATAAGTTTTCTCATGTCTTTAATAGAAAAAATCCCAAAAGTTGAATCTATTACAATTCCAAGATTTATTGAACATTATAAATTTAGTAATTTGCATGTATGTATGTGTGTGAAAGATTTTGAGATTTTCAAAATACAAATACATATATAATTTTGTTCCACACAAAATTTTGTTTAACACAAATTGATAATGCCCTTTAAATACGGTTAAAGCGCTTTTAGGGGCTCGACCTAGTATAGGAGAAATAGAAGTATACAAAACTAATATTTTTGCCAAATTATGTATCAATAGCTTAATTTGGTAATAAGTAATGTGCGTTTAAGAGATTTTCGTAAAAGGACTTTGTATGTGACCTATGACCAATTATGTACATAAAGACAAAATTTCAGAATTCTATTTGGTAATAAATATTGTGAATCTAAGTGATTTTCTGGACCTAGTATGAGAGCTATGACCAAATATGGACCGATCGTAAAACAATTTTATAATGAATTTATGTATATAAGAGCAAAATTTTTGCTAAATGTATGGATATCAATATTTGGTTACGAGTTATGTGCGTTTTTTCTGATTTTCGGAAGGGAACTTCGTATGTGTGTTTTTCTAAAAGGGACCTTATATGGGAGCTATGATCAATTGTGGACCGTCCGGAAAAACATTTCACAGTATTATTTCTCTGTATATGAGCAACACTTGTGCCAAACTTTATATGGGTATCTTAATTTAGAAATGAGTTATGTGCGTTTTAGTTATTTTCGGGAGGGGACCTTATATGGGACCTATGACCAGTTATATACCGATGGAAAAAAAATTTCATAGTAATATTTTTATGTATATGATCAATACTTGAACCAAATTTTGGAGTGATCCAAAAAAACTTTCATTGTAATATTTCTGTATGTATGAGCAATACTTGTACCAAATTTTATATCGATATCTTAATTAAGTAATGAGTTATGCGCGTTTAAGTGATTTTCGGGTGGGGACCTTGTATGGGAGCTATGACCAATTATGGACCGATCCAAAGAAACTTTCATGGTTATATTTCTGTATATAAAAGCAATACTTGTACCAAATTTTATATCGATATCTTAATTTAGTAATGAGTTATGCGCGTTTAAATGATTTTCGGGAGAGGACCTTGTATAGGAGCTGTGACCAATTATAGACCGATCCAATAAAGCTTTTATTTTAATATTTCTGTATATAAGAGCAATACTTGAACCAAATTTTATATCGATATCTTAATTTTATAATGAGTTATGTGCGTTTAAGATATTTTTTGGAGGGGACCTTGTATAAGAGTTATGACCAAATATGGACCGATCCAAAGAATCTTCCAGGGTTATATTTTAGTATATAAAAGCAATACTTGTACCAAATTTTATATCGATATCTTAATTTAGTAATGAGTTATGCGCGTTTAACTGATTTTCGGGAGGGGACCTTGTATGGGAGCTATGACCAATTATGGACCGATGCAAAAAATCTTTCATTTTAATATTTATGTCTATAGGAGCAATACTTGTACCAAATTTTATATTGATATCCTTATTTAGTAATGAGTTATAGGCGTTTAAGGGATTTTCGTGAGGGGACCTTGTATGGCAGCTATGACCAAATATGGACCGATCAATAAAATCTTTCATTTTAATATTTCTGTCTATAGGAGCAATACTTGTACCAAATTTTATATCGATATCTTAATTTAATAATGAGTTATGCGCGTTTAAGAGATTTTCGGAAGGGGACCTTGAATGGGACATATGACCAAATATGGACCTATCCAAAGAAAATTCCATGGTTATATTTTGGTATATAAAAGCAATACTTGTACCAATTTTGTATCGATATCTTAATTTAGTAATGAGTTATGCGCGTTTAAGTGATTTTCGGAAGGGGACTTTGTATGGGAGCTATGACCAATTATGGACCGATCAAAGAAATCTTTCATTTTAATATTTCTGTATAGAAGAGCAATACTTGTACCAAATTTTATATCGATATCTTAATTTAGTAATGAGTTATAAGCGTTTAAGTTATTTTCGGAAGGGAACCTTGTATGGGAGCTATGACCAATTATGGACCCATCCAAAAAAATTTTCCCCTGAATAAATTCTACTGTCATAAAATTTTAATTTCTAACATTTTGTGAAGATATCGACATTACGACGGAAGTTATTAACAAAAAACCAAATTTCCGGGAATATGTACTTTTGTATGGGAGGTATATGAAATTGTGGACCGATTCTGGCGATTTTGCACAGAAATTAAGCCTTTGTGTGGAAACGAATGTATGCCAATTTTTATGGAATTATCTTGCATAGTTTTCGAGAAAATTACATCAGAATATGTAAAAAATTCTTATTTTTTCGAGGTTGTTTCAAATTTTGATTCATAACTTTTCCCGATGTGAACCGATTTTACCTATTTTGGTTGATGTCCTTGGCTTAGTTTTAACGTTAGCGTGTTTTAGGCAGACAGACGGACAGACAAACGGACATAGCTAAATCGACTCAGAATTTCATAAGGGCCAAGAATATATATACTTTGTTGGGTCTCAGATGAATATTTCTTGGTGTTACACACGGAATGACAAAGTTATATATACCCTCTATCACCACTGATGGTGGTGGAGGGTATAATAAAAACTTCATTCATACGTAAATAAAACCAAAATTCCAATAAAAATGCGTTATTCGTACTATCGAACAGAAAAATTGTGTCTTTATTCGTACTATAGAGTAGACAATGCAACAATTATGCCATTCGTATTATTGGACATTCGTAATAAAGAGGGTACGTGCTATTGGACGTCCACTGTATAGAAATTGGCGAATTTGCAATAATATGCTTGGCATCTCTCAGATGTAACATATTGTCAATCTGGAAATCTATTGTGGTAGGAATTTTTAAAATCTTTAAGTGGGTTTTTATTTCTTTAGGAAAAATAAAAATTTTAAAAATATACTCATGGTGTAGGGTATTATATGGTCGGCCATGCTCGACTATACTTTCTTACTTGTTTCATAATAAAAGTATATATTAAATTTTAGCAATTAAGAGATAAATATATCATTAGTGTATTATTTTAGAATTTAAATGAAATATATTGTCATCAAAAGAAATTATAATAAACCTTTAAGAAACATTTATAATTATTTTTTTTATTTATTTAAATTATTTTTTGGTTATTATGTATTTAATTTCGATTGGGGTAGCAAAGCATACCGGGTATTAGCTAGTATTATATAAATACAAATCTATCCAGCCCATTTTATAGGATCGGTCCACATTTGCTCCTATCATATATTCGGCCAAGCCCGACTATACTTTCTTACTTGTTTTTATATATTTAGATAGATATGTACATATAACCATAAAAACAAACAGTTTTCACTTTACTACTATTTCTATAACCGTCTTTTTCCTAATTGGTTAGAATAACACCTGCATATTAGCGACATACTGATTCATTTATTAAGGTGAATTATGTACCGACATGACCAACTAAACTTTCCTACTTATGTTTTAACAGGCTTTGTTTTTGTCTATCATTAAAATCCTTAAAATCAATAAAAACTAACATTAATGTAGAATTGTCGTCTCACCAATGTTTTCCTAGGTCAAACAACAACATCTTTTTGTATCATACACCATTAACATCATTATTACAATTTAACAAAACAATAAAATCTTATTTTCAAAATATTTCAAAGATCGTATTAAAAACAACCTCAAAAATATCACTGCAAAATAGAAAAGAAGATTTTGTTATTCCGTTCGTAACACATCGAAATATTGATCATAGACCTATAAAAATATATATGTTCTGGGTCCTTATTAAATTCTAAGACGATCTAGCCATTTCCGTCCGTCTGTCTGTTGAAATCACGATAGGGACCACACGGGAGGAGCTAGACAGTTGAATTTTTGCATACATATTCTCTATTGAATGAAATTCAGTATAAGTAAGTCTCTTATGAACCTTTCTACCATTTTTTTAGAATCGGTCTATTATTGATCCCACCCCCGTATAAGGTACCTTTCTGAAAATCACTATAACGCTCATTGCTGCCTTAAAAATAAGAATATAGCAATGAAATTCGATACACATAAGTTTCATGCGAGTTAAAATCTCTCTACTAAATTTTGTATAGATCGGTCCATAAAATTACTTAAACAATAATTACTGGCCTAAAAATTCAAGTATAGCGACTAAATTTGGTGCAAGTAAGTTTTTTATGAACCAAACCCTCTCTACTATTTTTTTTTTAGGATAAGGACTAGGGTATTTAATTATTTGGGTTTCTGTCTTATTCGATTTATTCGACAAATAATTATTTAATGTTGTAGGTTAGCCGATTAATCGAATAAAAGAAAACTGGAAGTTTTGATTATCAATATTATAATTTTCACTCCTTTCAATTCCACTTTTTTAAATATATAGAAATTAATATTTTTAAAACTTTTCCACGAGTTTAAAATACATACGTTCCAATGAACTAGTTTAGACTGTTGCTGAAGAGCTTATTAGACATATTTAGAACATACACCGGCATTTAGAGAGGCAGATAAAAAAATCACCACTACACACACACTATTGGTATTTTTTCAATAAAATTGCACTCAAAAAAATATTTGGATATTTTCAATTTTGAAGATTTTATTGCACTACTATAAATTGGGAATATTTATAAACGAAATATAATCAATAGACATAAGAATGATCCATTCTTCACATAGAAAGAACATTTCAAATTAAAATGTACAAAAAAAGTATCAAATAAGAACGATCTTATTTACTTTCATTGTTATTCATTCTAGAAAATTATTTAGGGTGTATGATGTTTTTGTAAATTATGCTCTTGTTTTCGAAGTTGTGTTTTTGTTTTTTTAAATTACGTTTTCAATTTCTGAAACAAAGCGACATCAACATACTTTGTTGAATGCTACCAAGCAACTAAATAAAATATTTGTATTTTTGACGCTCTTCTTGAAAAGTCGGTATACGATCGTGCTGTATACATGTAAACTGCCGAAAATCATCGTATTCAGAACAAATGTTTCTCAAAATGGCTGTAGATGTAAAGGCGAGATCATTATTTCCATAACATATTTTCAAGAATATTTATATAGAAAATGATTAAAAAAATAAGAAAGGAATTTTTAAAAAATTAAGAACATTGCATTTTTTGAATATATACAATAATTTAACTGGTTAATCGATTAACAGATCGACGATTAATCGTTTGAATACTTTAAAAATGACCCCTTCTGAAAATGACTTTAACGCTTATTACTGGCTCAAAAATATCAATATAATGACGAAATTCGACACAAATAAGTTTTATACGAGCAAAAATCACTCCACCAAATTTATCCCTAACCATTCCCTAAACAATTACTTAAACGCTTATTACTGTTTAAAAAATACGAATATAGGAATAAAATTTACACTATTAAGTTCCTCGTGAATCAAAATTTATTTACAACTTTAATGTGGATAGGTCCATAGTTGGACCAAATTGTAAGTGGATCGTTCCATAATTGACCCTACTGCCTATATAAGGTCCCCTTCAGAAAATTACTTAAATACTCATTACTGCATTAAAAACATGAGTAATGAAATTCGCTACCGAATTTCATGCAAAATGTGTTTGTAATTAACCCTTCCCCCATATATGTAAGCCCCTTTAGAAAATTACAGTGACGCAATTACTGCCATAAAAATGCGAGTACAAAAGTGAAATTCAATGTAAACAAGGTCAATAATTGCCTATACCTCTCATATAAGATCCTCCTTAGAAAATTTGATGAATAAAATTCAGAAAATTACTAGTACAGCGATGAAAACCGACATTAAAAAGTTTATACTTAAGATCATAATTCTTCATTCCTAATTTAATGAGGAATGATATATAACTGACCCTAGCTCCTATAAAAGGTTTCCTTCGAAAAAGAGTTTTGGTTATTAAAATACAAGTTTTCCTTATTTAAAATACGAGTATTCCGATAAAGTTTGACAAGTTCTATACAAAATTAAATCTTTGTACACAATTTCATGAGTATCAATCAATTCATAATTGACACATATAAAGATCTTCCTCAGAAAATTACTCATACGCTTACGGTTTAAAAATTTACCAAAAATATTTCGTTTTAAATAATTAATATTTTGTTATTTCGAAAGAGCTCAGTCCATAATTGACTTAATCCATATTCCAAATATCATTCCTTTTACGGTATATGACAGACGTTTTGATGGTTGGTATATGAGATTTGGCACAGCCAAATATAACACTCTAACTTGTTCAACTATGATTTTGCTTCATAGGTGTTTCATGTTAATTCAACATAATTTTACAACCACGATCGGCAACTCCTACATAAGAGTATTTTGGCCGTTACTTAATTTACACAGACTTTTCACACGCATAGAAAACACAATTCGGTCTCATTTGAGCTGTCATAGAAGAAGGTTGTTCTAGCTTTTGCAATGAAAATGAACACAATTATATAAATTAAGGGATTTATAATACTAATTCTTGTTGTCTTTTTTAGCTTCTACACTACATATTAAATAGTTTTTAGAATTATTAACTTTTTAAAATGTTTTTTCTTCCAACATAATATGCAAATTATAATATTATAACCAAAATGTAATGCAATTTTGTTAAATCTTTATATCTTAATATTTAAAATTAATATGTGCAAAACAAGGCAAGAAATATTTGAAACTAAAAAATATAAGTTTTGTGTTACATTAATATTATTTCTAAATATCAGTTTTCCATATATGCACTTTTACAAGTGCAAAATGTAGTAGGATAGGTCTGCCGATCCTGGTTTTACATAACCCAAAACTAGCATTTTTTAGTTTGATTACAATGTTTACAAGCCCTATTCGGGGGTACAGTTGTATGGGGGCTAGGTGAAATAATGAACCGATCTTAACCATTTTAAATAGGATTCGTCCCTGGGATAATAGAAGATCATGTACCAAATTTCATTCAATTATATTCAAAATTGTGACCTGTAGTTTGATTACAAGGTTTATATGGATATATATTTACATTATGGAAGACTGTTTCTTCCTTTTCCCTGTCTTGCGACTGCGACAGTGATCATTGAAAGAGAGCCCAAGCCGACTTGCGTGTCTGCCTATTACCCAGTGTCCTGTTATTACTGCTTGGAATTGTAATAGATTCAACTTTTGGGATTTTTTCTATTAAAGACATGAGAAAACTTATTTCTACAAATATTTGATCAATTAGAAAAGTTATATATATTATATATATATATATATATATATATATATATATATATATTATATATTATTATATATTACTTATATATATATATATATATATATTATTTATATAATTATACATATATATTTATATATATATATATATATATATATATATATATATATATATAATATATATAGTATAAATATATATATATATATATATATATATATATATTAATATATATATATATATATATATATATATATATATATATATATATATATATATACAGTGGACGTCCACTATTACGAATTATATAGTGTCAGGCCCTTTCGTTCAGATTACATACTATTTTTATTAGAAACTTGAATGGAATATACCACTTTCAAAAACAATTCTCTAATTTAAAATTTTCTCTTAAAAATTTGGAATACTTAAAGGATAACATATAGTAATGCTTAAACCCATTTGAATGTGGAATCATACTACTTTCAAAATTGACAGTTTATATATACAAAATAACATTTTACTTATTAGAAAATCCATAATTTAACATTATTTCTTTGTAAAATGATGAAAATAAATAATAAAACATGTTAGAGTGCTATATTCGGCTATGCCGAATCTTAAATACCCTCCACCAGCTACTTCTACGTTATTACTTTTCTAATTGATCAAATATTTGTAGAAATAAGTTTTCTCATGTCTATAATAGAAAAAATCCCAAAAGTTGAATCTATTACAATTCCAAGATTTATTGAACATTATAAATTTAGTAATTTGCATGTATGTATGTGTGTGAAAGATTTAGAGATTTTCAAAATACAAATACATATATAATTTTGTTCCACACAAAATTTTGTTTAACACAAATTGATAATGCCCTTTAAATACGGTTAAAGCGCTTTTAGGGGCTCGACCTAGTATAGGAGAAATAGAAGTATACAAAACTAATATTTTTGCCAAATTATGTATCAATAGCTTAATTTGGTAATAAGTAATGTGCGTTTAAGAGATTTTCGTAAAAGGACTTTGTATGTGACCTATGACCAATTATGTACATAAAGACAAAATTTCAGAATTCTATTTGGTAATAAATATTGTGAATCTAACTGATTTTCTGGACCTAGTATGAGAGCTATGACCAAATATGGACCGATCGTAAAACAATTTTATAATGAATTTATGTATATAAGAGCAATATTTTTGCTAAATGTATGGATATCAATATTTGGTTACGAGTTATGTGCGTTTTTTCTGATTTTCGGAAGGGAACTTCGTATGTGTGTTTTTCTAAAAGGGACCTTATATGGGAGCTATGATCAATTGTGGACCGTCCGGAAAAACATTTCACAGTATTATTTCTCTGTATATGAGCAACACTTGTGCCAAACTTTATATGGGTATCTTAATTTAGAAATGAGTTATGTGCGTTTTAGTTATTTTCGGGAGGGGACCTTATATGGGACCTATGACCAGTTATATACCGATGGAAAAAAATTTCATAGTAATATTTTTATGTATATGATCAATACTTGAACCAAATTTTGGAGTGATCCAAAAAAACTTTCATTGTAATATTTCTGTATGTATGAGCAATACTTGTACCAAATTTTATATCGATATCTTAATTAAGTAATGAGTTATGCGCGTTTAAGTGATTTTCGGGTGGGGACCTTGTATGGGAGCTATGACCAATTATGGACCGATCCAAAGAAACTTTCATGGTTATATTTCTGTATATAAAAGCAATACTTGTACCAAATTTTATATCGATATCTTAATTTAGTAATGAGTTATGCGCGTTTAAATGATTTTCGGGAGAGGACCTTGTATAGGAGCTGTGACCAATTATAGACCGATCCAAAGAAACTTTCATGGTTATATTTCTGTATATAAAAGCAATACTTGTACCAAATTTTATATCGATATCTTAATTTAGTAATGAGTTATGCGCGTTTAAATGATTTTCGGGAGAGGACCTTGTATAGGAGCTGTGACCAATTATAGACCGATCCAATAAAGCTTTTATTTTAATATTTCTGTATATAAGAGCAATACTTGAACCAAATTTTATATCGATATCTTAATTTTATAATGAGTTATGTGCGTTTAAGATATTTTTGGGCGGGGACCTTGTATAAGAGTTATGACCAAATATGGACCGATCCAAAGAATCTTCCAGGGTTATATTTTAGTATATAAAAGCAATACTTGTACCAAATTTTATATCGATATCTTAATCTGGCAACGCTATGGCAGAGTAAAGTTCTATTAACTTCAGCTGATGATTTTGGTGTTATTTTATTTAATGTAAATTCGTAATTAAATACTGTTCGGTGAAAAATCAATTGTTTAAACACTGTTCTATTGGAGTTTTATAAAATACTGTTGCAATTATAAGTATTTTATATATTTTTGCCACAAAATTTATTATCTTCAAATTGTTGTTGCTGTTTCTGCCATTTGCATTAATTTTGTTGTTGTTGCTGCTGTTGATCTTGCTACCTGTTGCGCCTTGTTTATTTGTTTGTCATATACAATTTGTTGTTGTCATTCAAAACAAAACAAATATGGCTGGTAAAAAAGTCTTATGTGGAAAATGTAAAAAAGAAATTGGTAAAGGAGGCAGTGTACAATGTGACAAATGCACGGAGTGGCTTCATTTGCGCTGTGCTGAAATGTCCGAACTATTTTGCAGTTCCATGTCTAAACAAAGTGGTGTTTACTTTAAGTGCATCGACTGCCGTTCTGCCCCAAACAACAGCACAGATCTTAGTCAGCAAATTAGTCAACTTCACATTAAGTTGGATGCCATTTCAAATCAACTAACTCAACATAAGGCTGAAACTGAAAAGATTATTGAAACTTCAATCTGCAACCTTCGTGCTGAGTTTACTTTAAGATTAGAAAGAATTGAAGCTGATGTTGTTAGCTGTTACAGTCAAGTCAAAGGGCTGGATACCTCTGTGGAAAATAAAATGAAAGAACAAGAAGCTATAACCAATGTTATATACCATAGAGCTAATAGGACAGATATTGTAATTAATGGTCTACCTACTGCCATTTCAAACTTGGAAAACATTGTTGTTGATTTATGCAGTTTCTATGGAATCTCAATAGATGTCAATGACATTCAACATGTTTGCTTCATGAATAAAAGTAAATCGATTCTTGTCAAATTTAAGCGAGTTCGTATACGTGACAATTTAATGGCGGAGTACCATAAGTCCAGATCACTAAAGCTCAGCGATTTAATAAGTGGTGATGTACACTCAAGAGTATATCTTAATGATCATTTTGCACCCATGGCAGCCAAAATGAATTTTATGTGTAAGCAAATGCTGATGAATAAAATTATTAAAAAATATAAAATTTACAACGCTGACATACCTAGAGTTACAATTTCTTATGAAGATGGCTCCTACGTTACCAAGGAGTATGGTGATTGTGAGAAGTTATTTGCGGAAGTTGGAGTGTAGTACATATTGCATATTATACTTTTGGAGTTATACACCTACAAATCTCATCAGTTGAATGCAAAGTTCCTATTTACATAATTTAATTTTTTTATACTTACATTTATTCCATTATTTTATTTTTAGTTCTAATTTTTATTTTGTAATATTTTCTATTATGTCATTTGACTCTAATTTGGGCTCAGTGTCACATGATAATATTTATTTGCGCTCTAAATTTTGTAACTCTTTAAATGATTTGAAAATTGGACATTTTAATTGCCAAAGTTTTAATACGTCACATAGATCTACTAAATTGGATGAAATTCGTAATATTTTACAAGATTGCATACTTGATGTTATTGGCGTGAGTGAAACATGGCTTAAGACGCACATATCCTCCAATGTTGTATCTGTTCCTGGTTACACTTTTTATAGAAGTGATAGGCCAGGTCGAGGAGATATTGATCCTACCAATGTAGGCAATGGTCAGAGAGGCGGTGGAGTTGGTTTATATATTACTAATAAGTTCAAGGCCAAGGTTGTTTTTAAATCTACGGACTTTGGTGTTTTTGAATCCATTTTTATTGAAATCAGTCACTCTAACACAATATTACTTTTAGGGGTTGTTTATCTCCCTCATGGTAACATTGATTTAATGGAGAATCGCCTAGGTGACTTGTTAGTTAAATACCAGCATGTCATAATTATGGGTGATTTTAATTTGAATTTGTTTAATATTGATAACACTAATCTTGTTCTCTCCACCTGTCGTCGTTTAGGTCTAACATATCATCACAATAACTTACCAACCCACTATGTTGCTTCAGGTCTTTCTACTACCTTACTTGATTATTTCATTTTGAGTCCATCGCTCTCAGTTGAAGTTTCAGGCCAAATGCAATGCCCAGCCATATCGCACCATTCGTTTATTTTTATAAGTGTACGTATTTACTTAAGGCCAAGGAATGAGTTTATTGAATTTAAAGATTATAACAATGTTAATATTTCTATTCTTGATCAATATGTTCGTCAATATGACTTTTCAAACTTTAATAATTCTCATGATGTAAACTTTCAGCTTTCTGAATTAATGTTTTGCTTAAATCATC
>NC_060949.1:4497165-4498739 GCF_022045245.1 Lucilia cuprina
TACAAATTCAACATCTGACGAGTGGAGTGGTCCGGTCAAAACGGGGTCTCTTTGATTCTACTTGACAGTTCGCGTGTAGTGAACTACCACGTAAACCAACCAACCAATGTATAATCCAAAGTTCGTTGCCAAAGTTCAAACAAAACTGGTATCAAAAATTGGCAAAAGGACGAAAAGCAGATTTTTTGTATATTTTAACTCGAAATTATTTTCGATTTAGCTATCTAATATGTAAGAAATTTTTATTAGCAATGTTCTGTTGCTAAAATTTGGTCAAAACGGGTAAAAATGGAGGAAAGTATGAAAAACGTGAAATAAACTTGTTTGTTCTTGAAAAGTGATTTTTGTCTGTTCTAAAGCTACATACTTTCGAATCATATAAAATCTCGGGCAACGCCGGGTACAAAAAGCTAGTTATTACATAAATAAAACGGTAAGCGTGAGTTTTTTTCATACAACATTATTTAACAAATTTAACTACATAAATTAATCATACACATTAAATTATTTGAAATGACTAAACATAAATTTTTTGCTGTTCTCCTGGAAGCGTTATTAAATATCCATCTAATACCTTTAAAAAGTCTTCATTTCAGCTTTTTAAACAATATTCATTTTTATTAAATATCCATCCAATACCTTTAAAAAGTCTTCATTTCAGCTTTTTAAACAATATTCATTTTTAAATTTAATATTTTTATATTCAGTAAGTTCTGATCGTCTTCACTATATTTCAAAAGCATTTTGTCTAAAACCTTAAAAAGTCTTCGTTAGGCGATTTAGCCGTTTCATCCCTTTTTTTATTTATGAAGTCATTAACCACTCGATATAATTGACAAAATTTTTCGTGGATGTCCTCATGCACACTTTTCCGTATTGCTGGTCGCGATTCTGCACTAAACTCTTTAAAGGAGAGTAAACCTTCTTCTTCCAAAACTTCAGCAAAACTGCTGGAAGCTTGGCCATGCGGTGAAGACCACATCATATTAGAAAGTGTTCTGCAAATTTATTTATTAGTTTCAGGAAATATAAATAACATTAATTATCATACTTTCGCGATGTAAAATATGCCATGGCTTCCATATATGGCCAGCTACTTCCCTCTCCTGCGCTGCTCCAGATTTACTCCTTTTCTGAAATCACTTCCCTTACATAGCGATCGCGAAGTGACCGCCAACGTTGCTGACAGTGATCACTAAACCAAAAACATACAATTATATTTAATGGACCATTCAACCGATGTTTCTACAGAACTCCAAGCCTTTTCTTTGGCTAATTTGTTTCTATAAATTTGGGCAGGCAAGGAAACATTTAAATAGCTTCAATTAATTTTAATTCCATTTTATTTATAATAATTTATTTATTCAAATAGTACAAAATATAAAATAACTTAATATAAAAAATATTTAAGCAACAATTTTAAAATTATGTTTTCCCACTAAAAATCAGAATTAAACAAAACAAAAATGAGAAACAATTATTGTGACAGTTTGTTTTCGTTCTCATTTTCTCTTCATTTTCGTATGCATTAGTTGAATTTTTCTCAACTTTTTCTACTTCGTGCACAAGTTTGG
>NC_060949.1:4498839-4522754 GCF_022045245.1 Lucilia cuprina
TATCTCTTGTAATATCCGAGTTATAGGCATTTAAAAATTTAATGATACAAAATTTACCATACCTTGGTCCGCCTTTTTTTGAATACCGGGCGTAATTTTGGACCAAATAGACTCAATTTTTTCGACAGATCATTTCGTTCTGTTTCGTTTATGATCATGTAGGTAAAAATATAATGTAATGATAATTTCGTTTCATTCATAGTCCTAAATGTTAATAGGTAGACAATTCGTAATTTTTTACTTTGGAATACCTGTATCGAAAATGACAAGAATTTGTATATAAGTAAACTTCTCAATGAAGATTACATTAAAGTACGAAGAGTTGTGTTCCGTTTTATGGAGTGTATCTTCAAAAGGGCCAGAAAGAATTGAAGACATTTCAAATTATATAAAAACTACATATAGTAGAAAATTAGACAAAACAGGTATATCAAAAATTGAAAACTTTTTGATGTAAAAAGTAAGTCTGTGGATGGAAATCAAAAGAAATTTCGATTAAAATTTTGTAGTTGGATGGAAATTACTACGGAAATCTTAACTTACAACACATCAACAGGAGCGCCTTGCGAAGACTTATGCTCAAGGTAAAAAAGAGGGTCACACAAAAACTTTTTTTAATATAAAAATGAGGAAATTGCTGATACATTTAACGAAATGCTGAAAAATGAAAACCAACCTATGGATGTCTTACATATTGCAACTATTCTTCCTAATGTATCACCAAAACGACTTAAGCGAATTGTGGAAAGTATACCAACATCACAATCAATTTTTACTGAAGAGGAAGCAATAGCGCTTATGTTGGAACTGGGTCTGAATCCAAATAAGTACCAAATATTAAGGAAAGCTCTGCATTAAAAAGGACACAATATATTACCATCATACAAGGCGATTCAGGAAAAAAACAAACTATCCTATCATCACCTATTGCTGTTAATGATGTGGAAGCTTGTATTGATATATCTTCTTTGCTCGAAAACACAGCATCAAGAATTGTGTCAGACTTTTCTGAAGACCAACTAAGGAAAATTTATAACTGTGATGTTGTCTTAAAGTGTAAGTGGGTATGTGACGGTTTATCAGCACTTCCAGAATACAAACAAGCTTGTGGAAGTCGGACATTAGCAGACTATAAAAGTGTATTTATGTCATCATTAGTGCCATTACGAATTCTACTTGGAGAGTTAACAGAAGAAGCCCAGGAAGCGAGTAATCGAGATTTTAAGCATGTTCAACTATTCAGCTCAAGAAAATGCTCCAGGCAATCACAGAATGAAGATATTTTTAATAGCTTACTTCTATCTTCTGATCCTGTTCTTTCAACTTTGCGAAAAAGATGGATTTGTTATGAAACTCTATCATCTCAAAACAAGGAAGATTTAAAGGACTTATATTACCTTCTGGATATATATACCGATATGACAGATTATTTTATAGAAAATAAGTAGTGTTAGGAATTAACTATATAAGTAGGTTGTAAGAATTAATTGTGTTATGTTTAAAATAAACAGTTCAAATAAGATAAACAGTCAAAGGGCATCCCGCAATTCCCAAAAATAGGAATGAAAATCCCAAAAATGGTATTTTTTACATTTTTGCCCATAGGGTCCACATTTCTTTCAGGGCTGGGAAAATACTTTTGGAGTAAATAGAAATCATATTGAGGTTTCTAAAACTGCTTTCAGTTTTCTGATCCCAGCTTTGAGATATTAGAACATGTCGCCCAAAGTTGAAGTTTTGATAAAAAAATAGGTCATATTCGGAAGAACGCAGTGGCAACATTTTCAAAAAATAGGACAAGTTTTTTACGCCAAAGCGTTCTGCGTAAAGATACCTTTTAGAAAACTATAAAATTGTTATATGTTCTTAAAGAAAATTTGGTTTTATTAATAAAAGAGTTAAGACACATTTTGGGCAAAAAAACGGCAAAAATCTAAAATTTTTTGAATTTTTAAATTAAAAAACGTATATTTTTGGATCTGTAAATGATATTGATCTGAAATTTTTGTATATTATTGGAAATTTTGTTGTCTAACTAAAAAAGGCGGACCAAGGTTTGGTGAATTTTGTATCACTAAATTTTTAAATGCCTATAACTCGGATATTATAAGAGATAAGTATGTCCAAGCATGTTTTTTCAAGATCTTGTCGAGCGCTTTCAGAAAATATAAAAATCATTGTATTTGGAAAACAAAAAATGGTACGAGTTTAAATATAGATAATTCGAGATTTACGTCTATCCCTAACGCTGTATTAATAGAATCGTAAAATATGGAAAGAAGAATTTTTATGTATTTTTACTATTGATCGCTTTGTATGGCAGACTTGTTGTTTCGAATTCCTAAATGATCACTATATATCAATTTACTTTACCAACCTTTTCCTAAATTAGTAATTAAATTAGCATTTAAATTTTGTTAGCTTCCATACTTAGAAATAAGTAGTTGTTTATACTCTCGTCTTTTAGAAGCCTTAAAGAGCACTTCTTGTTGTGCATACTTGCTTAAGGAAAGATATAAATAAAGGAAGGCAAATCTTCTCCTTTTATAAAACTAATAATACTTAGAAATAAGTAGTTGTTTATACTCTCGTCTTTTAGAAGCCTTAAAGAGCACTTCTTGTTGTGCATACTTGCTTAAGGAAATATATAAATAAAGGAAGACAAATCTTCTCCTTTTGTAAAACTAATAATTATCCTTTGTGTTTTATTCTTTTTGTGCAATTACACTGAACCATATCGGATTGACGCCGAATCACTGGGTATAGTATTAATATTTTAATGCGTTACAAACATCAGCACAAACGCATAATACCCTTCCCACTGTAGTGGTGTAGGGTATAATGAATGTGTGTTTGTATGTTTATATATTTATACCCTGCCAACAATTTCTATCCAAATTGTAACCATATCGTTACAGCTTAAAGTTTAACACAATCTAATTTGGTATAATTTGACCTCGTTCTGAAGAAACTTTCCGCCTGTTTAATATGCTTACTTAATGTGTCGATTTCTTTTCAGTTTCAAGTTACTTTTTTATAACATAAAAGTGCGTAAAAGTAGTAAATTTCCAGTTTTGTCAAAACAATGGAGAAACTGGAAAGTGTTATGATTTTATACTCTTTTATGTTATAAAAGCGACTTTATAAAAAATTTTGTTTATTAAATAATGTTTTTGATATATTTCATTTTAAATTAACACAATTTATTACAAAATCTAAATTTCACAATGAATCACACAACTGATCACAATGAAATAAATATATTTACTGAAATGTGCAACACTTTTCCTTCTGAATTTTGAGAGCAAGAATGATTCTGCATTAAACAATCTTCTTAGTGTAATAAAAAGTGTTCGTTTTTGAAATTTTCATTCTATCTACTTATTATCGCACTAAAATTTAACAAAATTAGAAAGTTATGTATTTTGTTTTTGGAATTTTTTAAATTTTGCACTTAGAAACTTAAAATTGAGCCTTTATAGTGGCTATTTAGTTCATGTATCGAAAATTAAACTCAAATTTGCTGGCAGGGTATGTTTGTACGTTTGAACATTATAGACTACTAAACGGCTGACCGATTTTCCTTTAATA
Organism: Lucilia cuprina; assembly: GCF_022045245.1. Lineage (NCBI taxonomy): Eukaryota > Metazoa > Arthropoda > Insecta > Diptera > Calliphoridae > Lucilia > Lucilia cuprina. The sequence continues at coordinate 4,502,431 of NC_060949.1, forward strand.
TTCCCATCGTATTCCTATATGTTTGGAATAGTTAATAGGCTACTTTTTATTTTGAATTTTCAAGTGGGCGAGGAGCCGTTAGGGGGCGTGGCACCTCCCATATTAATTAAATACAAAATTTTTTTCATCTTGGAAACTATTGCAGTTAGAATCTTTAATTTTTGCACGAATAACTTTAACATCCATGTAGACATTTTGGGTAATAAATTGGCGGACTAGCCATGAGGGGAGCGGCACCTCTCATATTAATTAAATACAAAAATTCGTTTATCTTGAGATAATATAACAGTTAGAGTCCTCAAATTTTGTCGGGCCACTTTAGTATCAATATAATTATTTAGGATAAAATGTGGGGGCGTGGTACCTCTCATATAAATTAAATACAAAAATTCGTTTAATAACATTAACATCCATGTAAACCTTTTGGGTAACAAATTGGGGAATATACATGAGGGCTTGGAGCCCCTATATAAATAAAATAGAAAAATTCGTATGTCTGAGAATCTATTAGAGCTAAAAACCTAAAATTTTACTTGAAGAATTTTGACATTCATCTGAACATTTACCCCCTTATTCAAAAACAATATTTTTGTTTTATAAATGGTTTATAAATTAGATTTTGTACAGAAAATTGTTTTTATTCACCTTTTATAAATAAAAAAATTTGTTTGTGAATAAGGGCGTTAGAGTATAACAAGCAAACTTTTAATAAGGACTTGATTTCTCCCATATGAATAAAATACAAAATATTGTTTGTCTAGGAAAATATAGAACTAGATTCATCAAATTTTGCATAAATTACTTCAATATACATTTTGGAGGAAAAATGACAGGCTTTCATCTGGGGAGCTTGAAGCCCTCACATGAATTAAATGGAAAAAATCGTATATCTAAGAAACTACTAAAGCTAGAGTCTTCAAATTTTAAATGAATATCTTTGACATTCATGCGAAAATTTTGAAAATAACGAGCGGACTTTCAATAGGGGACTTGGCACCAAATATTTGAATTAAATACAAAATTTCGTATATCCTTAAAACTGTTAGATAATTCCAATTTTTCATAGATATATTGGCGAACTAGCAATAATTTAATTGGCATCACTTATATGTAACATATTATTAATCTGGAAAACTATTGTGGTTAGAATTTTCAAAATCTTTAAGTGGGTTTTTTATTTATACTAGAGGGTTAAACAAAAAATATTGTATATCCCAAGGCATAACAATATGAATTATTTTTTAAGATTAGAAGTATATATTAAATTTAACAAGTATAAGAAATGAATAGATCATTAATTATTTTAGAATTTAAATGAAATTTATTGTCATCAAGAGATATTATAATAAATCTTTAAGAAAAATTTTAAATTTAGTAACTAAATAAATATTTTTTTTGGTTATTATGAAAGTTAAATCAACCATTTGGTTGTTAATAAAAAATAAGGGTTGGGTCACCCATGGGACCCAACTCACCTTTTGTTAATTAAATTAAACACCGATTTATAATTTCATTAAGGAAACGAATCATCTAATTGATATTTAAATATATCGCTCTTCGGAAGCCAATATGTGCCCAATGCTTTTGTAAAAGATTCTATTTCTTGTATATTCTTTTGAACCATACTGGAATCCCATTTAGTCAGATTAAACCCGGCTGATTGCAATATTTCAGTGACTTGATTTCGTATTACCTCAAGTTCTTCAATTGAATCTGCTCCAGTTAGCAAATCATCGACGTAAAAATCTCTACGGACAACTTTAGATCCAATTGGCAACTTGGTTCGGAATTGATCGCTTAAATACATTAAGCAACGTATTGCCAAAAATTGAGCCGATGACGTGCCATAAGTAACTGTATTCAGTTTGTAAATTTCAAGGCTATCTGTCTCACTTTCACGCCAAAGTATTAATTGGAATTTTCTGTCTAGCTCATCAATTAAAACTTGGCGGTACATTTTTTCAATGTCAGCTGTGAGGGCATATTTATGTAGACGAAACCGAATCAGTGTAGAATACAACTCCTCTTGAACTGTTGGTCCAATCATTAATAGATCGTTAAGAGAGAGTTGTGTTGTAGTTCTACACGAAGCATCGAAAACGACTCGAAGTTTCGTCGATATGCTCTGTGGACGCAATACACACTGATGTGGTATAAAATAATGTGGGAAATTTGGTACTTTATTGTCTGTAATAGACATGTGTCCCAACTCAATGTACTCTATCATAAAATTATTGTACATCTCTTTCGTTTTCAAATCTTTTGATAAGCGACGTTCCAGTGAAAGAAAACGTCTTCTGGCTATGTCTTCTGGCTATGCGACACTTCAAATCTGCCAGACGGCAATTGTCTAATTGATTCAACAAATATCTCTTCACATATTTGGTGTTCTAAAGTTAGAACTTTTGTGTCTCTGGGAATTTCTTCCAATTCCCAAAATCTCTGAACAATTTTATCAAGAGACAAATCATTTTCATCATTACCCCATGTACTTATGTGACACGATTTGTTGGTGGAAGTCTTAAAATTTTTGTATTTACCAGACACAACCCAACCGAGAAGTGTTTTCTGAACAGTTGGGATGTCGGGACTTCGTCTTATTTGACCAACGCATAACAGTTCAAAGAAAATCTCAGCGCCGATCAACATATCAATTTTCTGCGGTTTGAAAAAGTATGGATCAGCAAGTTCAATATTATTAGGAATATTCCAACCAGTGGTAGAAATTACCGTATCTAGCTGATAACCGGAAATCGATCGAAGAACCCAAAAGTCGGAAGAAAATTCGTGGGAATTCACTCGAGATTTCACAGTAGCTTGAATCTTGAATTTGGCTGCAGAATTAGTTTTCCCTATGCCTACAAACTGAGATTATTTTCTTCTTTTTCTAATTGCAATCGTTGCGACAATTCTTCAGATACAAAATTAATTTGTGATCCAGAGTCCAATAATGCCCCAGCAAATACATATTGCCCAGATCTATCTTTTATTTTAACCAAAGCCGTAGCCAAGATAACATTATCTTTATTAGAGGCTGAAATATTGACAGATGCACTCAAAGGCTCGTCTGGACTTGAAGTTGTCGCATTTACAGTTTGCGTGTTAGTAGTATTATATTGATGCAAAAGTGTATGATGAGAACGATTGCAAACTCTACATTTTGTGGCAGTACATTTTGTGACTGTATAGCCTTTTCTCAAACAACTTTTACAGGCCGGTACATTTTTTATGAAATCAAATCTTTGAGCAACAGGAATGGCGGAAAAGGACGGACAGTTAGAAACATAATGTTCCGCTGATCTGCAAAAAATGCATTTAATATTGTCCTGCTGTGCTTTGACTTGGCACGAAAATGATTTTCCTTTTCTACCCGTATTGTTGTCATTCTTCTTTTGACTAATTTTATTAGTTTTAGGTCGCGAACACGAAGCTTCTTCAGCTGATATATGTGTATATCTCTTATTCAGGGCCTCTTCGCAATCACTCCACATTGGCAACATATCATAATTAAGTTGCTCTTCCCATTTAGAGCGAGTGACTGGATCGACTTTTGTCATAACCATATGATTATAGCGTTTGCGATAGCTTTGTCATCACCAATTGATAACAGTGGATCATATACTGCCGAAACTGTGTCAATCATGCTCCTCAAAGCTGAAGACGAAGGTTTCGTTATTTCGGGCAAGTGAAACAATTGTCTAATATTGTCGAAAAATATAAGGCAAGGAATATCATAAACCCGTTTCAAACTTGCTAAAGCTTTGGAATAGTTCTGTTCAGTAATTTGATAAGCCTTCACAGTACCTACAGCTTCATCAGAGAGACATGAAATGAAATGATTGAACTTTTCGATTTCAGTAAGCGACATGTCATGATCAACTAAACTCTCAAACAAACTAATGAAATTTTTGTACTCTGAGTACTTGCCGCTAAATTTTGGTAATTTCATTTTAGGAAGACTGCTGTGGTGGGTTGGATAACCAATAGTAGTATCATGGCTGCTTTGACTTCGACTCGGTGTCAAATATCCAAGAAGTAGACATTTAGTAGACACACACAAGTCTTCAACAGCAGATCTTTCATCGTTCTCAGGATCTAAAATGTCGATTTCTGACTGATAAGTCATTGTCTGTTCAATATATGAATTTAATATATCGAGTCGACATTCCAATTCAAGTGGATTAAAAGAAATCGTTTTTTCCTTTATAGATCGCCGAACGCGATTAATATTATTCAAAACTGTATTCTTCTGTTGATTTAGAATTTCCAGTTTGCTTTTACCAGTTTTCTTTGATGCGTGCATTTTGTATTATTTAAATTTAACTTTATTCGCAAATTAGTTTTACAAATAGATGTATGGAAGGATCTCAAGAAAATATAATTGTCTATTTGATGAAGCAAATTAACAATTTTCGAGATCTAAAAGCGATTAAACGACTTCCAGTTATTATCGAAATAATTTGTTAAAATTTCAGAAATTTTATATTGATTTTACAAAAAAATACTTTTCTGCACGTTATAATTTTCGTTAGAATTCAAATAAGTATTAAACTTTTAATTATAATAATCGTTTGCTAGCTTAAATGTTCAAACAAATTCAATTTGCAAACACAAGCAACAGAATTCGTTCAATATTATCAAGAATTCTACAAATTAAAAACTCACAACGGCCTCTAAATCGATTTGTTCTCAATTGTAAATTATTTTTTACTAAAACAATTTCTCAATCTTATCTTTACTTAATTAAACCAATTTGTGCTTAATCCTCAAGCTTTTTATAAATAATTATAAGTATTAGAAATTTATAATTAAAAACGATAAATATATTTATCTATTTATATATTATTTAATTTTCATATACTTTTTTCACTTTATTCAGTTTACATAAAAATGTTCGCTGGGTTGACGTTTATTTTTTCTTATGTTGCCTTCTCTATTTTTTACATGTGTTGATCTACGTCACAAACATGTGTAACAGTGGAGCCAAGTCTCAATATTACAACAGCTGTGTAAAAGTAATGCCAAATATGATCAATCACAATAGTTGTAATTAGTAGGTACAAAAAACAAACGAATGTCAATACAAACAAACAACACAATAATAAATTAAAGTGAAAGTAAAAGAAAAGAAGGAAAATGGTAAGTATTAGTTACTAATTAATATTAAATTTTATTTTCCAGGAAAATAAAACAAATTAAAGCGAAGAGAGCAGAGTACAAATTAAGAGAAAAACAGTGACTAAGAGAACCGATCGAGATCAACGAATTTATTGTAATTTTAATTAGTAAAAATATGTGCAATATTTTTGACAATAAATGTGTGAAAATGTATAATTTGTTTGTATTTAATGTTTCACTTTTCAGGGCGAATAATAAGATAAATTGGTAAGAAAAAATAATCGTTGTGTGGAATAAACTTGCGGAACGTGAATTTTTTTTATATTAACATAAAAAAGTATTTACTATACTTCGTTCTAAACACGAGTCTCACACAAAATTATTTATTCTTGAATACCTGGTTTTGTTGTTGGTTCGAACTTCCCTTTTCTTTTTGGCACAAGCAGCAATTACAGTGCATTTGGATGCTCCTTTGATGATTAAGGGGATGAAAAGGGGATGAGCTTGTGTCAGTGCCTCTCCGTCGTTGGGATCGCTGCTGACGGGGCATATTGGTCGCGAGTTGAGGATTGCCTCTACTTCTGCTAACAGCGTTGTTAGCTCTTCCGCTGTCAAGAGCGCGTTGCCAACGGCTTTCACCATCAAGTTCTTGGCTGACTTGACCGCTGCTTCCCACAACCCGCCGAAGTGAGGAGCCCTGGGAGGTATAAAGATGAACTCCATCCCTCTGTTGGCGGCGAACAATTCTGCCTGCTTGAAGATTTCTCCTCTGGCCTCTCGCAGCTCTCGGCTGACCCCGACGAAGTTCGTTGCGTTGTCGCTGTGTATTCTCGTCGGCATTCCTCTCCTGGCTATGAACCTTTTGAGACACAAAATAAAGGAATCGGAAGATAAATCACTAACAAGTTCTAAGTGTACAGCCTTTGAAGTGAAACATACAAATACAGCTATATACATTTTTACGGGTGGATGGCCACGAATTTTTAAAGTTACTTTCATTGGTCCGCAAAAATCTACGCCACATATCTTAAATGGTCGCAAAGCTCTCACCCTATCAGCAGGCAAATTTCCCATTATTTGGTTCATTAGCTTTGGTTTATACATAAAGCAATGAATACATTTGCGAACAATTCGACTGCATTCTTCTTTGGCATTAATTAGCCAGACTTTGTCTCGAAGAAGAGCTACTAACGCTTTAGCTCCTGCATGGCAGTTTTCGAAGTGCAAATGACGTAAGTAAATAGTCATGAAGTGACATTTTTTAGGCATCAATAAGGGAAATTTCGCATCGTACGAGATTGCTGCATTTAGCAATCGCCCGCCTACCCTGATTAGTGAAAATGTTCGATTGTGATCATTAAATTCGTGAATAAATGGATTCAGCTTTTGCAAATTTGATTGCAAGACTTGTGAATTCTGAAGTTTTTTAATTTCTTGCGAATAATCATCGTTCTGTATGATTTCCACTATTTTAAGGAATGACCAATTCATCTCATTTGCTGTTGGGGTTACGGTTGAGATATCCAATTCTTTTTTACGACAGCGCTGGATGAAACGTAATACATACGAAAACACTCGAATCAACTTAAGGTAGGATGAATGTTTATTAATCAGCTCTATTATCGAATTGGAATCTTTGACAGCAAAAAATACATTGGTTTTTCTTTTCTCTAATGACATTTGTTGATCGTTCAACGTAAAATGTTGATTTTCTGGCCATTCATTACTTTCACTAAGCAAGAATTCCGGGCCCTTGAACCAAATTGAGTCATTGAGATCATCGACATTGCAACCTCTAGATACAATATCAGCCGGATTGTCCCGTGAAGGAACATGTCGCCAAACAATTTGGTCTGACAATTCCTGAATGTCTGCAACACGATTTGATACAAATGTTGCTAGGGTTGATGGATGAGTTTTAATCCAATGTAGAGTTATTTCAGAATCAGTCCAGAACGTAACGCTTTTAATGTTACACGATAATAGAGTTCTCACCTTAGCCCATAATTTCGCTAATAAATGTGCTGCACAAAGCTCAAGTCGAGGTAGCGACTTAGTTTTCAAAGGAGCGACTTTAGATTTTGCTGTTAGCAAACGACAAGTGATTTGATTAGCCACTCTACTTCGAACATAGATGCAACATCCATATGCTCTCATTGAGGCATCAGCGAAACCATGAATTTCGCTAGTAGAATGCGAACTTGTTAATACATGGCGGGGAACTTCAATATTATCAATTTTTGACAAATTTGTTTTAAAATTTTCCCAGGATGTGTGAAGATTCATCGGAATCGATTCATCCCAGTGGAAGCTGACTAATTTCCTTCAGCTCCGTTTCAGTTCGAGGAGAACGGGGCGATTCGATTACAGTCTCTATTGGAGAAAGACCAGAAGGACTTTCAATATTTCTAACCTAGCTTCCAGAACCTTTACCTGGGCAAGAGTAGCATTCAGAGCCCCAGTCATTTCCAATACTTTTTTCTGTAAGTCTTCCATTTTTAATTCAACACAACAAACAAGCACAAGGTGATTACAAATAAGCAAAAAATAGGCACAAAACAAGCAACAACAGGGATATTCAAAAATATATAAAGTATCTTAAATCCAAGCACTTACCCTTAAATCTGGATTCAATTCTAGGATTATTATTCGATAATTTTATTATTTTTACGTACTATAAAGTGTTGGCGTACATGTGATTTTCTCTTTTATTTTTTCTAGAACGAAACGAACAATTATCTTATTATTTTTTAAGTATATTTAATTTTTTTCTTTTTATGGTTTGGCTCGCGGTTTGGATTTTATTATTTTTTTTTTTAAAAGGATTTTCAATCCTTAGCAATTTTTTTGTTTAACCTCTTAATTCCTTTCCCAGTAATTTAAAGATTTAATTTTATTCACATTCAATTTTTAATTCTCATTTTGCTTTTATAATATTCTACGAAATTTTATTTTTAATATATTAATTCAATTTAAGCTTCATATTTTTTATAAATTTTTTTTATTTCTTTTGTTTAAATTTCTTAACTTATGGCTTTACATTTTTCATTTTTAATCTTTTGCTTTTTTATTTTTTTATATTTATTTTATTGCAACTCAATTATTTTTTTCCTTTTAAGGAATTTCTTATTATTATAATTTTTTTGTTTTTTCGAGTGCTTAATCTTTATTTTATTATGATTTATTTTATTTAATTATAGCCGTGGATGGAGTATCGCGTTATCCTTTTTTCAACATATACTGCCGTACTAAGGCACGGTGAATCTCACCCTGTGAATCTTCCCAACCTTTACCCTATTACTAGGCGAAAAGAGTTAGCTCCAACCCCACTCAGTAGTGCAGGTTCTTAAGTTAACTGCAACTTGCAAGGATGTTTTCGGAGCACTCTTCAGCCCTCTGCAATCTTCACAATTAAGGAAAGGGTGTTTCGAAGGAAAGTTGCACATTTTTCCAGAGGACTCTATTATTATTTATTTTGTGACATAAAAAAAATTTTTTACGCACTGGAGGGACTGATTTCAGGATCGCAGCACGCTGGGCTACTTAAGAGCCCATATTGGTCACTTTTTATATTGTTATTGCACTTTTTCACTTTTACACCTTACATACCTGTTAATAGTGGGAGATCAAGGAATTTCGAGGACACTTTGCACAGTTTCATTTACTTATTTTCATATTTATTCAATTTACACTTCAATCACACTTCTTTTCCTTTTTTTAATATTTTTAAAATAAAACACTATCTTCGCGAGCCAAACCAATTTTTAAGGGCGATCCTTTATTTTTTAAGGATGTCCCTGCTCGGGCGCCAGTTAAATCAACCATTTGGTTGTTAATAAAAAATAAGGGTTGGGTCACCCATGGGACCCAACTCACCTTTTGTTAATTAAATTAAACACCGATTTATAATTTCATTAAGCAATCTTTATTCCGTTCGCGTCCTAGAATTGAACTGCACTGATAATTTGAATAACAATTAATATAAACTTAATTTTAGGCTAAAATATGCTTACTAATAATTAATTAAAATATGCTTACACACTAAATTATCCACACGCGCATAATTGGTGGTATCCGGTTGCATCTAACAATAAATGCTGAATCGCATTTGTGTCATGCGCGTGTTGCAATATGTTTAACCTGTTGGGGGCCAGAAGGTTGTTAACTTGAATGAATATGTGTTTGTTTGTATGTTTGCACGTTATAAACTACTAGACGGCTGAACCGATTTTCTTGAAATTTTCACAGCGTATTTCTGTATGTCTGGAATAGGCTACTTTTTATTTTGAATTTTCAAGTGGGCGAGGAAAATATAAAATTCGTATATTTGAGATATAACATAACAGTTAGAGTCCTTTGTCGGAGGCAAACAATTCGTATATCTGAGAAACTATTAGAGCTAGAATCTTTAAATTTTACTTGAAGAACTTTGAAATTCATCTGAACATTTAAAGTACAACGGGCGGACTTCCAATAGATTCTTCGAATTTTGCACAAATTACTTTAATATTATTTTGAACATTATGGAGGAAAAAGGGCGGACTTTAATCTGGGAAATTTGAAGACTCCACATGAATTTATTAGAAAGATTCGTATATCTAAGAAACTATTAGAGCAGAATATTCAAATTTTACATAAATAATTTTGACATACATGTGAACATTTAGAAGATTGTTTGGCCATTTTAATAATTTATAAAAAATTAATTTTGAAATGAATTTAAAAAAATTATAAAAAAATTTTTGAATTGAACTGCAAACCCTTAAACTTTTTGTAAAAAATAGTAGTTTTTTACACCCTTGCCCTTTGTAAGGCTTGGATAATTTTAGAAAAAACTGTTGTTCTATATAGAAAATAATTGCCATTTTTAAAATTAATAAAACACTTGTTTTTTAAACACCAAATAGTGAACTCCAATTTTATATTTTTTCCGCATCGGCTATTTAGTGTTTTTTAAAACATCGGTCTATTTAATTTAGCAAAAACTCTTGCTAAACATTTTGGCGCCCGAGCAGGGACTGATTTTTAATAAAGAAAAACATTTAAAAATTCGAATACTAAAATTGTATTTTTTTCGCAACCAGACATTTCGGTTAAAAAGAAAACATTATAAGAACAAAGTGTTTGTGTTTTAAGTGCTAAAACAATTAAGCAAACGTTCAGAAAACCGCCGTCGTTAGTAAAACGCTCGGTTAATAAATAAAACATTTAATATAAAAACAATAAAGTTTGTGTTTCATCCCCTTAATCATCAAAGGAGCATCCACATTTCACACATTTATTGTCAAAAATATTGAACATAATTTCACTAATTAAAATTGCAATAAATTCGTTGATCTCGATCGGTTCTCTTAGTCATTGTTTTTTTTCCAATTTTTTTTACTCTGCTCTCTTCGCTTTAATTTGTTTTATTTTCCTGGAAAATAATATTTAATTAGTAACTAATACTTACCATTTTCCGACTTTTCTTTTACTTTCACTTTAATTTATTATTGTGTTGTTTGTATTGACATTCGTTTGTATAAACAGAGTTGTTCCTTTTTTGTACCTACTAATTACAACTATTGTGATTGATCATATTTGGCATTACTTTTACACAGCTGTTGTAATATTGAGACTTGGCTCCACTGTTACACATGTTTGTGACGTAGATCAACGCATGTAAAAAGTAGAGAAGGCAACATAAGAAAAAACAAACGTCAACCCAGCGAACATTTTTATGTAAACTGAATAAAGTGAAAAAAGTATATAAAAATTAAATAATGTATAAATAGATAAATATATTTATCATTTTTAATTATAATACTTATAATTATTTATAAAAAGCTTGAGGATTGAGCACAAATTGGTTTAATTAAGTAAGGATAAGATTGAGAAATTGTTTTAGTAAAAAATAATTTAAAATTGAGAACAAATCGATTTAGAGGTCGTTGTGAGTTTTTAATTTGTAGAATTCTTGATAATATTGAACGAATTCTGTTGCTTGTGTTTGCAAATTGAATTTGTTTGAACATTTAAGCTAGCAAACGATTATTATAATCAAAAGTTTAATACTTATTTGAATTCTAACGAAAATTATAACGTGCAGAAAAGTATTTTTTTAAAAATCTATAAATCTGAAATTATAGTAAATAATTTGGATTATAATCGGAAGTCGTTTAATCGTTTTAGATCTTGAAAATTGTCAATTTTAATAATCAAACACACAGTAAAATTTCTTGAGATCCTTCCATAGTTTTTTTTTAAATCAATATAAAATTTCTGAAATTATAACAAATTATTTTGATAATAACAGCAAGTCATTTTATCGCTTTTAGATCTCGAAAATTGTTAATTTGCTTTATCAAATAGACAATTATATTTTGTTGAGATCCTTCCATACATCTATTTGTAAAACTAATTTGCGAATAAATTTAAATTAAAATAATACAAAATGCACGCATCAAATCAAAAGAAGAATTCTGTTTTGAATAATATTTTTCGCGTTTGGCATTCTATAAAGGAAAAAACGATTTATTTTAATCCACTTGAAATGTCGACTCGATATATTAAATTCATATATTGAACAGGCAATGACTTATAAGTCAGAAATCGATATTTTAGATCCTGAGAGCGATGAAAGATCTGCTGTTGAAGACTCGTGTGTGTCTACTAAATGTCTACTTCTTGGATATTTGACACCGAGTCGAAGACAAGGCAGCATGATACTACTATTGGTTATCCAACACACCACAGCAGTCTTATTAAAATGAAATTACAAAAATTTAGAGGCAAGTACTCAGAGTACAAAAATTCATTAGTTTGTTTGAGAGTTTAGTTGATGTCGCTTAGTGAAATCGAAAAGTTCAATCATTTGATTTCATGTCTCTCTGATGAAGCTCTAGGTACTTAGGCTTATCAAATTACTGAACAGAACTATTCCAAAGCTTAAGCAAGTTTGAAACGGGTTTATGATAATCCTTGTCTTATATTTTTCGACAATATTAGACAATTGTTTCACTTGCCCGAAATAACGAAACCTTCGTCTTCAGCTTTGAGGAGCATGATTGACACAGTTTCGGCACTATATGATTCACTGTTATCAATTGGTGATGACAAAGCTATCGCAAACGCTATGATTATTCATATGGTTATAACAAAAGTCGATCCAGTCACTCGCTCTAAATGGAAAGAGCAACTTAATTATGATATGTTGCCAATGTGGAGTGATTGCGAAGAGGCCCTGAACAAGAGATATACACATACATATCAGCTGAAGAAGCTTCTTGTTCGCGACCTAAAATTAATAAAATTAGTCAAAAGAAGAATGACAACAATACGGGTAGAAAAGAAAAATCATTTTCGTGCCAAGTCAAAGCTCAACAGGACAATATTAAATGCATTTTTTGCAGATCAGCGGAACATTATGTTTCTAACTGTCCGTCCTTTTCTGCCATTCCTGTTGCTCAAGATTTGATTTCATAAAAAATGTAGCGGCCTTTATAGGTTGTTTGAGAAAAGACCATACAGTAACAAAATGTACTGCCACAAAATGTAGAGTTTGCATCGTTCTCATAATACACTTTTGCATCAATATAATACTACTAACACGCAAACTGTAAATCTGACAACTTCAAGTCCAGACGAACCTTTGAGTGCATCTTTCAATATTTCAGCCTCTAATAAAGATAATGTTATCTTGGCTACGGCTTTGGTTAAAATAAAAGATAGATCTGGGCAATATGTATTTGCTAGGGCATTATTGGACTCTGGATCACAAATTAATTTTGTATCTGAAGAATTGTCGCAACGATTGCAATTAGAAAAAGAAGAAAATAATTTCAGTCTTGTAGGCATAGGGAAAACTAATTCTGCAGCCAAATTCAATATTCAAGCTACTGTGAAATCTCGAGTGAATTCCCACAAATTTTCTTCCGACTTTTGGGTTCTTCGATCGATTTCCGGTTATCAGCCAGATACGGTAATTTCTATCACTGGTTGGAATATTCTTAATAATATTGAGCTTGCTGATCCATACTTTTTCAAACCGCAGAAAATTGATATGTTGATAGCCGCTGAGATTTTCTTTGAACTGTTATGCGTTGGTCAAATAAGACGAAGTCCCGACATCCCATCTGTTCTCGGTTGGGTTGTGTCTGGTAAATACAAAAATTGTAAGACTTCGACCAACAAAATTGTTCAGAGATTTTGCGAATTGGAAGAAATTCCCAGAGACACAAAAGCTCTAACTTTAGAACACCAACAATGTGAAGAGAAATTTGTTGAATCAATTAGACAATTGCCATCTGGCAGATTTGAAGTATCGCTCCCTTTCAAAGACGATCCGAGTAAATTGGGTTGTTCTTTTGACATAGCCAGAATTCGTTTTCTTTCAATGGAACGTCGCTTATCAAAAGATTTGAAAACGAAAGAGATGTACAATAATTTTATGAAAGAGTACATTGAGCTGGGACACATGTCTATTACAGGCAATAAAATACCAAATTCCCCACATTATTTTATACCACATCAGTGTGTATTGCGTCCACAGAGCATATCGACGAAATTTCGAGACAGAAAATTCCAATTAATACTTTGGCGTGAAAGTGAGATAGATAGCCTTGAAATTTACAAACTGAATGCAGTTACTTATGGCACCAAGTTGCCAATTGGATCTAAAGTTGTCCGTAGAGATTTTTACGTCGATGATTTGCTAACTGGAGCAGATTCAATTGAAGAACTTGAGGTAATACGAAATCAAGTCACTGAAATATTGCAATCAGTTGGGTTAAATCGGACTAAATGGGTTTCTAATTATGAAACCAATCCTAATTCCAGTATGATTCAAAAGAATATACAAGAAATATAATCTTTTACAAAAACACTGGGCACATATTGGCTTCCGAAGAGCGATATATTTAAATATCAATTAGATGATTCGTTTCACTCGCTTAAGGCTATGAAACGAAATATTTTATCTGTTTCGGCCACATTGTTTGGTTTGATTGTTAAAGCCAAGGTCCTACTGCAGGAACTTTGGCTACAGAAATTGGACTGGGATGAATCGATTCCGATGAATCTTCACACATCCTGGGAAATTTTTAAAACAAATTTGTCAAAAATTGATAATATCGAAGTTCCCTGCCATGTATTAACAAGTTCGAATTTTACTACCGAAATTCATGGTTTCGCTGATGCCTCAATGAGAACATATGGATGTTGCATCAATGTTCGATGTAGATTAGCTAATCAAATCACTTGTCGTTTGCTAACAGCAAAATCTAAAGTCGCTCCTTTTAAAACTAAGTCGCTACCTCGACATGAGCTTTGTGCAGCACATTTATTAGCGAAATTATTGGCTAAGGTGTAACATTGAAAGCGTTACGTTCTGGACTGATTCTGAAATAACTCTACATTGGATTAAAACTCATCCATCAACCCTAGCAACATTTTATCAAATAGTGTTGAAGAAATGGCCAGAAAATCAACATTTTACGTTGAACGATCAACAAATATCATTAGAGAAAAGAAAAACCAATGTATTTTTTGCTGTCAAAGATTCCAATTCGATAATAGAGCTGATTAATAAACATTCATCCTACCTTAAGTTGATTCGAGTGTTTTCGTATGTATTACGTTTCATCCAGCGCTGTCATAAAAAAGAATTAGATATCTCAACCGTAAAGAAATTAAAAAACTTCAGAATTCACAAGTCTTGCAATCGAATTTGCAAAAGCTAAATCCATTTATTCACGAATTTAATGGTCACAATCGAACATTTTCACTAATCAGGGTAGGCGAGCGATTGCTAAATGCAGCAATCTCGTACGATGCGAAATTTCCCTTATTGATGCCTAAAAAATGTCACTTTATGACTATTTACTTACGTCATTTGCACTTCGAAAACTGCCATGCAGGAGCTAAAGCGTTAGTAGCTCTTCTTCGAGACAAAGTCTGGCTAATTAATGCCAAAGAAGAATGCAGTCGAATTGTTCACAAATATATACATTGCTTTATGTATTAACCAAAGCTACTGAACCAAATAATGGGAAATTTGCCTGCTGATAGGGTGAGAGCTTTGCGACCATTTAAGATATGTGGCGTAGATTTTTGCGGACCAATGAATGTAACTTTAAAAATTCGTGGCCGTCCACCCGTAAAAAGTATATAGCTGTATTTGTATGTTTCACTTCAAAGGCAGTACACTTAGAACTTGTTAGTGATTTATCTTCCGATTCCTTTATTTTGTGTCTCAAAAGGTTCATCGCCAGGAGGGGAATGCCGACGAGAATCTACAGCGACAACGAACTTCGTCGGGGCCAGCCGAGAGCTGCGTGAGGCCAGAGGGGAAATCTTGAAGCAGGCATATTTGTTCGCCGCCAACAGAGGGATGGAGTTTATCTTTATACCTCCCAGGGCTCCTCACTTCGGCGGGTTGTGGGAAGCAGCGGTCAAGTCAGCCAAGAACCTGATGGTGAAAACCGTTGGCAGCGCGCTCTTGACAGCGGAAAAGCTAACAACGCTGTTAGCAGAGGTAAAGGCAATCCTCAACTCGCGACCAATATGCCCCGTCAGCAGCGATCCCAACGACGGAGAGGCCCTGACACCAGCTCATCTATTGGTCGGAGAGAGTCTTCGAGCGCTGCCCAGAGGATTGCCAACAGATGAGTCGGCCAAGCTGTCGTACTTGAAGAGATGGCAGCGAATTTCCGCACTCAAGCAGACGTTTTGGCGATCCTGGGTGAGAGATTACGTCCTGGGCCTTCAACAGAGGACGCGATGGTACGAGGAAATGCCCGACGTCGCCGTCGACAAAATCGTCGTCGTACACGACGACAATCTTCCGCCAATGCAGTGGCTGACGGGCCGAATAATAGCCGTTATTCCAGGCCAAGACGGCAAGGTCCGAGTAGCGGAAGTGAGGACGAGGAACGGAGTCATTAAGCGGCCAATTCACAAGCTAGCGCTTCTTACGTTGGATTGAAAACCAAGGTCCTTCAATGGGCCCGACATGTTTAGCCATTTTAGTAATTTATAAAAAATGAATTTTGAAATGAATTTTAAACAATTATAACAAAAAATTTTTGAATTGAACTGCAAACCCTTAAACTTTTTGTAAAAAATATTATTTTTTTTTCACCCTTGCCCTTTGTAAGGCTTGGGTAATTTTAGAAAAAACTGTTATACTATATAGAAAATAATTGTCATTTTTAAAATTATTTCGCATCGACTATTTAGTGTGTTTTTATACCCTACACCACTATAGTGTGCTGATGTTTGTAACATACAAAAATATTGGTCCAATACCCTAAAGTATACAGATCGATTCAGAATAATTTTTTGAGTCGATTAAGACTCCGTCCGTCCGTCCGTCTGTCCGGCTGGCTGTCTATGTAAACCTTGTGCGCAAGGTACAGGCCGCAATTTTAAAGATAATTTGATGAAATTTAGACCAAGCATGTTTTTTGGCACAAGGACGAAGCCTATTGAAAATGGTTGAAATCGGTCCATTATTTCACCTAACCCCCATACAACCGTACCTCCCGATTTGAATTATTTTATGCCATAATTACGTCAAATATTCTATTACTTATCTCTCTAAAAATTGACACAAATAAGTTTTATACAAGTATAAATGACACTGCAGATTTTCGTAAGGATCGGCCCTTATTTCACCCTAGCCCCCATACAAACCCCCTTCAAAAAATGTCTTAAACGTCTGAAATTGACTTGTAACCATTTGTATCGCAATGAAACTCAACAAAATTAACTGTTATTTAAAAATAAATCCTTTTTCCCAAATTTACCGATATGTTACAAACATCAGCACAAACGTATAATACCCTCCCCACTATAGTGGTGTAGGGTATAATTAACAGCTAGAGTCCTAAATTGTTGTGCCTCTAACCTGAAGTAGTTACAAAAAATTGTATATTCTTATTAATTAATAACGATTATTGTTCGTATTTTTAACAAATAGATATCTACAGTGTAAAATAACTTTTATGTAAGTTGACATGTATTTTATATCAGTTTCTTTGGATAAAAATTACCAAATATTTTTACACCACAGGTAACTATGCACTGATGGATACCTATATGTTGAAATTACGAAAACCTGTAAAAAAAACAGGTTAGAGTGCTATATTCGGCTGGACCGAATCTTAAATACCCTCCACCAGCTACTTTTATATTAATACATTTCTAATTTATCAAGTATTTGTAGAAATGAGTTTTCTCGTGTCTTATATAGAAAAATCCTAAGATTTAAAACTATTACAATTCCAAGATTTATTGAACATTACAAACGCCTTTTTCTTTATATTTTTATAGCGTTTAGCGATATTTAGTAATTTGCATGTATGCCGATCAATCGTAAAATATTCTTTAAGCTAAATTTCCGTACATAAAATATATATTTCAGTCAAATTTGTATCGTAATTTAGTAACAAGTAATGTGTGTTAAAGTGATTTTCTCAAGGGAACCTTGTATGGGACCGACCGCACCCAATCGTGAAAAAATCTTAAAATAGAATTTTTGTATACAAACTAAAATTTGTGCCAAATTTTGTATCAATAGCTTTATTTGGTAATGTGCTTTTAAGAAATTTTCGTAAAAGGACTATGTATGGGAGCTATGTCCAATTATGTATATAAAGACAAAACTTCAAAATTCTGTATCTATATAATTATTTGGTAATAAATATTGTGAATATAAGTGATTTTCTGGACCTAGTATCAGAGCTGTGACCAATCCGATCGCAATTTAAAGTGAATTTAAGTATATAAGAGCAATATTTTTGCCAAATGTATATATATATCAATATTTGTTTATGAGTTATGTGCGTTTCTTCTGATTTTCGGGAGGGAAAGTATAGTCGGGCACGACCGGCCATTAATATATTTTTAAATTTTGTACTTTTCATAAAGAAACTTTTATGTTGAATTTCACCTTAATTCCAAAGTATTTAAGCAATTTATTAATAAAAAAAGCACAGCCTTCTTCCCTGTGCCAAAAAACGTGCATGGTTCAAATTTCATCAAATTATATTTAAAATTGCGGCCTGTACTTTGCACACAAGATTTACGTGCA
This sequence comes from Lucilia cuprina, assembly GCF_022045245.1. Classification (NCBI taxonomy): domain Eukaryota; kingdom Metazoa; phylum Arthropoda; class Insecta; order Diptera; family Calliphoridae; genus Lucilia; species Lucilia cuprina. The sequence goes on from NC_060949.1 coordinate 4,520,621, forward strand.
AGCCAGACGGAGGGACAGACATGTCTTAATCGACTCAAAAAATTATTCTGAATCGATCGTTATACTTTAAGGTGGGTATAACGCCAATATTTTTGTGTGTTAAAAACATCAGCACAAACGTATAATATCCTCCCCACTATAGTGGTGTAGGGTATAAATAGTATTTATGCCAAATATTTTATGGGTATCACTATTTCGTAAAGAGTGTTTAAGTGTTTTTCCAAAAGGGACCTTGTATGGGAGTCATGATCAATTATGGACCGATAGGAAAACATTTCTCTGTATATGAGCAATAATTGTGCCAAATTTTATATGGATATCTTAATTTAATAATGAGTTACGCTCGTTAAAGTGATTTTCGGGAGGGGACCTCGTATGGGAGCTATGACCAATTATGGACTGATCTAAAAAAAATTTGATGGTAATATTTCTGTATATAAAAGCAATACTTGTACCATATACGGATATCTTACTTTAATAATGAGTTATACGCGTTTAAGGGATTTTCGGGAAGGGACTTTGTATGGGAGCTATTGCCAATTATGGACCAAAAAAAGCTTTCACTGTAATATTTACATGCATAAGAGCAATACTTATACCAAATTTTATATCGATATCTTAATTTAGTAATGAGTTATGCGCGTTTAAGTGATTTTCAGGAGGGGACTTTGTTTGGGAGCTATGACCAATTATGGGCCGATCGGAAAAACCTTCCACTGTAATATTTGTATGCAATACTTATACCAAATTTTATATCCATGTCTTAATTTAGTAATGAGTTAAGCGCGTTTAAGTGATTTTCGGGAGGGGACTTTGTATGGGAGCTATGTCCAATTATAAACCCATCAAAAAAAATTTTCCTCTAAATGAATTCTATTAACATAAGATTTTAATTTGTAAAATATGGAATAATCTTGCATAGTTTTCGAGAAAATTACATGAAAATGTATTAGAAATGCTTGTGTTTTATAAAAAATGAAAAAATATGAAACTGGTCAAATACAAATCATATTTTCTGGGTTAATGGCTGCCCATTTGGTTTCGTATTTACTCTTTGTCGTTGAGGGCAATCCTGTTTGATATATCATTTATTACTAAGTGCCATCTTTGTTTGTTCGAAATGTTGCTAGGATCTATGTTTAATAAGAAGGGGAAAACTTACGATTTCTTGTACAGTGTCTCGCATTAGTATTCGAATTTAGGTGTTCTTTTAAAATAAATAGTTTAATAATATTTATAGTGTGTAAAATTAATAATTAAATTTGATATATTGTCTAGAGAGTTCTAAGGTTTAATATAACACTCCTTAAAATGTGGATGAATTACATTTATTTAAATAAATTTAATTTTTTTTTAAAAAAAGTCCATAAAATTACTTCACAAAAGTATTTGACTTTTTCCTGTATTTCATAGTTGTTTCTAATTGAATTATCTGGATCTTAAGTCCCTTTTCGTACCACTATGATTGATATTTTCCGACAAAGTTGGCTAGTATATATTATTGTAGATATTAGCACTAATATATTTTAAATGCCTTAACGAAACGTCATCCCATACAGTGGATTTCAGTTTTTACTACTCATAACATTCACGATTATATTGCCTATTACAACAACACTGTATGTCCTAAATTTTGGGTTTATTTTGACCATATTAGATAACATTTAAACAGATATCAATATTTTTGAGTTAGACCATAATAATATGGTGACATTCAGCCTAGAGGCCATTGGTTATAAAAAGAATAATTCCACTATACAGAATGGCGTTTCTTCGAGGCATGCTTTGGAGTTGCACACTTCCACAATTTATTGAGAACTTAAAATGTATAACAGCTGATATGTAAATTTCCCCGAAAATTTTTTACCCTTGTATTATAAAAATGGACTTGAGTTCCAATAAATTAAATTAGCGATAGGATAATATATCTTGGAAAGTTTAAATACAGATTCTTTTAACAAAAAATTATATTTTTTAGATACCCATGTTGCGGTATACCTCACCGCTCAGAGGATTTTGTCTCCTGGCCACCCCAAAAAATGTTTGCGTGGGAGGGCCTTAGGGAAACTGTCGGGAGGAGGACAGAAATGCGAATTTGCCTCCACTCCCTGTTTTAAATCAAGGGGGAGGGGCT
>NC_060949.1:4522854-4524170 GCF_022045245.1 Lucilia cuprina
CTAGATCGTCTTAGAATCTAATAAGGACCCAGATTATATATACTTTTATGGGTCTTAGACGAATATTTCAATGTGTTACAAACGGAATGACAAAAACAATATACCCCCATCTTTTTTGATGGTGGGTATAAAAAGGAAGAACGTTTTTTTTTTTTGAAAATAAGGAAAAAGAAAAGGACTGTAGTGAATAATAAATCGATAAGAAATATAGCATAGTGTGTAAGAGTAAAAATGATTTTTTTAATCCCTTATAGCTGGCTATAATAAGCATAAGGCAGTAAAGTCGTGAAAACTGCAAAAACAAAAAACTACTAACGAATCAATCCAATTAAAACGGAAATGTCTTGATAATTAAAAAAAGGAACTGGTGACAAATTTTACCTTTTTTTATTTAAATAAGTTATTAAAAACGTATTCAGTGTATGGAATAATAACAATTATATAGCTCACTTAATTTAACCAACATAAGAGTCATACAAAATCTTCCTTAAGTATTATTACATTATTATATGAAAGAAATTTTAAACTTGTCATATGGAAGGCCAGTTACAAACAAAAAAGAAATTTAGAACCAACTATTAAAATAGAAAGAGTCCAGAAATAGTTTTTTTTTTTTTAAATAAGAGAAAAAGAAATTAAATAGATTTAAGATACGTTAAGGTAGTTGTGGAATCGTGAAAAATAATATTGTGAATCGTAATAGCGTCCAGTAGTTGTGTGTATGTTTATTTGAATCATGTGAAGCTCGCGGTAAACTGAAAAAAAGAATCAAGAATTAGAAAGAGAATACATATATATCTTAGGATTATTTACCAGAGCTTAAGAAGAACGCGTAAAAAGAAGTATTTTAAAAGTGTCAAGGTATATAACATATAACTCAGGGAGCTCCTTTAGTTGTAGAATATAGAAAATCAGAACCCAAATTAAGGAAGTAGAACCTTAAGCCCTGAAACAAAAAATTGAAAATATAAGATATATATAGAGAAAGAGTTTATGCGGTAAAAGATTATAAAAAACATTGAAAAAGATAATAAGAAATGCAGTGAATCGTTCAAATTATTAGTTTTTTGTATGTGTTTAGATTTAAGTTATATATTAAGTTTCTTTTATTATCTAATAAATATTTTGAATTGAAAATAATACTTACAATGTTGGTCTAATTAAGTAAAGGTAATGGCGACGATAGACCGGTAAGTGGTTAAAAGGGTCAGGTGGGTTTCGGGTCGCTGGAAAGAAAATTCTGTGGATCCATACGCGACAAGGTTGGGAGGGCAGATACAGAGGACGACATCTATCTCTGTAGAGGAAACGTGGTT
>NC_060949.1:4524270-4525314 GCF_022045245.1 Lucilia cuprina
CCTCTGTATCTGCCCTCCCAACCTTGTCGCGTATGGATCCACAGAATTTTCTTTCCAGCGACCCGAAACCCACCTGTTTTTTCAGTTTACCGCGAGCTTCACATGATTTAAATAAACATACACACAACTACTGGACGCTACTACGATTCACAATATTATTTTTCACGATTCCACAACTACCTTAACGTATCTTAAATCTATTTAATTTCTTTTTCTCTTATTTAAAAAAAAAAAACTATTTCTGGACTCTTTCTATTTTAATAGTTGGTTCTAAATTTCTTTTTTGTTTGTAACTGGCCTTCCATATGACAAGTTTAAAATTTCTTTCATATAATAATGTAATAATACTTAAGGAAGATTTTGTATGACTCTTATGTTGGTTAAATTAAGTGAGCTATATAATTGTTATTATTCCATACACTGAATACGTTTTTAATAACTTATTTAAATAAAAATAGGTAAAATTTGTCACCAATTCCTTTTTTTAATTATCAAGACATTTCCGTTTTAATTGGATTGAATAAATAAAAATTGTTACCTGGCTAATTACTTGGATGGCAGACTTTCCAGTATTGCGTGACTTCCTTCTTTTAAATTAGCCAGCTATAAGGGGTTAACAAAATCATGTTTACTCCTACACACTATGCTATATTTCTTATCGATTTATTGTTCACTACAGTCCTTTTCTTTTTCCTTATTTTCAAAAAATAATTTTCTTCCTTTTTTAAATTTACTTTTTCTTAAAATACTTGCACACTCACTTAACTTTTCTTTCACCAACTGTGCTATTTTCATTTCTATCGTGAGCTTAAATACCCTATTTTTGTCTTCCCCTACTGTTATGTAAATATAATTTCCCGCGAATTTCATTTTCCTACAATTCTGCTACATAAGATATTTATATATTTCCCCTACACATCATGTCGTAGCATTTTTCTGTCCGCCGATCATGTAATCCGCCTTTTTATTACATTAGATACTTTATCGCGGCATATTTTCTATTGGTTGATCTTATTTTCTTATTTATTTTGTTTTTGGCGGCTT
>NC_060949.1:4525414-4527072 GCF_022045245.1 Lucilia cuprina
TATAGAGATGCTAAGACGAGATCTAAATGGAGTCATGGCAAAAAAGAACGCATCGATCGATTCTCCTGGATTTTAAGTTGACCATTCGGTGACATAATTGGTTTGTATTAACAACCAATACCATTTTTCAGCAGCTCCTTCGACTAAAAGATGGAAATTATCTAAAACCTCCTTCAATGATACACCATATTGGCTTTGCAGTCGTTCTAACCGGAAAACGATGTCTTCGACAGCTAATTTGTTGTTGTCCCCATCGAATTCTAATCCCCATTTATCTATTATAGCTTCTTGTTTCTTCACTGGCTATGGATATGGCTCTTGATGACGGAGTTGAGGGAAGTTGAATTTCTGAGGCGTTGACTTGCATATTTTCATCATTGGAATTTCTGGGCACGCTTGCTTCTTTTAGTTTGCGGTTTAGGAGTGCTAGACATGATGGTATGGGACATATCTCTAATCTGTTCATTAGGCTTATTACTTTGAGCCATATCGATTTTAGTTTTAGGTTTAGACTGAGTTTTAGGAGTATTAGTTTTGGGAATTTTCGCAATACGTAAGGTGAAGATCGGTTTAAATCAAATTGCACTTGTCTATATCTTTTTCTTGATCTAGTATTAGAAGGACTATTGCTCATGATAATTTCAGAAGAAAGTTATCATCTAATTACTTTAGATCTTGTTATGTAATTTTAATTTAAAATTTTATTCGATTTAATACACTCACGGAAATTAATTGGGCAAAAATTATATGAAAAAAGGAATTATTTAGGAAATTGGTGAAATAATTTGAAAATATAAGTTATAGATAAATGAATAAGTTGAAAAATATTAGAATTAGAAAATAATTATATAACCACGATCGACAGACTACTCACACGCATTCTTGCTTTTGCAATGAAAATGAACGAAGATATATTAATGAAGGGATGAGTAATACTAATTATTTTAGTACTTTTTTAGCATATACACTACATATTTAGTAGTTTTCAGAATTGTTAACTTTTTAAAATGTTTTTTCTTTGAACATAATTTGCAAATTATAATAATTGACCAAAATTTAATGTAATTTTGTTTAATCTTTACCTTTAATTTGTATATATTTAATTAAAAATGTAGTTAAAAAGCTCAAATTTGTGTTTTTATATACATATATTTTAATATTTAAAATAAATATGTGCAAAACAAGGCAAACGTATGTATTTGCTACTTTTAAACTAAAATAAATATTTGTTTTGTGTTACATTATTATTATTTCTAAATTTCAGTTTTCCATACATGCATTTTTATGGAGATGAGAGTACAATGATTTCTCATTTCTTGTTTTTTCGCTTTTTCACTTATACAAGTGCAAAAGGTAGTAGTATATGTCTGCCGAACCTGGTTATATAACTAAAAAATCAAATAACTACTAAATGCTATAAAAATATAATTAAGATGAATTAAATCGTACTATATTGGTGAATAAATGAAATACATAAAAGATTAACTTAATAAATAATAATAATGATAATTATTAGACTAATAAATATATTAATAAGAAACAGAATAACAAATAAATAAGGTAAACTAACGAATAAATAAACTATCATCAAAATAAATGAATAATGTAGATGTAAAATAAACAAGATAAAGATTAATTATGGATATGAACAAATTTTT
>NC_060949.1:4527172-4529083 GCF_022045245.1 Lucilia cuprina
TTGATGATAGTTTATTTATTCGTTAGTTTACCTTATTTATTAGTTATTCTGTTTCTTATTAATATATTTATTAGTCTAATAATTATCATTATTATTATTTATTAAGTTAATATTTAATGTATTTCATTTATTCACCAATATAGTACGATTTAATTTATCTTGTTTATATTTTTATAGCATTTAGTAGTTATTTGGTTTGTTAGTTATATAACCAGGTTCGGCAGACATATACTACTACCTTTTGCACTTGTATAAGTGAAAGAGCGAAAAAACAAGAAATGAGAAATCATTGTACTCTCATCTCCATAAAAATGCATGTATGGAAAACTGAAATTTAGAAATAATAATGTAACACAAAACAAATATTTATTTTAGTTTAAAAGTAGCAAATACATACGTTTGCCTTGTTTTGCACATATTTATTTTAAATATTAAAATATATGTATATAAAAACACAAATTTGAGCTTTTTAACTACATTTTTAATTAAATATATACAAATTAAAGGTAAAGATTAAACAAAATTACATAAAATTTTGGTTAATTATTATAATTTGCAAATTATGTTCAAAGAAAAAACATTTAAAAAGTACTAGATCAAGAAAAAGATATAGACAAGTGCAATTTGATTTAAACCGATCTTCACCTTACGTATTGCGAAAATTCCCAAAACCTAATACTCCTAAAACTCAGTCTAAACCTAAAACTATAATCGATATGGCTCAAAGTAATAAGCCTAATGAACAGATTAGAGATATGTCCCATACCATCATGTCTAGCACTCCTAATCCGACACAAGCCGCGAATGTTTAGCTCAGGGTACTAGTAAACAGTTTGAAGAATCTGTTAAGCAATTAGTTCAACAAGGTGTTAACTCACAGTTATTCGAGATTAAGAAGACCATGGCCGAATTGACATCAACAGTCAGCAGATTAAGCATAGTGGTACAACAAACTCAACAGGAAATTAGCTGTCGAAGACATCGTTTTCCGGTTAGAATGACTGCAAAGCCAATATGGTGTATCATGGAAGGAGGTTTTAGATAATTTCCATCTTTTAGTCGAAGGAGCTGCTGAAAAATGGTATTGGTTGTTTATACAAACCAATTATGTCACCGAATGGTCAACTTAAAATCCAGGAGAATCGATCGATGCGTTCTTTTTTGCCATGACTCCATTTAGATCTCGTCTTAGCATCTCTATATCCTAGGCTGAAATGATAAAAATGATTAAGAAAAATCTCAGAGAAAATATTGGCAGAATAGTTTACCCGATGGCAGTTTCTTCGGTGGAAGAGTTAAGGATGAGTTGCCTAGATGCCGAAAAAACTTTCCTTTATCAGTAGCAAACAGGTACCAAAGACAAATTAATGAGCTGTATATGGATCAGGAAACTCAACCTGTTCGTGAAGAAACTTTTGATGAAGTAGCGGCCAAGGCAAACATTAGTATGCTGGAACTGTCGCCAAAATGGACACATGTTCATGGATTGCCCAGCAGAAGAAAGATCAATTTTCTGCTATCGTTGTGGAAAACCTGATGTCATAGCCCCTAATTGTGTCAATTGCCGCAATCGAAATTTTCCCAGGAACGAGGGGAGAGCGGGGGACCATCGTTCGTCACACAACCCGCAGTGACATCTACAAGAACAATAAAAACAAATGTAATACAAGAAGCAAAAACATTAAACAAATTATTACCCTAGCAAAAACATTTATACACTCTCGAAGAACGTCAAAAAAACTATGAATCTGTCCGAAATAGAATCTTTAACTCCGAAATCTCCATCCGTCGTCCAGCAATATTTAGAAGGATTAAAATGTTAAGAGAAAAATTCGCAGAAAGAAAACGAAATAGAAAACTAAGCAATTAAAACTGCTGATGAGAAATCTTCTTAGCCCAGACCATATGCTG
>NC_060949.1:4529183-4530382 GCF_022045245.1 Lucilia cuprina
TGTCCGCCGATCATGTAATCCGCCTTTTTATTACATTAGATACTTTATCGCGGCATATTTTCTATTGGTTGATCTTATTTTCTTATTTATTTTGTTTTTGGCGGCTTTTTTCACTTGATTGATTTTAATTTTCTTATAAATTCTTTTATTTGCTGATTTTCCTAATTTTTTGTGCTTCCAAATAAGTAATTTTTGCTTCATTCTCCGAATTAAGGCGCTTTCCCTATCTTACATATATTGTACCGCCTCGTGTATCAGGAGCTCATAATTTTCAGTAGTAGTATTTTCATTCAATTATTTTTTTTTAAAATTTCACAATTTTTTAAATTTTTCTATAGAAAAAATATGCATTCACATATCTGCATGAATGAAATACAACCTTACACTATTACGATATATGTGGCGTTGCAACACTTTTACTGCTTTTGACATTGTGAGCGGCCCTGTTTTCATTCATTTTGACAACAACTGGAGGGCAAGCACATGGATTATTTATTTGGTAAGTATTTTGGTAATTTTTTAATTTTAATGTTTCTTTTTCTTTTCAGGCTACAAAAAAAGGAGGACTACTTTAGCAGGTATAGTAAGTACTATCGTTCCGATTTTTTTATTTCATTTTATTAATATTTATACCCTACACCACTATAGTGGGGAGGGTATTATACGTTGGTGCTGATGTTTGTAACATACAAAAATATTGGTCCAATACCCACCTTAAAGTATACCGATCGATTCAGAATCATTTTCTGAGTCGATTAAGACATGTCCGTCCGTCCGTCTGTCCGGCTGGCTGGCTGTCCATGTAAACCTTGTGCGCAAGGTACAGGCCGCAATTTTCAAGATAATTTCATGAAATTTGTGTTTTTGGCACAGGGACGAAGCCTATTGAAAATGGTTGAAATCGGTCCATTATTTCACCTAGCCCCCATACAACCGTACCTCCCGATTTGAACTTTTTATGCCATAATTACGTCAAATATTCTATTATCTCTCTAAAAATTGGCATAAATAAGTTTTACATAAGTATTTATGACACTGCAGATTTTCGTAAGGATCGGCCCTTATTTGACCCTAGCCCCCCTATACAAACTTTCCTTCAAAAAATGTCTTAAACGTCTAAAATTGACTTGTAACCATTTGTATCGTAATGAAACTCAACAAAACTAACTGTTATTTAAAAATATATCCTTTTCCCAAAT
>NC_060949.1:4530482-4531522 GCF_022045245.1 Lucilia cuprina
AAGCCGCCAAAAACAAAATAAATAAGAAAATAAGATCAACCAATAGAAAATATGCCGCGATAAAGTATCTAATGTAATAAAAAGGCGGATTACATGATCGGCGGACAGCAAAATGCTACGACATGATGTGTAGGGGAAATATGTAAATATCTTATGTAGCAGAATTGTAGGAAAATGAAATTCGCGGGAAATTATATTTACATAACAGTAGGGGAAGACAAAAATAGGGTATTTAAGCTCACTATAGAAATGAAAATAGCACAGTTGCTGAAAGAAAAGTTAAGTGAGTGTGCAAGTATTTTAAGAAAAAGTAAATTTAAAAAAGGAAGAAAGTTATTTTTTGAAAATGAGGAAAAAGAAAAGGACTGTAGTGAACAATAAATCGATAAGAAATATGGCATAGTGTGTAGGAGTAAACATGATTTTGTTAACCCCTTATAGCTGGCTAATTTAAAAGAATGAAGTCACGCAATACTGGAAAGTCTGCCATCCAAGTAATTAGCCAGGTAACAATTTTTATTTGTTCAATCCAATTAAAACGGAAATGTCTTGATAATTAAAAAAGGAATTGGTGACAAATTTTACCTATTTTTATTTAAATAAGTTATTAAAAACGTATTCAGTGTATGGAATAATAACAATTATATAGCTCACTTAATTTAACCAACATAAGAGTCATACAAAATCTTCCTTAAGTATTATTACATTATTATATGAAAGAAATTTTAAACTTGTCATATGGAAGGCCAGTTACAAACAAAAAAGAAATTTAGAACCAACTATTAAAATAGAAAGAGTCTAGAAATAGTTTTTTTTTAAATAAGAGAAAAAGAAATTAAATAGATTTAATATACGTTAAGGTAGTTGTGGAATCGTGAAAAATAATATTGTGAATCGTAGTAGCGTCCAGTAGTTGTGTGTATGTTTATTTGAATCATGTGAAGCTCGCGGTAAACTGAAAAAACAGGTGGGTTTCGGGTCGCTGGAAAGAAAATTCTGTGGATCCATACGCGACAAGGTTGGGAGGGCAGATACAGAGG
>NC_060949.1:4531622-4532651 GCF_022045245.1 Lucilia cuprina
AATGAATGTGTCGTATGTTTTTCTCTATGAATGTGTCGAATAAATGAGATGTGTGCTGGGTTGAATGATGATGGATGAAAGATATCATATACAAAAGATACCGATTAAATTTCCTTCCTTGTCCAGATATGTTCAGAGTTTACTCTGTTCATATTCGACTTACCACAGCGTGTCACTGTGAGTAAGAACGACGTCTACGGCTTATTGAAGGATCGTGCTTCGGTCCACCGGTTACGTCTCTAGATGCTGTTGCCGAATCAACAGAGCCATAGTAGTGTGGTTGTCTTACAACGTGACTACTTTGGCAAGAGATTAGATAGCTCGAGTATTCCAGCAAAGTACTTGCGCATGGTACCGGTCATAGCCAATGTGCAAAAATTGCCACCTGCGTCTTCATTGAAGACAAAGGGGCGATGGTAGACTGTTCTCAAGTCTACCCAGTGGATGAAAAATACCACCGTGAGATAAGGCCGACACGGCAAGTGCTCACGTTAAAACTATCGACAGTCTGTTGAGGACGGTGCGGACGTGTTTCTACAAGTAGTATCTTTCACAGTGAAAGTTAGTGAATTATATAGTGAGCGATAGTGAAATATAAAGCTGGGACTCCACAGATTCAGAATCTGTAAAAATTTTGAAAATCGGTTAAGTGATTCCGTCAATGCGTTCGGATTAGAATCCGTATCGGTTTTTGTGTGTTGGCTGTATATATTATATAAGTTAACAACGGTGTTGGCACTGCCAACAAAATCATTTCTTCAATATAAGCTCTTTTCATACACGCGTATCCGCTCTAATTACAAATTGATTTCTTGCAATAACCATCTTGCTTGATCAGCGTTTATATCGTCGCGCATGTTGGTGCAATATGATAAATGAACCAAGGTGCCAACAAGTGTGGCCGACGAACGTCAGTCTGGATGAGACATCGAACGGAGCGATTATTAGTTAATTAATCATTATTTAAATTTAAATTAATAAAATTAATTGTAATATTATATTATATTTTTCCTTGTGAGTTTCATTTAT
>NC_060949.1:4532751-4535110 GCF_022045245.1 Lucilia cuprina
AAGCAGTCACCTTGAGACTCCGCTGACCAAAGAAGTCTCAAGACTTTGTTTATTTTTGTATAGACAAAAACAAACAGCACACACGTTGTATATAATATATACAGCCAATACACAAAAACCGATACCGATTCTAATCCGAACGCATTGACGGAATCACTTAACTGATTTTCAAAATGTTTACAAATTCTGAATCTGTGGAGTCCCAGCTTTATATTTCAATATCGCTCACTATATAATTCACTAACTTTCACTGAAAATTTCACTGTGAAAGATACTACTTGTAGAAACACGTCCGCACCTCTACAGTGGAATGTTGAGGACAGATCCCGAAAAAGTGAAGAAGAGAAATCCCGAAATTTAGGCACAGCCGGCTGGTATCGCCGATTTATAAAGGACTTCTCTACGATATCAGCTCCCTTAACAGATACCCTTAAAAAGAGTCCGAAATTCCAAATGACTCCCAAAGCGATTCAATCTTTCGAGTATTTAAAAAAATCCCTGTCTTACGACATGCAGACTTCGCCAAGCGGTTTTACATCCAATGTGATGCTGGTGATTATGGTATTGGTGCTGTGTTGTATCAGCTCAATGGTAATGAGGAGGAACATCCAATAGCATTCTTCTCACTAAAACTTAACAACTGCCAAAGAAATTATAGTGTGACAGAGAAGAAATGCCTGGCAGCGGTGGTGGCCGTCAAAAAGTTCCGGCCGTATGTTGAGATGATGCCGTTTACTATAGTGACTGATCACGCGAGCCTGAAATGGTTAATGCCACTCAAGGACTTAACTGGTAGATTAGCCCGCTGGTCTCTTCAGCTTCAAGCATTAGATTTCGAAATAATGCACAGAAAAAGATCGGAATATCCTAACAATGTAGCTGACATGTTATCCAGGTTACCAGACCATGAACACGTAGAAGAGCTAAATATGGAGGAAATATTCTATTTCGAAACAGCGGAATTCGAAAGTGAAGAGTACTTGGATCTGATAAAACATTTCCAAGAAAATAGTCATGAACTTCCAGATCTAAAAGTTGACGATGGTAAAGTTTCTTTCGAACAAGGAGACGACGAATATAAGTGGATGATGTGGATACCATCAAACATAACCCAACCTTTTATAGAAAAAGCACACGCAACACTAACAACAACTCACGGTGGTGTGGCCAAGACACTGGAAAGGTTGAAAAGGTTCTTTTATTGCCCTAAAATGGCTTTTCAAGTCAAAATGTTTATACAAAAACTGTCAAATTTGTAAAAAAATAAAGCCAACTAACCAGAATCTTATGCCCGCAATCGGAAAACCTGTTATTACCGAAAGGCCGTTTTAAAAACTATATGTTAACTTTATGGGAAAATACCCAAGGTACTCCTATATCTTCATAGTGGAAACTGCTATATCTTCATAGTGGTTGATCATTTTACTCAATTCACTTTCCTAAAAGCGATGAAAGAAGCGTCTGCAAGTAATGTCATAGAATTCCTAGTGCATGAGATTTTCCATAAGTTCGGAGTTCCCGAAATCAATCACAGCGACAACGGTGCACAATTCATTTCAAAAAGTTTTGAAAATTTAATAAAAACATATAAAATCAAACACATAAAAACTGCAGTATACTCGCCACCAAGCAACGCAAGCGAAAGAGTCAACCGTTTTGTCAGCAATAAGGGCTTATCTAAAAGACGACCACAGGGATTGGGACCTATACTTATCTGAGATAGAATGCACACTGAGAACCGCTGTCCACTCTGCTACTGGTTTTACACTGTTCTTTGCTCTTTCGGATACCATATGTTTCCTAGTAGAGCAGAATATAAACTTAGCTGAAAATTAGAATCTCTAACTGACCATCAAATCTTAGAGGTGGATCGAAACGATATGTTGGAAATCATTAGACAACAAATTAAAATAAACCTACAAAAAGCCTACGAAAGAAGTGTGAAAATATATAATCAAAGAGCTCGAGTGGTTACTTTCGCTCAGGGCAAGAAGTCTATCGTCGAAACACTGTCTTAAGCGACTTTGTGCAGAACCGAAACGCGAAATTTTGTAGAAAATTTTTGAAATGTAGAGTAGTCCGACCTGTCGGTAACAATATGTACGAATTAGAAACGCTACAAGGAAAAACACTAGGTGTATATCATGTAAAAGATATCAAAATATAAGAAAATCAACTAAAGAGAAAAAGTGCAATATTAGGACATAAGCAAAGATCAATTATACACACAATTTAACTAAATATTACAAAACGCAATTATTACTTTGCTTTTTAGATTCTAAGATTGACTGACACATAAATAAGATATCTGTGATATATATTTACTTAAGTACCTGATAGTTTAAGAGTAAAATAATTA
>NC_060949.1:4535210-4540777 GCF_022045245.1 Lucilia cuprina
TCCCAAAGCGATTCAATCTTTCGAGAATTTAAAAAAATCCCTGTCTTACGACATGCAGACTTCGCCAAGCGGTTTTACATCCAATGTGACACTGGTGATTATTGTATTGGCGCTGTGTTGTATCAGCTCAATGGTAATGAGGAGGAACATCCAATAGCATTCTTCTCACAAAAACTAAACAACTGCCAAAGAAATTATAGTGTGACAGAGAAGGAATGCCTGGCAGCGGTGGTGGCCGTCAAAAAGTTCCGGCCGTATGTTGAGATGATGCCGTTTACTATAGTGACTGATCACGCGAGCCTGAAATGGTTAATGTCACTCAAGGACTTAGCTGGTAGATTAGCCCGCTGGTCTCTTCAGCTTCAAGCATTAGATTTCGAAATAATGCACAGAAAAGGATCGGAAAACGTTGTAGCTGACATGTTATCCAGGTTACCAGACCATGAACACGTAGAAGAGCTAAATATGGAGGAAATATTCGATTTCGAAACAGCTGAATTCGAAAGTGAAGAGTACTTGGATCTGATAAAACATGTCCAAGAAAATAGTCATGAACTGCTAGATCTAAAAGTTGACGATGGTAAAGTTTCTTTCGAACAAGGAGACGACGAATATAAGTGGAAGATGTGGATACCATCAAACATAACCCAACCTTTTATAGAAAAAGCACAAGCAACACTAACAACAACTCACGGTAGTATGGCCACGACACTGGAAAGGTTGAAAAGGTTCTTCTATTGCCCCAAAATGGCTTTTCAAGTCAAAATGTTTATACAAAAACTGTCAAATTTGTAAAGAAATAAAGCCAACTAACCAGAATCTTATGTCCGCAATCGGAAAACCTGTTATCACCGAAAGGCCGTTTCAAAAACTAGATGTTAACTTTATGGGAAAATACCCAAGGTACTCCTATATCTTCATAGTGGAAACTGCTATATCTTCATAGTGGTTGATCATTTTACTCAATTCACTTTCCTAAAAGTGATGAAAGAAGCGTCTGCAAGTAATGTCATAGAATTCCTAGTGCATGAGATTTTCCATAAGTTCGGATTTCCCGAAATCATCCACAGCGACAACGGTGCACAATTCATTTCAAAAAGTTTTGAAAATTTAATAAAAACATATAAAATCAAACACATAAAAACTGCAGTATACTCGCCACAAAGCAATGCAAGCGAAAGAGTCAACCAATCCGTTTTGTCAGCAATAAGGGCTTATCTAAAAGACGACCACAGGGATTGGGACCTATACTTATCTGAGATAGAATGCACACTGAGAACCACTGTCCACTCTGCTACTGGTTTTACACCGTTCTTTGCTCTTTCGGATACCATATGTTTTTTAGTGGAACAGAATATAAACTTAGCCGAAAATTAAAATCTCTAACTGACCATCAAATCTTAGAGGTGGATCGAAACGACAAGTTGGAAATCATTAGACAACAAATTAAAATAAACCTACAAAAAGCCTACGAAAGAAGTGTGAAAATATATAATCAAAGAGCTCGAGTGGTTACTTTCGTCCCAGGGCAAGAAGTCTATCGTCGAAACACTGTCTTAAGCGACTTTTCGCAGAACCGAAACGCGAAATTTTGTAGAAAATTTTTGAAATGTAGAGTAGTCTCACCTGTCGGTAACAATACGTACGAATTAGAAACGCTACAAGGGAAAACACTAGGTGTATATCATGTTAAAGATATCAAAATATAAGAAAATCAACTAAAGAGAAAAAGTGCAATATTAGGACATAAGCAAAGATCAATTATACACACAATTTAACTAAATATTTAAATCGCAATTATTACTTTGCTTTTTAGATTCTAAGATTGACTGACACATAAATAAGATATCTGTGATATATATTTACTTAAGTACCTGATAGTTTAAGAGTAAAATAATTATAAAATGTTGATTTAACTCACCAGAATTTGTGCAATATAGAGTAAGGAAAACCAATCTGTGATCCAATTTAGTTTAATAGTAAAAATTTCGTTGTCTTTTCCGATATGTATTTTGGATTTTAGGGCAAGTGCAATATTTCTTTATGTTGTGCCAGTCCAATAAGATTAAGTTACATCTGAAAGGAAAGAGAAATCACAAAGTGAGAATTCATAAAAATACAAATTGTTTCACAGTTTATACTTCCCGTAAAGTGGTGTTCGGGGTAAATCGAGAGTTAAAACGTCTCTCAATCCTTTCTTCTCAAAAGGTTTGAAGAGATGTATGACGAATACTGAGCAACTGAGACTCTTCTTCAGGGTCATGGGCGGACCTTAGGGAAACTGTCGGGAGGAGGCCAGAAATGCGAATTTGCCTCCACTCCCTGTTTTAAATCAATGGGGAGGGGCTTACGGCCAATGGAGACACTACCTCCTGCCCGAGTCCCGGTGTAATTTGTTTGTTTTTTTGTTAGTAAGTTTTCTTAGTTTTTTGTTAGTTTATTTTGTTTTTAATTTTTTTTGTTAATATATTAGTTTATTAGTTTTTCGTTCGTTTTTTATTTAGCTTGTTTTTTTTTGGTAGTGTTTTTTTTTTTTGTTTTGTTGGTAAAGTTGTTTATTGATAGGCTGAAAATAAATAAAAATATTAATAAAATGAAATAAAAAAATCGGAACGATAGTACTTACTATACCTGCTAAAGTAGTCCTCCTTTTTTTTAGCCTGAAAAGAAAAAGAAACATTAAAATTAAAAAATTACCAAAATACTTACCAAATAAATAATCAATGTGCTTGTCCTCCAGTTGTTGTCAAAATGAATGAAAACAGGGCCGCTCACAATGTCAAAAGCAGTAAAAGTGTTGCAACGCCACATATATCGTAATAGTGTAGGGTTGTATTTCATTCATGCAGATATGTGAATGCGTATTTTTTCTATAGTAAAATTTAAAAAATTGTGAAATTTAAAAAAAAAATGATGAAAATGCTACTACTGAAAATTATGAGCTCCTGATACATGAGGCGGTACAATATATGTAAGATAGGGAAAGCGCCTTAATTGTGGGAATTAAGCAAAAATTACTTATTTGGAAACACAAATAACTAAGAAAATCAGCAAATAAAAAAAATTTATAAGAAAATTAAAATCAATCAAGTGAAAAAAGCCGCCAAAACACAAAATAAATAAGAAAATAAGATCAACCAATAGAAAATATGCCGCGATAAAGTATCTAATGTAATAAAAAGGCGGATTACATGATCGGCGGACAGAAAAAGGCTACGACATTATGTGTAAGGGAAATATGTAAATATCTTATGTAGCAGAATTGTAGGAGAAAGAAATTCGCGGGAAATTATATTTACATAAAAGTATGGGAACACAAAAATAGGGTATTTAAGCTCACGATAGAAATGAAAATAGCACAGTTGCTGAAAGAAAAGTTAAGTGAGTGTGCAAGTATTTTAAGAAAAATAAATTTAAACAAGTTAGAGTGCTATATTCGGCTGTGCCGAATCTTAAATACCCTTCACTATGTTATTACTTCTATGTTATTACTTTTCTAATTGATAAATATTTGTAGAAATAAGTTTTCTCCCAAATCCCAAAAGTTAAATCTATTACAATTCCAAGATTTATTGAACATTATAAATTTAGTAATTTGCATGTATGCATGTGTGTGAAAGATTTAGAGATTTTCAAAATATAAATACATATATAATTTTGTTCTACACAAAATTTGTTAAAGCGCTTTTTGGAGCTGGACCTAGTATAGGAGAAATAGAATTTTTGTATATGTATCATTATGTATCAATAGCTTTATTTGGTAATAAGTAATGTGCGATTAAGAGATTTTCGTAAAACGACTTTGTATGGGAGCTATGTCCAATTATGTATATAAAGAGAAAATATTGTGTAAAAAATATTGTGAATCTAACTGATTTTCTGGACCTAGTATGAGAGCTATGACCAAATATGGATCGTTCGTAAAGTAATATTTATGCTAAATGTATGGATATAAATATTTGGTTATGAGTTATGTGCGTTTTTTCTGATTATCGGAAGAGAACCTTGTATGTGTGTTTTTCTAAAAGCGACCTTATATGGGAGCTATGATCAATTATTGACGGATCGGAATGGATATCTTAATTTAGTAATGAGTTATGTGCGTTTAAGTTATTTTCGGGAGGGCACCTTGTATGGGAGCTATGACCAGTTATGGACCGATGAAAAAAAATTATTAGTAATATTTTTGTGTATATGAGCAATACTTGTCCCAAGTTTAATATCGTTATCTTAATTTAGTAATGAGTTATGCACGTTTAACTGATTTTTGGGAGGGGACCTTATATGGGAGCTATGACCAAATATGGACCGATCGAAAAAATCTTTCATTGTAATATTTCTGTATATAAGAGCAATACTTATCCCAAATTTAATATCGATATCTTAATTTAGTAATGAGTTATGCACGTTTAAGTGATTTTGGGAGGGGACCTTGTTTGGGAGCTATGACCAAATATGGACCGATCAAAAAAATCTTTCATTGTAATATTTCTGTATATATGGGCAATACTTTTACCAAATTTAATATCGATATCTTAATTTAGAAATGAGTATTGCACGTTTAAGTGATTCCGCGAGGGGCCTTGTATGGGAGCTATGACCAATTGTGGACCGATGGAAAAATTTTTTCCTTGATATGAATTTTATTGACATAAAACTTTAAATTGTAAAATTTTGTGAAGATATCGATATTGTAACGGAAGTTATTAACAATAAACACATTTTCCATATGTACATTTGTATGGGAGGTATATGAAATTTTGAACAGATTTTTTCCGATTTTTAACAGTGGCATCAATAGATGTATTTCTGACAAAATTCATCAATTTATCTGCAGTAGTTTTTGTAAAAAGTACAAATAAATATGTGAAAAATCGCCATTTTTTCTGAAACTATTTCACCGATCTTGCTGATTTTCAATACCAAACTGCTTAACAATGAATATTCGTTTTAACGTGAGCGTGTTTTATACAGACAGACAGACGGACATATCTAGATCGACTCAGAATTTCATAAGGATCAAGAATATATACATTGTTGGGTCTTAGATGAGTATTTATTAGTGTTACAATCGGAATGACAAACTGATATATACCCTCTATCACCACTGATGGTGGTGGAGGGTATAAAAAGGAAGAAAGTTTTTTTTTTGAGAATAAGGAAAAAGAAAAGGACTATAGTGAACAATAAATCGATAAGAAATAAAGCATAGTGTGTAGGAGTAAAATGATTTTGTTAATCGCTTATAGCTGGCTAATTTACAAGAAGGAAGTCACGCAATACTGGAAAGTCTGCCATCCAAGTAATTAGCCAGGTAACAATTTTTATTTATTCCTTTTAAATAATTTGCGGAATAAGGCAGTAAAGTCGTGAAAACTTCAAAAACAAAAAACTACTAACCCATCAATCCATTTAAAACGGAAATATCTTGATAATTAAAAAAAGGAACTGGTGACAAATTTTACCTTTTTATACCCTTCACCTTCG
This sequence comes from Lucilia cuprina, assembly GCF_022045245.1. Classification (NCBI taxonomy): domain Eukaryota; kingdom Metazoa; phylum Arthropoda; class Insecta; order Diptera; family Calliphoridae; genus Lucilia; species Lucilia cuprina. The sequence continues at coordinate 4,540,698 of NC_060949.1, forward strand.
TGAGAAGGGTATATATAAGTTTGTCATTCCGTTTGTAATTTCTATAATATAATTTTCCGACCCTATAAAGTATATATATT
>NC_060949.1:4540877-4543344 GCF_022045245.1 Lucilia cuprina
AATTCAAATCGTTATCCAACCAAAATCTGAAAGCATTGTCCAATGTATGTTTTTGTTGTTTTGAAATCCAATGATAGAATTTAATTATAACTCTGAATGCTTAAAAAAGCATGCTTTTGTTGAAAAGCATGAAGGAGTATATGTAAACACATATTTCGATAGCTTTTCGTTTAAGTTTTTTCCTAATGAATGAGCTCATCCCACTTTTGGCATAATAAATTACCTGAAAATTATAAGTAAACATATTTATTATACATATGCATGTATGTAAGTATATGCAGGCCTATTCGGAATAATAATTCCCCGCTAGTTTGTTTCCTTTTGAAGCTTAATGTATAGCATTAAGCAACAAACTTCCAAAAAATATATATTCAGAATAGTCCCGATCGTACAATTGTTCTTACATTAGCAATAAGTAACGAAACAGACCCACAGTCTTATTAATCTCCGAGTTCCATCTAAAACAATGTATCACATAATTGTTAAAAAACATTTCTAGTTTTTATGTAGTTTATTATGCAGTCTATTAAGAATAATTATTAAAGAAAACAATGTTAAATATATATACAATTTGTATATTTTTCCTTATAAAATTCTTCTTCGTACTAGATTTAAAAATGTAAATACAAGCAGCTGATTTGTTTCAGTGATGTCATCAATAACAAAAGAAAAGCGTACATCATTAATAATCATTTTCTAATCTGTTTTAGCTGAAAGACGTTTTTGCTAAGAGCTTGGTAGGTAAAAAGAAACCTTATTTTGTTAATATGTTACGTGTCCCAAAAGGCATTGTAATGGTGATGCCAACTAGCTCAACGGCTCACCTAGGGAAAGGTTCCAACCCACCATTACAACCTAAAGGACAAGCACAACGAATTAAAAATAATTCAACTATAACAACAACAAAAATTATCACGAACGAAAATTGCACCTCGAGATAGTAGGTAGAGCTGTTACATACCTCACGACTGCCCTCCCAACCTGGACTGCTATTCATTCCTAAACTTTCATATTTTTATTGCAGTCCCCATGATTGCACTTCAACCACACTTACCTCACATCGTTAACTTAAACCCCAGAAACAAAAATTACCACATGACAAACATTTCTAATTTCACATTACAAATAATTTATTAAATTTAATTTTAAATTGTAATCTAAAAAGAAAACTAAACTAGCCTTAACTATTCTTTTGTTTTGTCTTTTACAAATAGAAACTTTTTTTGAGTAAATTTAAATCGAACGGTTAATGAAAACCAATGGTAATATTATTCTTTTTGTTAATTTGTCTTCAAACAGAAATAATAAAAAATATAAAAAAATTGTCTTTTAACTAATGTCTAAATATAATAACGACTAACAAATTATTTTAATTTTAAGGGCAAGAATATATTCTAACCTAAATTTGTGGATATATAAGTATAAATTTTATTTCTCTAATTAACAAACAACAGACCTTCCACAACCTATAAAGTTTACCTCAGGCTTTCTTTAAGAATTTTAATTACTATTTATCAATAAACCTAACCTAAAGGAGCTCGCTTAGGTTACCACAGTGCCTTTAATATAACACTAAATGTTCTTGTTTAAATTGACTTCATCCTCACTTGTTTTATTAAACTTTATATGTTGCAAAAATACTCTATTGGAATCACACAAAAAAAATGTTTTTATCGCAATTAAAAAGAAAAAACAATCTCACAAATGTAGGTACTATTACTCTATTATTCCCCTTATTACAACAATTCAAAACTTAAAGAACTATGACTATGTGAAAATAAAAAAAAATTAAAACTAATTGTAAAAAAAAGAAAAAAAAAAAAATAACACTAAAGCTTATTAACGTCTAAATTCCCTTTTTTTAAGATCGCTAGTCACAACACTTAATATGTATATATAAAACTAATTTAAGATGGCGATTTAAATGGAGCTAATTTATCGGCTTATATAAAGCATCCATTTTTAAATATGTCGGACTATATATATATGAAATCGTTTGATTTAATTTTCAATGTCTGTATTATTTACTTTTCTTCTTTTAATAATCTTTTTTTTTCGCTTCAAATATCTTCGCACTTAATTTTTCACTGGAGGCTGCTTTTGCCCAGGATTCTTGTTTTATTTATTGTCTACTTACAGGTTACAATTGCCTTGGCTTTTTACCCAAAATAAATTTCTACCTTGACTTCTATTTGGTGTTGGTAACAGATGGCCTGTCGTAGCTTCTTCAAAAACCATTTTCCTTGCGTTAAATTTTCCTTCAGCCTCCAGTTTTTTTCTTGTTTTAATACCAGCTTCAGCTTATGTATTTGTGTATAATAATGTAAAATTTTGTCCTCAATTTACTTGTTGTTATTATCAATTTATTTCAATATTTAATCTTTAAATTTATTTATTAAATTTTTAACACCTTTTCAGATTTGTGCTTCTATTGTGTTGTAACTTTGATCTAGTAATGGCGCTTGTC
>NC_060949.1:4543444-4550743 GCF_022045245.1 Lucilia cuprina
AAATAAAATTTATACTTATATATCCACAAATTTAGGTTAGAATATATTCTTGCCCTTAAAATTAAAATAATTTGTTAGTCGTTATTATATTTAGACATTAGTTAAAAGGCAATTTTTTTTATATTTTTTTTATTATTTCTGTTTGAAGACAAATTAACAAAAAAATAATATTACCATTGGTTTTCATTAACCGTTCGATTTAAATTTACTCAAACAAAAAGTTTCTATTTGTAAAAGACAAAACAAATGAATAGTTAAGGCTAGTTTAGTTTTCTTTTTAGATTACAATTTAAGAATAAATTTAATAAATTATTTGTAATGTGAAATTATAAATGTTTGTCATGTGGTAATTTTTGTTTCTGGGGTTTAAGTTAACGATGTGAGGTAAGTGTGGTTGAAGTGCAATAATGGGGACTGCAATAAAAATATGAAAGTTTAGGAATGAATAGCAGTCCAGGTTGGGAGGGCAGTCGTGAGGTATGTAACAGCTCTACCTACTATCTCGAGGTGCAATTTTCGTTCGTGATCATTTTTTTTTGTTGTTATAGTTGAATTATTTTTAATTAGTTGTGCTTGTCCTTTGGGTTGTAATGGTAGGTTGGAACCTTTCCCTAGGTGAGCCGTTGAGCTAGTTGACATCACCATTACAATGCTTTTTGGGACACGTAACAATATGGCGCCCAATCAAATAATAAAGCGTTAGGATGTATAAACATACAAGTCCCTAACTTGCTAAGTAAATATGTATGTATGTCATCTAAATGTACAAAATAATAAACCAATAGAATTCTACCATAAACTAAATGTCGTACAACGTTGGTTATAGACAATATGATCATGGTCTGTAGACCTTATGGTTCCAAATTATTAAAAATTTATGTATTTGTGCAGCAGTTTCATAGATTGTAAAACTATAACTAACTGAATGTACGAGTCCATAATACAGGAACAGTAAAAATCCGGAACGTGCAAGATTTTAATAATAATAATAATAATAATAATAATATAAAACTGTCATTTGGGGATTTAGCTGTTCATTTTCAAAATTTAGTTTCAGTAAAGTTTTACTTATATATAATTTGTTTTCTGTTAAATGTAATGTTAGAGAATATCGGTCTTGAGCCCGAAGTCAAGGCTTGTTATAATATTTATCTAGATTACAAATATACTATTTATATGCGTATTTGATCCATAGAAGATAAAAATATTGTGAATATAAGGTATACAGAATACAATCATTTTCTTTTTGTTTAATGTTTAAATTTGACTTATGCACATTCGAGAAGTCCTTAAAAGGCACGAGATTGATAAATAGTGAAAACGAATAATAAAATTATGCACAACCACATATAATCCATTTTTGTTAACTGAACCCATATATATATAGTCCTTGTTTTAAAAATATTTTTTTTGTTTTGTTGTGATTGTTTTTCATATTACATTTTTTTAACAGTATAAAAACCAAAAAAAAAAAAGAGAAATTTTTACAATTTAAAACAAATCAAAAATTAACCTTGCTATAGTAATATTATCAGTATTTTTTTATGTATACATCTAGTTTGTTTAAAAGTAGTATAATAAATTAATGTCAAATAATTGTTTTTTTTTGTGTTTAGATAGTTTCAAAATTGTGTATGATTAAATTATATGTTTTTAGTTTCCACACAATATAAAAATAAAGTCGCTATAGTTTAATACAAACATAAAACTCTTGCGGATAATATAACACAATTAATTCATATTTTCAAATTAGGTAATTAATTTTTATTTGGCTTTAACAGTTATGTCTACAGCTGACAAAAGCGATTTAAAAAGACATAGGGCTAGAAACATTTCAATTGATTTAAATAGGTCTTCGCCACAAATTAAAGAAAAATACGCAAAAGACAATAGAGCGAGAAGAATGCAACCACCACCTACTAATTCTAACATTATTGACATGTCAAATACAATAAATACACGTAACGTCAACACGGGAGCAATACCAAAGAACCGCACCGATGATGGCGCTGCATCCATTCAAAGTGCACATTTATCAGATGAATTGCCTCATTCTGTTAAAGAGATGGTGATAGATAGTGTTGATAATATGAGGAATTCGTTAAAACACTCAGTGCGTGATATGGTGAACGAATCTGTGAATAGAGAAATAGGAAAAATTCATAACAGTTTAAGTCTATTAAATAATGCGGTTAGGGCTTTATCGTTAAGCCAAAATAATATACAAACTCCCAATGCTCCGGTCGGAAATAACCAAAATCCGAACATGCGTCAATTTGATTTCCCACCTCCAACCATTGACGGTAACAATATAAGTGTCAATCGTACTAATGCGGCACAGCCCGAGTATTCCAGGCCTCCTCCATCATCAGTCCCACAGTTAGCCCCAAATTTTAATCCTGTAAATTATTATGCAAATAGAGCACGTGTAGATAGGTTTGGTTTGAAATTTGATGGAGAAGAAACTCACCTTTCAGTAGAATCTTTTGTTTTCCGATTGGAATATTGTCAGCGTCAGTATCAAATTCCTTGGAAGGAGATATTGGATGATTTTCACCTTTTGGTAACTGGCCAGGCAATGGACTGGTATTGGCTGTATGTGGAAACCAAGCCAGTGTCAAACTGGGAAACATTACGCCATTCCTTATTGAGCCGTTTCAGAACACACAGGACCAATCTAGACATCATGCATGAATTAGTGGAAAGAAAACAAAAAGTAGGTGAGAGTATTAATAGCTTCTTCTATCAACTAAATCTATTACGCTCAAAATTACAACAACCGATTTCTGAATTTGAGTTGATTAAATTAGCAAAAATGAATTTAAGAGACAATATAGGTCGTATAGTTTATCCAATACCTATTTCTTCACTTGAACAATTGAGAATTGAGTGTGTAGAGGCGGAAAGACAGTTTTCAAAACGAGACTTTAAAATCCCAACACCACCAACTCGTAAATATGTCCAAGAATTAAATATTTCTCAGGACGATTATCCAATAAGCCATGTTGAAGAAATAAGTAGTCTTGTAACTTGTTGGAATTGCAGACAAACTGGACACATATTCATTGATTGTCCCTCTACACAACGTCATCTTTTTTGTTATAAGTGTGGTAAGCCTGATGTCATAACCCCTAATTGCCCAAATTGTAAGAATCGGGAAACCAAAGGCGGGGCGTGAAGTATACTGGGGAATCACGTCCCGGGACCCCAAACCAACAACAGTAGAGCCTAATAGGGAAATATGCTTTGCCAAAATGCGTCACGTTCTTCCAATAGAAGTGCGCCAACAAAACTATAAAGAGACCAGACAAAGAATATTTAATGAAAATTCTACAGAAAATTTTAATGATATGAATAAATTTCGACCTAACTTAACAGAAAGATTAGATAAAATGGAGAAAAGATATTTGAAAATTTTGCAATTAATTTTAAGCAAAACGTAAATTAATATCTGAATCCATAATTCTAGCTGCTAAAAATGATCCGCGACCTTTTGTACAAATTTCAATTGAAAATGAAATCTATACGGCCTTATTAGATTCGGGGGCAACAGTAAGCATCCTTGGAAAAAATTGTAGGGAAGTTGTTGATCGCATTAAACCTGAAATAACTAATTATTGTGCAAGTGTCTACACATCGTCAGGGCAACCTTTCAGGGTGCTAGGCCGAGTAGTTTTACAAGTGCAATATAAAGGTGAATGCAAAAATATAACTTTCTACTTATGTCCAAAGTTAGAGCTGGATATATATCTCGGTATAGATTTCTGGAAAGAATTTAACATTGCTCCGGATATATTGAAAAGTGAGGAAATTAGTATAGAATTAGTAGAACAAGTACAGGGAAAGGTAGAAAATGAAAACATGGAATTACACCAATTGACTTCTGAGCAAAATAAGAAACTTCTGGAAGTCAAAGGCAAATTTGCGACATTTGAGGATCAAGGTTTAGGTTGTACCAGTTTTGAAAAGCATGTGATAAAAATACTAGATGGTTCTGAGCCGGTAAAAGAAAAGCATTATCCAATCTCTCCGGCAGTAAAAGAATTAGTATATAAAGAAATAGATAACATGTTGGAGCTTAAAGTCATTGAAGAGAGTAAAAGCCCGTGGAGCAATAGAACAACATTAGTTCGAAAACCTGGTAAAAATCGCCTATGTCTAGATGCCAGAAAGTTAAATGCGGTAACGATAAAGGATGCGTATCCGTTGCAAAATATCGACGGAATACTTAGCCGAATAGATCAAACGAACTATATAAGTAGTGTCGACTTAGAATATGCGTTCTGGCAAATTGAACTCGAAGAGGAATCCAGACCATATACCGCCTTTACCATACCCGGTAGACCCTTATATCAGTTTCGCGTAATGCCATTTGGATTATGTAACGCGGCCCAACGTCTATGCGTCTAATGGATAAAGTCATCCCTGCCAAACTGAAGTCCAATGTTTTTATCTACCTTGATGACCTACTCATAATTTCCGACAATTTTTCGATGCATCTGAAGCTTTTAGAACAAGTAGCCTAATGCCTGAAAGCAGCCAATCTAACAATAGGTTTAAAAAAGTCCATGTTCTGTTTTAAAGAACTTCGATACCTTGGCTTTATTATAGGAGGCGGAGTATTGAAACCCGATCCCGAAAAGGTTGCTGCAATTCAGCGTATTTCACTTCCGAAATCACCAAGAGAAGTTCGTAGCTTTTTGGGAACGGCTGGTTGGTATCGAAGGTTCATTAAAGATTTCGCCTCGATATCTGCACCACTGACGGACACATTAAAAAAAGGAAAGAAGTTCGAGATGACGCCGCAAGCTATCGAAGCCTTCGAATACCTAAAATCCTCGCTAACAACCGCACCTGTACTTAAACATCCAGATTTTGCGAAAAGCTTTTACATACAATGTGATGCCTCAGAATATGGAGTTGGCGGAGTATTATTTCAAAAAAATGAAGATGAATCCGAAAATCCAATAGCGTTTTATTCACAAAAACTAAATTCCTGCCAAAAAAATTATTCCGTAACGGAAAAAGAATGCCTGGCGGCCATTTTGGCTATAAAACGTTTCAGACCATATGTGGAAATGATGAAATTCACTGTAATCACCGATCACGCTAGTCTGAAATGGCTAATGTCAATGAAAGACCTAAGTGGTCGACTAGCCAGATGGTCACTACAGCTTCAGGCGTTTGATTTCACCATTGAGCACCGCAAAGGATCGGAAAATGTCGTAGCAGATACGCTATCAAGGATGTCGGTAGAAACTATAGAAAGTCTCGATGATGATTTTTTCTGATTTTGAGACAATTGAATTCGAAAGCGAAGACTATGTTGAGCTGGCAAATAACATAAACAAAAATCAACATCAACTCCCAGACCTAAAAGTGGAAAATGGCAAAATCTATAAAAGAACATTTGAGCAAAATGAAGAGATGTGTGAATCAAATTGGAGATTGTGGATACCTCAACAGCTAACTCAAATATTAATTGAAAAAGCTCACAATTCAACAACGTCGGCTCACGGCGGTATATACAAAACAATAAATTCTTTAAAACGTTTATATTATTGGCCCAAAATGAGCATACAAGTGAGAAATTATATTTCCAATTGCCAAATCTGTAAAGAAGCCAAACCGTCAAACCAAAATTTAAGACCAACGATAGGAGAGGAAGTTAAAACAGAGAGGCCTTTCCAAAAGCTGTATATAGATTTTTTAGGAAAATATCCAAGATCAAGAAATGGCAACGCTTATATATTTATTGTTGTAGACCATTTTTCGAAATTCTCATTTATCAAAGCAATGAAAGATGCAACTGCTAAAAATGTAATTGATTTCCTGATCCTTGAAGTATTTAACAAATTTGGAGTCCCAGAAGTTATTCACAGTGACAATGGTCAGCAATTTGTCTCCAATGCATTCAAAGAAATGATTGAATCTTATAAAATCTGTCATATAAAAACAGCATTCTATTCTCCACAGTCAAATGCATCTGAAAGGGTGAACCAATCTATTCTAACTGCTATAAGATCCTATTTAGAAAAAGACCAAAGAGATTGGGATTTATATTTGCCCGAAATCAAATGCGCTTTACGTACATCAATACACTCCACCATTGGAACCACTCCATTCTTTGCATTATTTGGATATCATTGGTTTTCCAACGGAGCAGATTATAAATTAGCCAGGAAATTGAACTCAATGACTGATCACCAAATAATTAACCTCGATATAAATGATCGTAAGAAAATAATTCACGAAAAAATTAGAGAGAACATGCATGAAGCATACGAACGAAGCGCAAAAAGATACAATGAGAGAGCACGCATTGCCAAATTTAGACCTGGCCAGGAAGTTTATAGACGAAATTTTATACAATCAGATTTTAAAAGCAATATAAATGCAAAATTCTGTAGAAAATTTCTAAAAAGTAGGATAGTTAGACCAATAGGGAATAATATGTTCGAGTTAGAGGATCTCAGCGGCAAACCAATAGGAATTTTCCATGCAAAGGACATAAAAATATAATTGTGATAGAATGAAACTGTGATATTAGAAGATTTTAGTGCAATATAGTTTAAGTCTATGTTTGTTTCTGTCCTATAATGTGGTGATTTTTTTTTAAATATTATAGTATAAGTTCTGTCAGTGCAATACAATAGAACAAAACTAAGATAATCTAAGGATTTTAATGCAATATAGATATAGAGTGCAATATTAGTTTAAGTCTATGTTTGTCTCTGTTCTTTATTGTATGGATTATTGAAAGGATTATTATGTCACTTATTGTATGCACATTCGAATTATTAAAATATTTATACCAAAAGTAAAACTGTCCATTGTATGTTTCCTAAACTTTACCGTATTGTAGATTCTTAACTTGGCAAATTGCTTTAATGAACTAACTTGACGACCCGTTGACATGACGTACATAGCTAACTAATAGATTTACTCTTAATGGAAAGTTGTATTTTTGCACTCACCTGAAAATGCCCGGCTGGTGGAATCAGGGGTGGGAGTTCCCCACGTGTTTTCCAAAAGGAAAGGACAAGCCCATTTGATTACACCGCACACCGTTTCTGTTGCAGTGGTCCTTTACAGTAGCAGAGTTTTGTTGCGTGTAGTAATAGACTCCATGGTCACTGATGTGGTGTGTGACTCACAGATGGAACTATTGAAACAAAAGGAAAATTAATATTCGAACAACCAATAATCTTAACTTACCTGAGTATGATTGCTGTGGATGATGTGGTTCCATTTCGCGACCGATCCTGTATGCTCCGGTTGTGTGTTGATGTTGTTGTG
>NC_060949.1:4550843-4635787 GCF_022045245.1 Lucilia cuprina
CTTTTTGCAATTTCTACGATATTAAACCTAGAAACATGTAATTATGTATGTATGGCCCGGATTAAGTAAGGACCCATAAAAGGGGACTTTTTGGTACTTTTTCGTTTTCCAAAAGGCACTTTTTGCAATTTCTACGATATTAAACCTAGAAACATGTAATTAAGTATGTATGGCCAGGATTAAGTGAGGACCCATGAAAGGGTACTTTTTGGTATTTTTTCATTCATCAAAAGGTACTTTTTGAAATTTCTATAATATTGAACCTAGAAACATGTTATTAAGTTCGTATATCCCGGATTAACTGAGGACCCATAGATGGGGACTTTTTGGTACTTTTTCGTTCTTCAAAAGGTACAAAAGGCTTTAAACACATCATGGTGAAGGGTATATAAGATTCGGCACAGCCGAATATAGAACTCTTACTTGTTTTTATTTAAATAAGTTATTAAAAACGTATTCAGTGTATGGAATAATAACAATTATATAGCTCACTTAATTTAACCAACATAAGAGTCATACAAAATCTTCCTTAAGTATTATTACATTATTATATGAAAGAAATTTTAAACTTGTCATATGGAAGGCCAGTTACAAACAAACAAGGAATTTAGAACCAACTATTAAAATAGAAACAGTCTTATTCATAATAAAAATTTAGCATGTAGTTAGCAAGTCGGTTATTCATAATAAAGTTAGTAAACGGTTGCCAAATAGTTGTTAAACTCTTGCTAACGAGTTTCTAAACTCATTCTAACTCATTGAAAACAGCTGTTTTGTGTCAAAAAAATAAATTAAAAATTAAAATTTTTGTTTATTAATGAAAATGGACACAATTGATAATTTGGACACCTTAAAATTTTTACAAAAAAGTTATCGGGCTACAAAAGTTTATAAAAAAAGAAATGATCCATTTTTAGTGTATAGCAACGATGAATTTCGTATGAAATATCGATTTTCTAAAGAAAATGCAAAAAAAGTGATAAAATTAGTTCAAAGTGAACTAAAAAACAATGGCAAAGGGAGAGGTGGGTCTATTCCACCTCATATACAAGTTTTGGCAGCAATAAGATGTTGGGGCCGCAATTCGGTTCAAGATGATTGTGCAGATTTTCACGGTTTCAGCCAGTCTACAATGAGCAGAATATGCGAAAAAGTATCCAAGGCCTTAGCTAAAAAGGCTACAACAATTATTAAAATGGCTACATCAGTTGAAGAACAAATTTTAGTCATGGAGAAATTTAAACAAATAGCTGGTTTTGAAAATGTTATGGGTGCAATTGATTGTACACATATCCGAATCCAAGCTGAAAGTGGCGATGATGCACAATTGTATGTTAATAGGAAAGGGTACTTTTCATTAAACTTATTATAATTACAAGTTCATTCGTTAATAAGAAATGTTCATAACAATATTTTAATAAATTATGTTGAAGGCTGTTTGTGATGCGTCATTGAAAATTACTGACATTGTTGCCTGTTGGAAAGGAAGCGCTCATGACTCCAGAATTATTAATGAGAGCAAAATAAAGGAGCGCTTTGAAAAGAACGAATTTTTGGGTCGCTTAATTGGAGACGGTGGATATAAATGCACAAATTATTTGTTTACACCTATACAAAATCCGAAAGACTCCAAAGAAGACATGTTTAATAAAGTATATATCAAAACCAGAAACGTAGTTGAACGACTTTTTGGAGTGTGGAAAAGCACATTTCGTATAATTTTAGAAAAAATGCGAAAGTCTAGAAAAAATTGCAAAATTCTTATCGTTGCCCTTGCAGTCCTACATAATTTGTCGATTATGTACAAAGAACAAGACTTTTGTAAGATTTTTATTGATATGTTTACAAAACACATAAAAAACTTTTTCAAATGTTTATTTTATAGATGATACTGAAGAACCTTTTTATACTGAAAAAGAAAATCATCAAACTTATCAGAATGATGTTGAAAATGAAAACATTTCAAGAGCCCTTTATATTCAGCAGCATTTCTAAAATTACATGTACAAAGAAAATACAAATGATTTTTATTTGAAATTATCACACTGATTCTAAATAAGGGTTATAGATTCGATACTCTATATTAGAAACAATTCTTAAATCTTTGATTTTGTTTCGAATTTTCCCATCCAGAACTTGCAACTTCCTTTTTTAGAACAAATTCTTCCTTGGTTGTATTGAATTTTATAATAATATGGATATACAAAAATAATTTATTTTATTAATTTAATTTTATTAAAAACAAAAAATTAAAACTAATTCAACAATTCATAAATTTATACTTTGTGGAAAATAATATTTTCTAAAACGAAATATTTGTTTACGATTAATAAAAAATAATATAAATCCATGTTAAATATTCGAAAAGCGGAACACTACTCGTTAATTCGAATTTTCATTATAAAAAAATTACAAAGATCAATAAAATCTTAAAAAATCTTTATCCCAGAAACCAAAGTATACTTTTCCAAAGGATTGATTAAGCGGCTCTTAATCTTGACTCGGACTCTTTACAATATTTACATCATATGAAGTTAGTTTTCTCCATCAATCCTTTGGAAAAATATACTTTGATCTTTGGATTAAACATTTTTTTGGCATGTGCTTTAATCAAAAAAAAAATAAAATGTAGTGACTGGCATCTAATAAAATTTGGCATCTTTTAATAAGTGGTTGAACTTTTAAAAATCGTCTGAAATACTTCGATATTGAAATTTCTTTAACTTTTCAATTTCTAGTTTCAATTTTTCCATCTTCAGTCCATGTTCCTCAATTAATTGTAAGTTTATTATTTCATTTTTCTTTTTTTGCATAAAATGGTTTTCTTCCATAAATTTCATTTCCAATTCTTTTTGTTTTATACTGACATCAAGTAATTTTATTCTTTTGGAATTCTCATCGAACTTTTCGCTTTTTGTATTTTTTTGGCTTTATATTTTCCAAATTAATTTCTTCGCAATCCAAAATTTCGTTACTGAAATTGATTTCCACTTGTGGATTAGATTTGATTTCATCAATTTTCAAGAGTATTTCAACATTTATTGAATTGCTATCATATATGTTTTTGTCGATTTCAAAATGTTTAGGTAATCGACAAATTAGCTCTTCCTCGACGCTATTTAGAGGCTCAGGAGCTGGACCACCACCTGTCTTCTTTGTTTGCCGGAGATAGGCAGAATTTTTTGTCTTTGCTAGGGACTTTGTTTTCCTCCACTGGTTCTGAATCTGCTCAATAGATCTTTTGTTTTTTGAAACTTTATTAAATAAATTGTGTAAAGTATTCCAAGCCTCTCTTTTTATTTTATTGGTGTTAGTATCGATCCTTGCATTTTCAATAACTTCCAACTTGTCCAATACAAGGTTAGATAGTAAATCCTAAAAATACACCGTGTAAAAACTAATGTGTGCTGGTATAATTTAAAACTACCTTTTCTTCTTGTTCCCAATTCACTGATCTTAGTAGTTTGTTTGTCCATTTTATTTCATTTAAAAATTTTTTTTTATTATTTTAAATATATTATTGCAATATGGGGGGAAAACACAAATGTAAATGTCAAAATCAGAGTTGATTGTTTTTACATAATGTTGCCATTTCTTTAAGTTCAGTATGGCATCGCAAAATTTCAGAGTTGTAATATAACTACTTAGTTGATATTTTAAAATTTATTATGAATAAACTTCATGCTAACAATCTTCTAAGCCTAATCAATATTCTAGCAAGCAGCTCGTTGTTTGTGATGTATAAACTGCTGCCAACTTTTTATTATGAATAAGGCTGAAATAAATCTGGCATTTCTAAACGGCTGATCCGATCGGGATAAAATTTGGCGTGAGCGTAGCCAAGGAGTATTCGAGTTTAAGTTTTGAAGATGAACCCCGCAAATGCCCCAAGGACGGAGCTGTGGCGGCTCAAAGTAGGGTACCTACGACATGTAAAATTTTTAAACTCGTGCCATTTTTTTTTGTTTTTCACCCAAATACAAAGATTATATTTTCTGAAAGCGCTCGACGAGATCTTGAAAAAACATGCTTGGACATATTACTTATCTCTTATAATATCCGAGTTATAGGCATTTAAAAATTTAGTGATACAAAATTTTCCATACCTTCGTCTGCCTTTTTTTGAATACCGGGCGTAATTTTGGACCAAATGGACTCAATTTTTTCTTGTTAGTTAGACAACAAAATTTCCAATAATATACAAAAAATTTCAGATCAATATCATTTACAGATCCAAAAATATACGTTATTTAATTTAAAAATTCAAAAAATTTTAGATTTTTGCCGTTTTTTTGCACAAAATGTGTCTTAACTCTTTTATTAATAAAATAAAATTTTCTTTAAGAACATATAACAATTTAATAGTTTTCTAAAAGGTATCTTTACGCAGAACGCTTTGGCGTAAAAAAACTTGTCCTATTTTTTGAAAATGTTGCCACTGCGTCCTTCCGAATATGACCTATTACCTAATCCCAAAGCTGGGATCAGAAAACTGAAAGCAGTTTTGGAAACCTCAATATGTTTTCTATTTACTCCAAAAGTATTTTCCCAGCTCTGAAAGAATTGTGGACCCTATGGGCAAAAATGTAAAAAATCCCATTTTTGGGATTTTCATTCCTATTTTTGGGAATTGCGGTATGCCCTTTGACCTTTTCAATTTTTCTTATTTGAAATGACAAATGTAACAAGCGTTGAAGATTTCATTGAGTTTTGTTCATAAATAAAAATTTTGTCATATATTACATATTTGTTAAATTTCTAAAACTATGATTTATATCAAAATTTTAATAGGGTCGCAGATAGCTATAACAATTTAGTCCATATTTATCCCTTAATATCTTTTTATACCCTCCACCACCATCAGTGGTGATAGAGGGTATATATAACTTTGTCATTCCGTGTGTAACACCAAGAAATATTCATCTGAGACCCAACAAAGTATATATATTCTTGGTCCTTATGAAATTCTGAGTCGATTTAGCTATGTCCGTCTGTATGTCCGTCCGTCTGTCTGTCCGTCTGTCTGCCTAAAACACGCTCACGTTAAAACTAAGCCAAGGACATCAACCAAATTCACCGAAAATATTTATTGTTATCCTAAGTAGTTTGGTATTGAAAATGGGTAAAATCGGTTCACATCGGGAAAAGTTATGAATCAAAATTTGAAACAACCTCGAAAAAATAAGCATTTTTTACATATTCTGATGTAATTTTCTCGAAAACAATGCAAGATAATTCCATAAAAATTGGCACACATTCGTTTCCACACAAAGTCTTAATTTCTGTGCAAAATCGCCAGAATCGGTCCACAATTTCATATACCTCCCATACAAAAGTACATATTCCCGGAAATTTGGTTTTTTGTTAATTACTTCCGTCGTAATGTCGATATCTTCACAAAATGTTAGAAATTAAAATTTTATGACAATAGAATTTATTCAGAGGAAAATTTTTTTGGATGGGTCCATAATTGGTCATAGTTCCCATACAAAGTCCCCTTCCGAAAATCACTTAAACGCGCATAACTCATTACTAAATTAAGATATCGATATAAAATTTGGTACAAGTATTGCTCTTCTATACAGAAATATTAAAATGAAAGATTTCTTTGGATCGGTCCATATTTGGTCATAGCTCCCATTCAAGGTCTTCTTCCGAATATCTCTTAAACGCGCATAACTCATTATTAAATTAAGATTTTGATATAAAATTTGGCACAAGTATTGCTCCTATAGACAGAAATATTAAAATGAAAGATTTTATTGATCGGTCCATATTTGGTCATAGCTGCCATACAAGGTCCCCTCCCGAAAATCCCTTAAACGCCTATAACTCATTACTAAATTAAGATATCAATATAAAATTTGGTACAAGTATTGCTCCTATAGACAGAAATATTAAAATGAAAGATTTTTTGGATCGGTCCATAATTGGTCATAGCTCCCATACAAGGTCTCCTCCCGAAAATCAGTTAAACGCGCATAACTCATTACTAACTTAAGATAACGATATAAAATTTGGTACAAGTATTACTCTTATATACAGAAATATTAAAATAAAAGCTTTTTTGGATCGGTCTATAATTGGTCACAGCTCCCATACAAGGTCCTCTCCCGAAAATCAGTTAAATGCGCATAACTCATTACTAAATTAAGATATCGATATAAAATTTGGTACAAGTATTGCTTTTATATACTAAAATATAACCCTGGAAGATAATTTGGATCGGTCCATATTTGGTCATAGCTCTTATACAAGGTCCCCTCCCGAAAATATCTTAAACGCACATAACTCATTATAAAATTAAGATATCGATATAAAATTTGGTTCAAGTATTGCTCTTATATACAGAAATATTAAAATAAAAGCTTTTTTGGATCGGTATATAATTGGTCACAGCTCCCATACAAGGTCCTCTCCCGAAAATCAGTTAAGCGCGCATAACTCATTACTAAATTAAGATATCGATATAAAATTTGGTACAAGTATTGCTTTTATATACAGAAATATAACCATGAAAGTTTCTTTGGATCGGTTCATAATTGGTCATAGCTCCCATACAAGGTCCCCACCCGAAAATCACTTAAACGCGCATAACTCATTACTAAATTAAGATATCGATATAAAATTTGGTACAAGTATTGCTCTTACATACAGAAATATTACATTGAAAGTTTTTTTGGATCACTCCAAAATTTGGTTCAAGTATTGATCATATACATAAAAATATTACTATGAAATTTTTTTCCATCGGTATATAACTGGTCATAGCTCCCATATAAGGTCCCCTCCCGAAAATAACTAAAACGCACATAACTTATTTCTAAATTAAGATACCCATATAAAGTTTGGCACAAGTGTTGCTCATATACAGAGAAATAAGATTGTGAATTTTTTTCCGGTCGGTCCACAATTGATCATAGCTCCCATATAAGGTCCCTTTTAGAAAAACACACATACGAGGTTGCCTTACGAAAATCAGAAAAAACGCACATAACTCATAACCAAATATTGATATCCATACATTTAGCAAAAATATTGCTCTTATATACATAAATTCATTATAAAATTGTTTTACGATCGGTCCATATTTGGTCATAGCTCTCATACTAGGTCCAGAAAATCAGTTAGATTCACAATATTTATTACCAAATAGAATTCTGAAATTTTGTCTTTATGTACATAATTGGTCATAGGTCACATACAAAGTCCTTTTACGAAAATCTTTTAAACGCACATTACTTATTACCAAATTAAGCTATTGATACATAATTTGGCAAAAATATTAGTTTTGTATACTTCTATTTCTCCTATACTAGGTCGAGCCCATAAAAGCGCTTTAACCGTATTTAAAGAGCATTATCAATTGTGTTAAACAAAATTTTGTGTGGAACAAAATTATATATGTATTTGTATTTTGGAAATCTCTAAATCTTTCACACACATACATACATGCAAATTACTAAATTTATAATGTTCAATAAATCTTGGAATTGTAATACATTCAACTTTTGGGATTTTTTCTATTAAAGACATGAGAAAACTTATTTCTACAAATATTTGATCAATTAGAAAAGTAATAACGTAGAAGTAGCAGTTGGAGGGTATTTAAGATTCGGCACAGCCGAATATAGCACTCTAACTTGTTTTAGTTAGATATGGAAATTCTCCACCCTTTACAAAAAATTATTCAAATTATTCAATTCAAAAATATGTTCATTTAAACCTGTATCCTTTAATTTCATATTTTTCATATTTTAGTATTTAATATGACAGAACATGTTTAAATCTTATATTTACCTATTTTCTATTTGTTTGCTTATCCTTATAATTGAAAGGTTCAGAATTTTCAGAAATTTATAACTATTTTTTACCTAAATTTTTTCGACAGATCATTTCGTTCTGTTTCGTTTATGATCATGTAGGTAAAAATATACAGGTAATGATAATTTCGATTCATTCACTAATAAGAAATATCAATGACTGAATTACAGGTTATAGTAATATAGTCCTAAATGTTAATAGGTAGACAGTTCGTAATTTTTTACTTTGGAATACCTGTATCGGAAATGACAAGAATATATACCAAAATAAAACAAAACAAAACAGGCATATCAAAAATTGAAAACTTTTTAAAACTTTTTGATGTAAAAAGTAAGTCTGTGGATGGAAATCAAAAGAAATTTCGATTAAAATTTTGTAGTTGAATGGAAACTACTATGGAAATCTCAACTTACAACACATCAGCAGGAGCGCCTTGCAAGTCATACGAAGACTTATGTTCAAGGTAAAAAAAAGAGGGTCACATAAAAACTTTTTTCAATCTCAAATGAGGAAATTGCTGATACATTTAACCAAATGCTGAAAAAGGAAAACCAACCTATGGATGCCGTACATATTGCAACTATTCTTCCTAATGCATCACCAAAACGACTTAAGCGAATTGTGGAAAGTATACCAACTCCAACATCACAATCAAATTTTACTGAAGAGGAAGCAATAGCTCTTATGTTGGAACTGGGTCTCAGACGAAATAAGTACCAAATATTAAGGAAAGCTCTGCATGAAAAAGGACAAAATATATTACCATCATACAAGGCGATCCAGGAAAAGAACAAACTATCCTACTATCACCTATTGTTGTTAAGCTTGTATTGATATATCGAAAACACAGCATCAAGAATTGTGTCAGACTTTTCAGAAGACCATCTAAGGAAAATTCATAACTGTGATGTTGTCTTAATGTGTAAGTGGGGATGTGACGGTTTATCAGCACTTCCAGAATACAAACAAGCTTGTGGAAGTCGGACATTAGCAGACTACAAAAGTGTATTTATGTCATCATTAGTGCCATTACGAATTCGTTCATATTCCCTTAATCCATCATCGTCAAGCATCGGAAATTCATTTGAAGATATATGTATCAATACAACTCCGGGTTCAAAAAATTTTTGTAGACCCATTGGATTTGAATATATAAAGGAGTCAAAGAAAACAACAAAAGATTTAGTGGAATATTTAAAAGATGAAATAAATGCACTGGACTCCAATTGCATAAAAATAAAGGAATTCTCTATTAACTTATCATATCAGCTAAGCTTAACAATGATTGATGGAAAGGTCAGCAATGCCATAACAGAAACTTCTTCCTTCTGGAGATGCTCAATATGTAATGAGAAAAAGTCGCAATTCTCAAATATAAACAAAAGCAGAAGTATTAATGAAGAAGTCCTGTCTTTCGGAATTTCACCACTTCATGCCAGAATACGATTTTTGGATTACTTTTTACAAAAAGCATACGACCTCAAATATAGAAGGGTGCCAGAGAATCTTACTAAATCAACAAAAAATAATGAAGAATTGAAAGAACTGAGAGCTGCGGAAAAAAGCAGAATCCAAGAAGAATTTAAAGTTCAGATGGGATTAAACATCGACAAACCACTTCCAAGTTGCGGTAGTACAAATGACGGTAATACGGCGAGAAGGTTTTTTCGTGATTTTGAAATTACTTCAAGAATAACTAGAATCGACAAGGAGTTGCTTCGAAGAGTTAACACTATTTTAATGGCACTGAATAGTAAACATAAAATTAATGGAAACCGATTAGGGGAATATACATCTGAAATTTCTAAATTACTTGTATCTCTGTATCCATGGAGGGAACTAACACCAACAGTACACAAAGTATTGTGTCATGGTCAAATAATAATTGAATCGAATATTCTTCCACTTGGAGAGTTAACAGAAGAAGCCCAGGAAGCGAGGAATCGAGATTTTAAGTATGTTCAACTTTTCAGCTCAAGAAAATGCTCCAGGCAATCACAGAATGAAGATATTTTTAATAGTTTACTTCTATCTTCTGATCCTGTTCTTTCAACTATGCGAAAAAGATGGATTTGTTATGAAACTCTATATCTCAAAACGAGGAAGATTTAAAGCACTTATATTACCTTCTGGATATGTATACCGATATGACAGATTATTTTATAGAAAATAAGTAGTGTTAGGAATTAACTATAGTGTTAGGAATAACTATAAGTAGGTTGTAAGAATTAATTGTATTATGTTAAAGATAAACAGTTCAAATACTTAACAAAAGCTATTATACTAACTGATGATATTGTATTAAATTGTGTTTTATATTTCGGTGAGCGGGAAAGGTGGTTTGTGTGGGGTGATTTAGGTGTTGTTGTGCGTGGCTCATAATAAAATTATATTTTTTTTATTGTATATACAATGTTATAGTCTTTAATAAAATAATTAACTAAATAATTTTTAAAAATTGTCCAAATATTTTATTCAACACCAAATGTATGTTCTGTCATACTTAATACTAAAATATGAAAAATATGAAATTAAAGGACACAGGTTAAATGAACATATTTTTGAATGTAATTGAGATATTGGCCTGAATTTTTTTGTAAAGTGTCGAGAATTTCCATATCTAACTAAAAAAATATATTAAGGGATAAATATGGACTAATTGTTGTAGCTATCTGCGACCCTATTAAAATTTTGATATAAATCATAGTTTTAGAAATTTAACAAATATGTAATATATGACAAAATCTTTATTTATGAACAAAACTCAATGAAATCTTCAACGCTTGTTAAATTTGTCATTTCAAGAAAATGCAAAAAAAAAAAATTGAAAAGGTCAAAGGGCATACCGCAATTCCCAAAAATAGGAATGAAAATCCCAAAAATGGGATTTTTTACATTTTTGACCATAGGGTCCACAATTCTTTCAGAGCTGGGAAAATACTTTTGGAGTAAATAGAAAACATATTGAGGTTTCCAAAACTGCTTTCAGTTTTCTGATCCCAGCTTTGGGATTTTAGAACATGTCGCCCAAAGTTGAAGTTTTGATAAAAAATAGGTCATATTTGGAAGGACGCAGTGGCAACATTTAGTACAAGTTTTTTACGCCAAAGCGTTCTGCGTAAAGATACCTTTTAGAAAACTATAAAATTGTTATATGTTCTTAAAGAAAATTTTATTTTATTAATAAAAGAGTTAAGACACATTTTGGGTAAAAAAACGGCAAAAATCTAAATTTTTTTGAATTTTTAAATTAAAAAACGTATATTTTTGGATCTGTAAACGATATTGATCTGAAATTTTTTGTATATTATTGGAAATTTTGTTGTCTAACTAACAAGAAAAAATTAAGTCCATTTGGTCTAAAATTACGCCCGGTATTCAAAAAAGGCGGACCAAGGTATGGAAAATTTTGTATCACTAAATTTTTAAATGCCTATAACTCGGATATTATAAGAGATAAGTAGTATGTCCAAGCATGTTTTTTCAAGATCTCGCCGAGCGCTTTTAGGAAATATATCTTTGTATTTGAGTGAAAAAAAATGGCACGAGTTTAAAAATTTTACATGTCGTAGGTACCCTACTTTGAGCCGGCACAGCTCCGTCTCTGGGGCATCTGCGGGGTTCATCTTCAAAACTTAAACTCGAATACTCCTTGGCTACGCTCACGCCATTTTATCCCGATCGGATCAGCCGTTTAGAAATGCCAGATTTATTTCCAAAAAAATTTCCATTCTGCCCCATATATATATATATATATATATATATATATATATATATATATATATATATATATATATATATATATATTATATATATATATATATATATATATATATATATTATATATATATATATATATTATATATATATATTTATATATATGGGGCAGAATGGAAAGAATATATATATATATATAATATATATATATATATATAATTATAATAGTATATATTATATATATATATATATATATATATATTATATATATATATATATTATATATATAATTATTATATCTATATATATATATATATATCTATATATATATATACCTATATATTATATAATATATATATATATATATATATATATATTATATATATATATATATATAAATATTTATATATATATATATCTATATATATATATATATATTCTATATTATATAATATATAATAATATATATTATATTATATATATATAATATATATATGGGGCAGAATGGAAAGAATATATATATAATATATAATAGAGATATATATATATATAATATATCTTAGGATTATTTACCAGAGCTTAAGAAGAGCGCGTAAAAAGAAGCCTTTTAAAAGTGTCAAGGTATATAACATATAACTCAGGGACCTCCTTTACTTGTAGAATATAGAAAATCAGAATCCGAATTAACTTAAGCCCTGACACAAAAAATTAAAATATAAGATATATATAAATATATAATATATATATATATATATATATATAAAATATATATATATAATATATATATATATATATATATATATTATATATATATAATATATAATATATAATATATATATATAGAGAGAGAGAGAGAGAAAGAGTTTATGCGGTAAAAGATTAGAAAAATCATTGAAAAAGATAATAAGAAATACAGTGATTCGTTCAAATTATTAGGTTTTTGTATGTGTTTATCTAATAAAAATGTATATTTTGAATTGCAATTAATACTTACAATGTTGGTCTTATTAAGTAAAGGCAATGGCGCTGGAAAGAAAGTTCTGTGGATCCATACGCGACAAGGTTGGTAGGGCAGATACAGAGGACAACATCTATCTCTGTAGAGAAAACGTGGTTAATGTGGTTCAGATTATGTAAGTTTTGTTTTGTGATTTGAATACCTTTTTGTTTTGTGTAGAATACGAGTTTGGCGAGAAAGGTTTGGAACCTCCTGAGGTCAGTCATGCCAGTTAGTCGGAAACCTCGCCTTACAACCGGTTCGTAACACCCTAAGGGGTATATTAAATCCCAATAACAAATTTTAGTTTTATCTCTGGGTAAACGGAAAAAATACAAATATTTCTAAAAATCGCCATTTTAATGATATTACATGAAAAGATGGTACAAATGCCCCAAAATTGTGGACCAAATGGTCCAAAAATATATCCATTCGGATGAGTTACCCCTTAAAACTATTTTTAGCAAAATAACCATTCGATTCTAATGTTTGTGTTTCTTATAATGTAGTCAAATATGAAATACAGAAAAAAATCGTATAATTTTGTGAGGTAATTGTATGGACTTTTCTTTAATAAAGCTAAATCAATTTAAGTAAATGTGAATTTTTAAAGTTTTAAAAAGCGTGATATCAAAGCTAAGAACTGTCTAGACAATTTAACAAATTAATTTATTAATTTTGCATACAAAATATGTTAATAAATTTGGCTTTTGCATATTATACCTAAATTCGAATGCTTATGAGAGATACTGTATATTCAAGTCAATAATTTATGTGAGGCTAAAGTAAATACATTGGAATTGTCATTTTTTAAATAAGTAACTTGTTGCAAAGCAACCATTTCTAAAGTCTGTTTTGTCACGTAATTATGACAACTTTATTCTTCGCTAGCCTTATGAAACAATTAATTTGCCTTATGTCGAATCCTGCCCCATTTAGAAGAATTAATAGAGATACCAAAGGAGTGCCGCCAGCCCGTTATATAATAGAATCGAAGAATGAAGCCAACAATTTACATACTCCAAGAAGTTCAGCTGCACCTAGACAATTATATCCTTTAAGACAGCCACATGAAGTCTTACAAAATGAAGTAAACAATTCGCAGTCACCAAAAAATACTACGTCCAAACAGGTTCGCGTAAGAAACCACCAGTTGCTTCAAAGCAATTCGCTGAAATGCAGAGAGTTTAGCGCCAAATGACGTCTTTTCAAAGTCTAATTATTGCCACAATAATTAGACGAAAGTTACAGTTGGAGAATTAAGACAAGAAATTCAAACCATTACCAAAGCAATACCACCGACAACTCCAGTATCTGATAATACTCCTCGAAATAATGGTCAAGACACGGGTCAAATTTATATTTTTATAGTCAAAACAGCCAACCTACCAAATCAAAGAAAATATATCCCCTTCCTAAATTTGAAGGCTAGCTTAAAGACTGGAAAATGTTTTACAATGATTTTATGACCACTACTCAAGAATTTGAATATAATGATCTTCAGAACATCTTTAAAATTCGTGAAGCTCGTACGGGACCCGCACGAGAAACCGAGGAATGCTAAGATAAGATAGCTCCAACCACAGATCATATAATCAACAACCTGCATCACAGTGGGGCAGAATGGAAATTTTTTGGAAATAAATCTGGCATTTCTAAACGGTTTTGAAGTTTTGAAGATGAACCCCGCAGATGCCCCAGGGACGGAGCTGTGGCGGCTCAAAGTAGGGTACCTACGACATGTAAAATTTTTAAACTCGTGCCATTTTTTTGTTTTTCACCCAAATACAAAAATTTTTATATTCTTGCTTGGACATAATACTTATCTGTTATAATATCCGAGTTATAGGCATTTAAAAATTTAATGATACAAAATTTACTATACCTTGGTCCGCCTTTTTTTGAATACCGGGCGTAATTTTGGATCAAATGGACTCAATTTTTTCTTGTTAGTTAGACAACAAAATTTCCAATAATATACAAAAAATTTCAGATCAATATCATTTACAAATCCAAAAATATACGTTTTTTTTTAATTTAAAAATAAAAAAAAATTTAGATTTTTGCCGTTTTTTTGCCCAAAATGTGTCTTAACTCTTTTATTAATAAAATAAAATTTTCTTTAAGAACATATAACAATTTTATAGTTTTCTAAAAGGTATCTTTACGCAGAACGCTTTGGCGTAAAAAACTTGTTGCCACTGCGTCCTTCCAAATATGACCTATTTTTTATCAAAACTTCAACTTTGGGCGACATGTTCTAAAATCCCAAAGCTGGGATCAGAAAACTGAAAGCAGTTTTGGAAACCTCAATATGTTTTCTTTTTACTCCAAAAGTATTTTCCCAGCCCTGAAAGAAATGTGGACCCTATGGGAAAAATGTAAAAAATCCCATTTTTGGGATTTTCATTCCTATTTTTGGGAATTGTGGGATGCCCTTTGACCTTTTTAATTTTTTTTGCATTTTCTTATTTGAAATGACAAATTTAACAAGCGTTGAAGATTTCATTGAGTTTTGTTCATAAATAAAGATTTTGTCATATATTACATATTTTTTATTTATTTATATCAAAATTTTAATAGGGTCGCAGATAGCTACAACAATTTAGTCCATATTTATCCCTTAATATCTTTTTTTAGTTAGATATGGAAATTCTCGGCCCTTTACAAAAAAATTCAAGCCAATATCTCAATTACATTCAAAAATATGTTCATTTAAACCTGTATCCTTTAATTTCATATTTTTCATATTTTAGTATTAAATATGACAGAACATGTTTAAATCTTATATTTACCTATTTTCTATTTGTTTTCTTATCCTTATAATTGAAAGGTCCTATTATGCTTCAAATTTTCAGAAATTTATAACTATTTTTTACCTCAATTTTTTCGACAGATCATTTCGTTCTGTTTCGTTTATGATCATGTAGGTAAAAATATACAGGTAATGATAATTTCGATTTATTCACTAATAAGAAATATCAATGACTGAATTACAGGTTATAGTAATATAGTCCAAAATGTTAATAGGTAGACAGTTCGTAATTTTTTACTTTGGAATACCTGTATCGGAAATGACAAGAATTGGTATATAAATATAAAGCATCATCATAACAGCATCAAGAATTGTGTCAGACTTTTCAGAAGACCATCTAAGGAAAATTCATAACTGTGATGTTGTCTTAATGTGTAAGTGGGGATGTGACGGTTTATCAGCACTTCCAGAATACAAACAAGCTTGTGGAAGTCGGACATTAGCAGACTACAAAAGTGTATTTATGTCATCATTAGTGCCATTACGAATTCGTTCATATTCCCTTAATCCATCATCGTCAAGCATCGGAAATTCATTTGAAGATATATGTATCAATACAACTCCGGGTTCAAAAAATTTTTGTAGACCCATTGGATTTGAATATATAAAGGAGTCAAAGAAAACAACAAAAGATTTAGTGGAATATTTAAAAGATGAAATAAATGCACTGGACTCCAATTGCATAAAAATAAAGGAATTCTCTATTAACTTATCATATCAGCTAAGCTTAACAATGATTGATGGAAAGGTCAGCAATGCCATAACAGAAACTTCTTCCTTCTGGAGATGCTCAATATGTAATGAGAAAAAGTCGCAATTCTCAAATATAAACAAAAGCTGAAGTATTAATGAAGAAGTCCTGTCTTTCGGAATTTCACCACTTCATGCCAGAATACGATTTTTGGATTACTTTTTACACATAGCATACGACCTCAAATATAGAAGTGTGCCAGAGAATCTTACTAAATCAACAAAAAATAATGAAGAATTGAAAGAACTGAGAGCTGCGGAAAAAACAGAATCCAAGAAGAATTTAAAGTTCAGATGGGATTAAACATCGACAAACCACTTCCAAGTTGCGGTAGTACAAATGACGGTAATACGGCGAGAAGGTTTTTTCGTGATTTTGAAATTACTCAGAAATTTGAAATTAATCAGAATACGATTTTTGGATTACTTTTTACACATAGCATACGACCTCAAATATAGAAGTGTGCCAGAGAATCTTACTAAATCAACAAAAAATAATGAAGAATTGAAAGAACTGAGAGCTGCGGGAAAAAGCAGAATCCAAGAAGAATTTAAAGTTCAGATGGGATTAAACATCGACAAACCACTTCCAAGTTGCGGTAGTACAAATGACGGTAATACGGCGAGAAGGTTTTTTCGTGATTTTGAAATTACTTCAAAAATAACTGGAATCGACAAGCAGTTGCTTCGAAGAGTTAACACTATTTTAATGGCACTGAATAGTAAACATAAAATTAATGGAAATCGATTTGGAGAAGTTAACACTATTTTAATGGCACTGAATAGTAAACATAAAATTAATGGAAATCGATTTGGAGAATATACATCTGAAATTTCTGAATTACTTGTATCTCTGTATCCATGGAGGGAACTAACACCAACAGTACACAAAGTATTGTGTCATGGTCAAATAATAATTGAATCGAATATTCTTCCACTTGGAGAGTTAACAGAAGAAGCCCAGGAAGCGAGGAATTGAGATTTTAAGCATGTTCAACTTTTCAGCTTAAGAAAATGCTCCAGGCAATCACATAATGAAGATATTTTTAATAGTTTACTTCTATCTTCTGATCCTGTTCTTTCAACTATGCGAAAAAGATGGATTTGTTACGAAACTCTATCATCTCAAAACGAGGAAGATTTAAAGGACTTATATTACCTTATGGATATGTATACCGTTATGACAGATTATTTTATAGAAAATAAGTAGTGTTAGGAATTAACTATATAAGTAGGTTTTAAGAATTAATTGTATTATGTTTAAGATAAACAGTTCAAATAAAAAAAAGCTATTATACTAACTGATGAAATTTTATTAAATTGTGTTTTATATTTCGGTGGGCGGGAAATGTGGTTTGTGTGGGGTGATTTAGGTGTTGTTGTGCGTGGCTCATAATAAAATTATATTTTTATTGTATATACAATGTTATAGCCTTTAATAAAATAATTAACTAAATAATTTTTAAAAATTGTCCAAATATTTTATTCAACACCAAATGTATGTTCTGTCATACTTAATACTAAAATATGAAAAAGATGAAATTAAAGGACACAGGTTTAATTGAACATATTTTTGAATGTAATTGAGATATTGGCTTGAAATTTTTTGTAAAGGGTCGAGAATTTCCATGTCTAACTAAAAAAAGATATTAAGGGATAAATATGGACTAATTGTTGTAGCTATCTGCGACCCTCTTAAAATTTTGATATAAATCATAGTTTTAGAAATTTAACAAATATGTAATATATGACAAAATCTTTATTTATGAACGAAACTGCAATGCAATATGCAAAAGTAATATTAGTAGCAAATTTTGTATAAATATCTTAATTAGGTAGCGAGTTATGAGCGTTTAAGTGATTTTCGAGAGGGGACCTTGTATGGGAGCTATGACCAATTGTGGACCGATCGGAAGAAATTTTTAAGGTAACATTTATGTATATAAAGGTAATATTTGTAGCAAATTTTGTATAAATATCTTAATTAGGTAGCGAGTTATGAGCGTTTAAGTGATTTTCGGGAGGGGACCTTGTATGGGAGCTATGACCAATTGTGGACTGATCGGAAGAAAATTTTAAGGAAACATTTATGTATATAAAAGTAATATTTGTAGCAAATTTTTTATAAATATCTCAATTAGGTAATGAGTTTTGAGCGTTTAAGTGATTTTCGGGAGGGGACCTTGTATAGGAGCTATGACCAATTGTGGACCGATGGAAAAATATTTTCCTTGATATGAATTGTATTGACATAAAACTTTAATTTGTATATGAAATTTTGAACCGATTTTTAACAATGTTAATTCTGGCATCAATAGATGAATCTTTGAAAAAGTTCATCAATTTATCTGCAGTAGTTTTTGTAAAAAGTACAAATAAATATGTGAAAAATCGCAATTTTTTCGAGGTTGTCTTACATTTTTACTCATAACTCTGAAACTATTTCACGGATCTTGCTGATTTTCAATACCAAACTGCTTAGGATAACAGTGAATATTTTGAGTGAATTTTGTGGAGTTTCGTTGCTTCGTTTTAACGTGAGCGTGTTTTATACAGACAGACGGACATATCTAGATCGACTCAGAATTTCATAAGTATAAAGAATATATACACTTTGATGAATATTTCTTAGTGTTACAAACGGAATGATAAACTGATATATACCCTCTATCACCACTGATGGTGGTGGAGGGAATAAAAAAAGTGCTACCAGACCAAAGTGGACAAGTGTCATTGACAGTAAAACCGAAAGAAAGGCAGGGTGCGGAAAAAACTAAAGAAGAACTAAATAAAAAGGTTGATCCAGTAAATTTAAAAATAACTGGAATAGAAAACAGAAAAAATGGAACTGTGGTTATTCAAAATGAAAATAATGAAGAAAGGGAAAAAATAAAAAATGCAATTGAAAATCAATTGAATGAAAATTATGAAATTAAAGTGCCCAATCCAAGGGATCTAATAATTAAAATAACAGGCATTAACAGGGTATAACCATTAATCCAAAGACTGCAAAAATCAGGAATGTTGTTTAAAATGTCACGGTAATCACAAAACAAAGGAGTGCAACAAAGAACAAATAATTAAATGTATAAATTGCGTAAGAATGAATAATAGACTTAATATTGGTTTAGATGAAAATCACATAACAAATAATAAAGAATGTCCAGTGTATCAAAATAAATTAAAGATAAAGAAAAGAAGTCTGGCTTTATATGAATTACAATCAAAGAATATAAGTGGAATTTACATAAATAAATTTAATTGAAGTAATGGCAGCAAACGAAAAATTTGATTTTATCATACCATTAGAGACACATTTTACTAATGAAATCGAATTAAGTGAAATAATATTGCCAAACTATGGACAGATGATATCGCTATCAAATTCTAAAAGAACTGAAGGTGTAATAATATATTTAAGAAAAACATGGAGAATGACTAAAATAATCGATAAAAATGAAGACTTTAAATACTGTATCCTGTTATGTAAAGTAAAATTTGACAATATAAACATTATTATTGGAGCAATATACAGATCACCCAGTTGCAGTGAATCAGAATTTTGTGCGATTTTTGATGCTATATTGGAAGAAACCTGTGATACAAACTGTGATATAATTATATGTGGAGATTTTAATATTGACTGGGCTCAAAATAGCTACTATAAACAAAAGATAGAAAACATATAAACTATAATGGTTTAAGCAAATAGTAAGTAATTATACGCGTAGAACTCAAAGATGAAATACATTAATCGATTATGTATTAACAAATACTTAAAATGTAACAGTTGAAAATAGTCTTATAAATAACATAGCGAACCATGAAACTTTATATATTAAAATAAGAACAAAAGATGACAAACTAAAGGAAACAATTAACGAAACCAAAGAGTTATTAAAATATAATAAAGTCAGATTCAATAATCATTTAAGTGCAATAATAAACGTTAACGAAAGTGATTCCATAGATGTTAAAGCGTCAAATCTAGATAAATGTTTAGAAGAAACTGTAAGAAATATACACACAAAAGAAAAATTAATGTAACAAATAGCATTAATAAATGGTATAATACAGAATTAAGAATGTTCAAAATTGAAATTTCAAAATACAACCGAAGCTTGGTCAAACTATGGATCGATAAAAAAATTATATAAAACAAAACTACAAAACGAAAAGAACAAATACATAAGTAACAAAATAAACAATACCAAAGATCAAAAACAAATGTGGAACCAAATAAAACATTTAGTGTTAAAAAAAAACAATCTGTGATAAATTCCATGATATTTAACCAAATAGAGTATAATGACAATAAAAACATTGCTGACGACAAATATTTTACAAATAGTGTTAGATATATAAGAGACTCCATTGATAAAGTGCAATATTTCAATAACATCCAACAGTAACAACAATTTTTAAATTCCGTGCAATAAACATTATAGAATTAAGAAGTATAATAAGCAAAATGAATAAAAAACAAGACTATAATAAAATATTATACTAGATAATTGGAACGTAGTGGGTGACATATTAGTAAGAATAATAAATAATTCCTTGGAAATAGAGAATTCCCAAAAAGTTGGAAAGAAACGATAATTACACCAATTGAAAAATACTAAGAACTGTGAAGAATACCGACCAATAAACTCGTTGAAAACCTGTGAAAAAATATTAGAAAAAGTAGTGAAATTTCAAAAAAATATATACAGTGTCTCTCATAAGTATTCGAATTTAGGTATAATATGAAAAGAAACCAAATTTAATAACATATTTTGTATGCAAAATTAGTAAATTAATTTGTTAAATTCTTTAGACAGTCCTTAGCTTAAAAATCACGCTTTTTAAAACTTTAAAAATTCACATTTACTTAAATTAATTTAGCTTTATTTAAAAAAAGTCCATAAAATTACCTCACAAATGTATACGAATTTTTTTCTCTATTTCATATTTGACAATATTATACGAAACACAAAAATTATAATCGAATGATTTTTTTGCTAAAAATTGTTTTAAGGGGTAACTATTAACCGAATGGATATATTTTTGGACCATTTGGTCCACAATTTTGGAGCATTTGTACCATCTTTTTATGTAATATCATTTTGGCGGTTTTTGGCAATACATATTTGTATTTTTTCTCCTTTTTCCCAGAGATAAAGCCAAAATTTGTTATTGGGATTTAATATACCCCTTGAGGTATCTAAAAATAATATTTTTTATTACAAGAATCTGTATTTAAACGTTCCAAGATATATTATTGGAATCATTCTTCTATCGCTAATTCCATTTATTGGAACTCAAGTCCATTTTTATAATACTAGGGTCAAAAAATTTCGGGGAAACTTGTCTTCTATATATTGTTTTAGATATCAGCTGTTATACATTTTAAGTTTTAAATATATTGTAGAAGTTTATAACTCCAAAGCATGCCTCGAAGAAACGCCATTCAATATAGTGGAATCATTATTTTTATAACCAATGGCCTCTAGGCTGAATGTCACCATATCATTATGGTCTAACTCAAAAATATTGATATCTGTTTAAACATTATCTACTATGATCAAAGTAAGTCCAAAATTTTTTACATACAGTGTTGTTGTAATGGGCAACATAATCGTGAATGTTATGAGTAGTAAAAACTAAAATCTACTGTGTAGGATGACGTTTTGTTAAGGCATGTTTTGTAGTTGTACACCGCTACGATGTCTTAAAAATTTAAAATTTATTAATGCTAATATCTACAATTATATATACTAGCCAACTTTGTTGGAAAATATCGATCCTAGTGGTACGAAAAGGGACTTAAGATCCAGATAATTCAATTAGAAACAGAAGAACGATACCAAAAATATATCATGGAATGCTTAAAAACAAATCCTTATAACGAAGATTATTATTTTTAGATACCTGAAGGAATCTATTAAATCCCAATATTAAATTTTGGTTTTATCTCTTGAAAAAGAGAAAAAATGCCAAATATGGTCAAAATCGTAGTTTTAATGATATTATATGAAAAGATGGTACAAATGTCCCAAAATTGTGGACCAAATGGTCCAAAAATATATCCATTCGGTTGATAGTTACCCCTTAAAACTATTTTTAGTAAAAAAACAATCGATTCTAAATTCGTATACTTTTGTGAGGTAATTTTATGAACTATTTTTAAATAAAGCTAAATTAATTTAAGTAAATGTGAATTTTTAATGTTTTAAAAATCGTGATATCAAAGCTAAGGACTGTCTAGAGAATTTAACAAATTAATTTATTCATTTAGCATACAAATTAAATTCAGTTTCTTTTTATATTATACCTAAATTCGAATAGTTATGAAAGACACTGTAGAAAAAAACTCAATATTATCCACATATCAATCCTGGTTTCGTAATAAATACTCATGTGAGACAACGATAAATTATGTTATTAATAGATGGAAAAATAAAAGAATAATAACAAAATAATGGCATTTTTTTAGACTTTAAGAGAGCATTCGAAACAATAGATCGTGAAATATTATTAAAGGGCCCTTCAGACGATCACACTTTACGTACGACAAGTCTAATGAAAAAGTAAAATGAAATTCCATCCGTACAACAAAAAAGAGAATAAAAGTCGTATGATTTTAATTTTTTGTTTACACGATTGGTATAAAACAATTAAAAAGTCAGATGGAAACAGCTATTTCACTTTTTATGCGTGTTTACATAAAAATACATCCCTGATCTAATGAAACCGTCTTGTTTTTTAAATCATTTCAAAAAATGAAGAGAGCCATGCGACTGTCAAATTTTCCATCTGTATACTCTCTCAATGTGTGATGGTTTAATTACATATCCCATCCGTAACTTCTACACAAAATTTTGACAGATCATATTACTTGTGTGATCGTGTAAAGCCGGCTTAAACCAATTATATATGTACGGAATAAAAAATAATGAGCTGAAATGATTACAATCTGATTTAACTAATAGAGTGCAATACACCAAAATTAACAGTGTAAAATCAAAATTTATAATATACGACTATGGTGTTCCACAAGGCTCAATTTTTGGTGCACTATTATTTATTATATATATAAACGATATGCCTAATGTTTTAGAAAGAAGTGAAATAATCCTATATGCGGACGATACCTTAATATATGTAGAAGCAGAGAGTGAAGACAAATATAATAATGACTTAAAACATGATATGAACAACATAAATAAATGGTTAAAAATGAATAAATTAAAACTTAATGAAAATAAAACTAAAATAATGGAAATTAATATGAACAATGATCAAAGATTTGAAATAAACAATAATATAATAGAAAAAGTCGATCAAATAAAATATCTCGGCTTTATAATAGATAATGAAATGAAGTTTAAATATCACGTAGACTTTATATCCAAAATATAGCTAAAAGAAATTGTTTTTTTTTTCAAAAGAATAAGAAATAAAATATTAACAATAACGGCAATCAATATATATAACACTATAATAAAGCCCCATTTTGAATATGGTAATATATACATGTTGTAAGACATCACAATTCGAAAGACTACAAAACAAAGCCATGCGAGTAATTCTGAAGTGCAACTAGGGTTGCCAGCCTGGCTGGAC
This sequence comes from Lucilia cuprina, assembly GCF_022045245.1. Lineage (NCBI taxonomy): Eukaryota > Metazoa > Arthropoda > Insecta > Diptera > Calliphoridae > Lucilia > Lucilia cuprina. The sequence continues at coordinate 4,574,555 of NC_060949.1, forward strand.
TTGGCTGGATTGTCCAGCTTTTTTAGTACTTGTCCAGTTTCAAGCTAAAATTTAATTTGTCCAGCCAAATAGAAATTTCTTAGTATACTACAATAACTTGGCAATAATTTTTATGTTGTACTTATGTTATACAACTAAATTGTTATTTTTTGAATGCAATGAGTTCATTTAATTGTAATATTTTTAAATAATAATATGTATTATTTAAAAATCCCCTGTTTTAAATATTATTACTACTACCTTTTGGTGCACTGAATAGGAACTTCTTATTTAAAGCACTTATGGTACTTATATGAAAAAAACGAAGTAGACTATATTTACCATTCCGATTTTTATGAAATTTGGTGGGAGTAACTTAAGTCCACAAAATTAAATTTCAAATTGAAAGTAAAATTGCAATTTCTAGACCAATTTAAAATTCTGAATAAACAGATGCTGTGATAATAAGTCGAAATTCTGAGATAAACCAAAATATATTTATTAGTATAAATCTAACTGATATTCTTAAGACATAGCTAAGGAAAATGAAATCAAATGATGACTCGCGAAAATAATCATTACCAAAATATTGGAAATTGTATTCCCTACAAAAGTTGTAATAACATTTAAAATCGTACGACGATCAATAATCGCTATACATGCAAAGATTTAGCCGTGAAGTTATGGATGCAATGCTTACATTCGCTTCACGTCATTATAATTGGTCAAATATACCCCATAAAGTCTCTTAACTCATATTTCGAAAGAAGTCTTCAAATCTGTGCTTAAATGGGAAAATTTTTCAATATAAAAACTGTTTTCCAAAAAGTCCTATGTGAAGTTTTTTTGAAAATACGTATTAAATATATTAGTAAACAAATCCGCGAAGAAGCATATTATTCTAAAGTATCGCTATATGTCAAAATAACAGCTAAATTAAAGTGTTAGGGATATAAATATTGACATTTGTTGCATATATGCAAATTGGCATAGCATAGTCGAATAGACCATTAAAAAATGTAAGAAACTACGCTCCATAAATCTCGGGAATCCAAAATTTAACTAACTTAATTAGATATGCCTTTAAGAATTTAGCTGTATAAAACCAGTAAAATAGGTCTATAAGAATCGGAGATATGGTCAAAACAAAAATTATTAACAAATTATATTTTATAGAATTTTTAATTAAGGGATGTCAAATAATATATATGCATAAAAATCAAAAAGTCCAGAGATATAGGCAGTGATGAGTCGCGATATGACAAAAGTATTTTGGTGTATCACTGTGAAATTATTTATACAAAACCAAAATTAACATTTTGTCAGTTATTTTATGTCCAGCTTTTTTTTGTTTTGTCCAGCTTTTTAAAACCCAATGTCCAGCTTTTTGTAAATCGGAATTTGGCAACCCTAAGTGCAACAGATATACATCAGTAGATTTAATGTTAAGAACGCTAAACTGGATGAATATTAAACAAAGAATGGAGGTGAATACAATATTATTTATTCAAAAAATTAAAACTGGAGAAGCGCCAAAGTACTTAAGTGAACAACTTAATTTCGTGGGAGAGTTACAACCATACTTATTGAGAAATACTGAGGACTTTAGATTGAGACGTGCTACAAACACAGCCTTATTCTACAAAGGACTTAAATTATATAATTTATTACCAAACAACGTAAAAACTGAAAGAAATAAATGTATATTTAGAAAAGAATGTGTAAAATTTGTTAAAAATAACACAATTGTATTTTTATAGAGCGAATAATACACATAAAATTGTAATTATGTAAGTAAACAAACAAAATTGTAAACATAGAGTATTGATAATACTAATAAAGATAATAATAATAATAATAATAATAATAATAATAATTTAATATGTAATAATCTCAATTTCACTTAAAAATGGTGTAGTATAAACAATTCTTCATAAATAAATGAAAAATCGATTATAAATAACTAGTTATATAATAACTTTTCAAAATTATCATCTGAAACAGATCCAAGTTTAGGGATATTTAGAATAGAGAAGTATTAAAATAATCTTTCAACAGCAGCTGACGATGGTAACGGCTCATAAAATTTTGAGAATGCCTTTTTAGCCGTCGGATAATTATGCAGAATATTTAATGATTTCGAAGAATCTGCTAAATATGCTGTGAATTCCGATTCGGAGGGAATATTGAGGAGCAATGTGTTTTCTGGAGTTTCTGTAATGAATGTTAAAATATTATGGTTAATATTTTTAAAAATTATTCTGCAAATCGATTAGATAATTACCACAAATTGAAAAATCGAAGAAATTTAACACGTTACTCTTTAAATTGTTTGACGTTGTGATGTCCTTATCAGATATTTGTTGAACAGCCAATATCTAAATTTGGATTCAAAGCTTTTAACTACATACAGTTAATTGGTGGACATAGAAGTGATGGAATAATTGCTGTTTTGATAGTTGCATCTAAAGTATAGGAATATTTAAATATTTTTTCGTCGCCATATTTTTCAGGTATCCTCTTTCATCTTTCAATTGAATTTTGGCAAATTTTGTTTGAATTGTGGCTAATGATGGCAACAGATAACCATATGCCTTTGTCTTTATTGAGAAAATCTATAGCCTCTGCTATTGGTTGCAGAAGTAAGTACTCTTCTAAATATTAAAAATCACTGTGAAGAAATGTTTCAATATTTAACTTTTGGCATAGATCGCGAAGCTTGAACTTATGAGAGTGAGTCTTTAATACTATCGTATAACAATCCCAAAGTTCGAATTGTCTGTTCTGATGATTTAGGCCTGTTAATTTTTGCCCACAGCAAGCTGCAATTTCTCAAAACCTAATTGAAAGCAAGCTAAAAAATAACATGTTGAAAAGTACAGTCGGGTATGACCGACCATATGATACCCTATACCAGAGGTCGGCAAACTTTTCAGTCGGAAGAGCCAAAATTTACAGTTTACAAAACATGAGTTTTAAAAGAGCCACAAAATGTTTATTTATTGAAACATTACAAATACTTTTTTAATTCACTTCAAAATTATTTTTTTTATTATCTACAAGACAATTCTGCAAGGAATCTTTCTTATAGATTTCTGACTACAAATCCTTTTTGAATTTTTATGGCTCATTCGAATGCGTTTTTTAGCACTTGTCATATAAAGACAAAAGTTTATTCGACATAAAACTTTGCACGAGTTTTTTATGCAAACAGAAATTATACTGTGATATATCGCTTACATCGAACAATATTTGACCAAACCCAATATAATATTGACTTAACAGTAGCAGTAAAGTGACGAAATTCGACATAAACAAGTTGTATAAGAACAAAAATACATTTTCAAATTTGATTTTAACACTCATAACTGGCTTAATTATAGCAGTATTATAACGAAATTCAACACAAACAGGAACAAAAATCGCTTTATCAAATACGATCGGCTCATATTTTATCCTACCCCTCATATTAGATCCCTATTAGAAAAAATTCGCTTTTATGTCACAAGTAATGCAGATTCGAGGAAAACGCACTTCTATAAAGAACATATAAGTTCTTTGCGTTTGAGAACTTTCAGACGGACAATTCAACGGATAATTATTTCTGATTTGATTCATTTATTAGTTTAAATGTTTCCATTGGGGTCCGTCTTCGCCCTAAAAACTTTAGATCTTTAATTACCATAGTTGGTCCTCACAAAAAGACAAGTAATGTTAAGTAACAACCTCTTTTATAAATAGTAAATTTTTCGATTTTTTCCACTTTTCCATTTTTTTTTTTTTTTTAATTTTCTACTTTTTTCAAATTTTTGACTTTTTTCGACGTTTTTTGAATTTTTGATTTCTTCCAACATATTTCGACTTTTCCGCCTTTTTCGACTTATCGACCTTTTCTGACTTTTTCGACTTTTTTTGACTATTCGACTGTTTTTGACTTTTCCGACGTTTTTCGACTTTTTTTATAACTTTGAGTTTTCAACTTTTTACCCCTTTTTAGAGTTTTTCCGACTATTTTAAATTTTTTTCACAAGATGTTTGTCTTGTCTTTGTCTTCTTTTTGTAGTTTTTATGATTTTTTCAACACAAACAGGAACAAAAATCGCTTTATCAAATTTAGTGACGATCAGCTCATATTTGATCAAACTCCTCATATTACATCCCCATTAGAAAAAATTTATGTCACTTAATAATATGTTACAAAATAATAGATCGGAACATAATTGACCAATCTCCTTACATAAGGCCTACTTCAGAAAATGACTCTAACGATCATTACTGATCTAATAACATCATTGTTGATCATACCCCCACAGAAATTCTTCTTATAGAAATGACTTTAAAGCTCAAAACAGGCTTATTATACAAGCATAGTGGTAAAATTCGTCATAAACAAGTTTATAAGAACACAAATATTTGTACCAAATTTTATAAGGATGGATTCAAAATTGACGCTACTCCACACTTTCGAAAATGAAGTGACGACATATAACAGGCTAATATAGAAGTATAGTGATGAAAATGAAACGATTAATCAAAGTTACAAAGTTGTGTTTATTGTTTTGTTGGTTTTAATACATTGCTCGTTAATTGAATTCTAAAAATTTTAAAATATATAAATATTTTTTTTATAAAATAAAATGTGAGTAAGAAACTAAAGAGTCACAGCTCCACATCTAAAGAGCCGCATTTGGCTCGCGAGCCGTAGTTTGCGACCCCTGCCCTATACCATTGAGTATGTTAAAAATGTAGATTATTCTTAATAATAAAGCATTTAAGTAGTTTACCTTAGTTCCGAAATATTTGAACAAGTACATGGCTTTTCGTTTACATTAGTGTTATGTATCTGGACATGGCTTAATGGACTCAGAAAGTGATTCTGAGCTATGTATACTTTAAGGAGGGTATAGGACCAATATTTTTGTATAACGCACAAAAATATTGGTCCTATACCAATTGGTAGAACCAGTTTCTAAGCACGTTTTGATTAATCTGTTAATTCTTCATACAGAATATTGTCTTTGGATTCGTTGCTTTTTTCATCTAGAACGCCGAATTATTTAAAGGCCTTAACGAAATTCAGTACGAATGTCGTTTTTAATTCGACCAATCTTCCATTTTTTATTATGTCCTTGATTTTAGCCTTAAAGGTGTCGAAAATTGAGTTCATTGCTTCATTGCAGTTTGCAATGAATTCGAATTCATCAGTTCTTGATTCTACAAGTGACACATGGATTTATACCCTACACCACTAAGTGGGTAGGTAGATTTACAGAGTAAATTTACTTACAAAATCAATTCATAATCCAATTAATTCAAATGAGTTGTAAATTAATTGCCAATTCCATTTTCTAATTCATTTGAATTGCTTTTGGATTCAAAATCAATTCAAATTAATTGAAATGAATTGTAATCACTTGACAAATTCATTTGAATTGGAAATGAATTGCAATAAATTTTTATAAAAATCATTTGAATTAACTCAAATTGCATTCAATTAATTTTTTTATATAAAAATTTTATTTATTTTATTATTTATTTATTTATTAGTTGTCTTAAATTTATAATTAAAATTTAAGATAACTTAAATTTAGCTATGACTACTGCGGTCTTAAGCTAAGATTGGTTTATACAGAAAATACTGAAATTATACAGATAATAATATGAATATATAATCTGATAAATTAATTATTAATATACACATTTTGATACATTATTAGATGTCTTTGAATATGTTAATAGTTTTCAAGAATTTTATAATTGTAATTATATTTTCAATTGATGGATTAGAAATATAGTTTATTGGCTCATTTATAAAGAGGTTTCTGCGGGTTCTTTCGAATTTAATGCAATTTTTTATTATATGTTCAATTGATATTGGATTGATTTGGCAATATGGGCAAATGTTTGAAATGTCGGGTTGTATTATGTGTATATGTGTGCAGGAGGTGTGTCCAAGTCTAAGTTTGATAAATTTAGTACTTTCATGATAGGTAATATAGTTCGTAAGATTGGAGTTGAGGTATTTTTTAACGTTTATTTTATTTTGATTGATGTGTCTATACCAATTTGAAGTTTTTGACCATAGATTATTTTGATTAATTAATAAGTTTTTAATGTGAAGAGATATGTCATGGGTATTAAGGTTAGGTGTTAAGAAAACGGGGGAATTATGAGATAGTTTAGCCACTGAGTCAGCAAATTCATTGCCTTTAATCTGGCAATGACCAGGAATCCATAGAATTTTTATATTTGAGTTTTCTAATAGGAAGTCTCTGTGTTATGTAAGTTCTGAATAGATCTAATAGCTGAAAGTGAATCTGAACAAATCATAGTTTTTGTTTTTATATTTCCGATATATTTAATAGCCTCAAAAATTGCTATTATCTCCGCAGAAAAAATTGTAGAATAAGAGGGTAGGATAGAATTTTTTATGATGGAATCAGAAGTAGTAACACTGTAAGATACGTTGCCGTTATCTTTGGAGCCATCTGTAAAAATAAGTTGGTATTCATTATGCTTTTCTTTAATATTCAGAAAATGTTGTCTGTATGTGATGTCAGGTGTGGAAGATTGGTGGTTGGGGTATGATTTTGGTTACCTTTAGTGGCTTAAATGGTAGGTTATATTGTCTAGCAAAGTTAAAAATGCGACTGAGTGTTGATTGGATCTTATTACAGTTCGGTTTCAAAGAAAGTTTGGAACATATTTTGAATATAGGAGAATCTGAACTATTAAGAATATTTTTTAGTAGATTGAAAGTTATGATGTCCCTGTTTGTCTCCAAACAGTTCCATTCTGACAGTTGATGAATGATGGTGTGTATACCTATTTTATCAAAAGCTTTTGTGAAATCTAGGAATATGATCGAAGAGTGATTTTTGTGTGATAAAGAGTCCGTGAGTAAATGATCAATGTATAATAAAGCATCTGAAATAGATTTCCCCTTTCTGAATCCAAGTTGGTGAGTGCATATTAGATTGTTAGTATTAACAAACCACCAAAGGCGAATAGCTATTATTTTATCGAGAAGTTTGGATATACATAAGTTTAGGGAGATAGGTCTATATGAATTTAATTTAGTCTTGTCACAGTTAGGTTTTGGTATCGGGGTTATTGTGCTAATTTTGTAGAATGATGGAATAAAATTTGAAAAAATTTTATTGTATAGATGTACAAGTCTGTTTTTGGTTTTACTACTTAAATTTTTGATCATTGGATAAGATATCCTGTCTATACCGGGCGTATTGCCCTTCATTTTGCTAAGGGCGAATTCTAATTCGATTAGTGTGATGTCTTTCTCTAAATTATTAGCCATATGTGAGGGGAAGAAATTAAATCTGTGTTTCGTAATCTGATTTTTATTTAATCGAAATTCTTCAGAGAAGTTGTTGTCATTTGATTCAGATGACCAAAACTTCCCGAATTCATCCGCTATCTCCTGTTTGTCTGTCAAAAATTGTCCAGGTATTTCGATGGATTCTATAGTGTTTATGGATTGTTTCAGGTTGATTCCGCAAAATGTTCTTATGTTTGACCAAATTTTATTTGTAGGTGTTTGGGGATTAATTTCAGATGTGAAATTAGAAATAGATTTGTTCTTCGATATTTTCAATTCTCTTTTGAATTTAGCTGCCGCTCTTTTATAATTAATTATATTTTCTGTGTTAATGTTTCTTTTTAATCTGTTCCATAGTTTATTTTTCTCCTTTTTCAATTCAGAAAGGTGTTTATTCCACCATGGAGTTTTTTTGGCAATATTGGGATTTATTTGTGGAATAGAGGAATTTGCGCTTTGTAGAATTATTTTCTGTAGGTTAGAGGCTTCCTTATTAATGTTATTACTGATGGGGCGATTATTGTCGAAAATAAGAGAAAGTTCTTGAAATTTATCCCAGTTGGCATTATTGGTAACAAAATTTGGTCTAGGCTTAGCAGTTGTGGATTGGGGAGAGACAAAGAGTTTGATAATGATTGGAAAATGATCACTTCCATATAGGTTGTTTTCAGTTTCCCAATTTGACTGAATTTTTAAGAATGATGAACCAAAAGAAACGTCAACATGTGTAAATGAGTTGTGAGTGCTGAAATGTGTTGGTGAACCATCATTAAAAATAACGTAGTTCGAATCGATGACGTAATTTCCTAAAATAATGCCTCGGTGGTTATCATTTGGGGAACCCCAAATAGTATTCCAACTATTGAAGTCTCCTACTATAAGGACGTTGTCAATAAAATTATCAAACATGTTCCTTAAATTATGATGGTTGAAATTTTTAGACGGGGGAATGTAGGTGTTAATTATTGTAAATTTTGCTTTAGCTTGAATAGTGACACTAACTGCGTCGAAATCATTAGGTAGATTAAAAGGGGTAAATTGAAGAGAGTTGTGTATTAGAAGTGCAACACCTCCGTATGAGTTGTGTTTTTAAAGCAAATGGTATAGTTTATTGGGATTGGAATACCAGATGTGGAATGGAAATGTATTTCCTGTAGAGCTATTATTTTTGGATGGTGTTTTCTTATTAATAGTTGTAATTCATTATAATTGTTCAGATAACCTCTAATGTTCCATTGAATTATATTTATATTCATGATAATTTTAAAATAAATTGATAATTAAAATAAATTGATAATTAAGATAGTAAAAGACAAAATTTTCTATTAAATAAAGTAGAATATGTGATAAATAAAGTATAAATTAATAGAGGTTAGTATAATATCGCCCCCGAAGGTGTTGTTGTCCCACACCTCATCCAAACCGGAGTCCCAAACGCTCATGAAAAGACCCCGCTATAAAGATGTTGCGTTGGCTTAGAAGAAGGTATCACGTCGACTGCAAACCTGATCGAAATTACCAGAATATTTGTTTAAGTTAAAACTCAAAACAAACCTCTGGAATCAATCCAGCCAACACCCGCCGCTACCCCTCCAAATCCCAAACACCATCATTTCGACAGATGATCTTTTATGAGCGTATCGAGAATCCGATCTGGACTTTGGTGTTGTGAATCCAACACAACTTCGGGGGTTCTATTTTAAGATGGTTATTTAAATTTCCATTTCTTCATCTATATCTTGTTTGCTTATAGTTGCCTTGTTGTTGGTTGGTTTGGTGTTAGCTTTGAATTTTGCCTTTAGTTGAGCTTTTAAGCGGTTGGATGTATTCCTAGGTAAGATTTTAGTAGATCGGGTATTCTGATTTTCGCTTGATGGTATCGCTTGAGCAATGTGGTCTATTATGATTGATTTAGGCTGATTGTTATGTTGATCGTTTTGCTTGTTTAGATTGTTGATGTTTTTGTTTAGTAGTGGGTCATCATAAGTGATCAATTGGGTTCTTTGAGAAGTTGAAGGGGAATTACTGGCTTTAGTGACTGAAGTAACTGTGTCGTTATTAGGGTGTCTTTTGTTGTATATTTTTTCTGCATTTTTTTGAGATGTTTTTTCGAGTATTCTAATGGCTTGGATTTCCTTGTTTTTAATAAATATTGGGCATTTTCTATCTTTTGCTGAGTGTTTATATTCTTCAATATTATTTTCTTTGCAATTAATGCAACAGATATCATTTGTGCATTCTTCGTTTTTATCTGGTTTAATATGATTATTTTGACCACAATTATGACACAATTTTTGTAATTCACATGTTTTCTGTATGTGTCCGTAATGTAGACAATTATTACATCTAACTGGGTTTGGTATGTAAGGACGAATATATATTTTTTCGTAGCCCATATACACGTGTTCAGGTAATTGAGTTGATGAAAAGGTTAAAACTATTAACCCCGTTTCTTTCAAATTATCATTTACTTTTTTTAATATTTTTTTAACTTCTACAACTTTCTGAGGAGTCATGTTGTTTAAAATTTCGTCCTCTGGAATTCCAAATAGATCTGATGAGTACATAACACCTTTGCAGAAATTTAATGATTTGTGTTCCGTTATATTAATCTTTATGTTGTTGTTGAAGGCAGTTAGTTTAATGAGCTTGTTGGCTTGGATTAAGTTCTTTGTTTTAACTAATATTGAACCATTGCGTAGTTTTTTGCATTCAGAAACTTCACCATTGCAAGTAGCATCTATTATTTTTTTGATTAGGAATGGGGAAACATTAGATACATTTTTGTCACTGTTGTCATCATTAACACGTGTAATAGTAAGATAGATTGGACCGTCTGAGTTTATTGTCACTTTTTTAGAAAAATCATAATCTAGACCGTAGTTAGTCGGATTTGGTTTTTGTTTCGCGACGTCCGGTGGTTTATTCATTTTAATATTTTCTTATTAACTTTTATTTTGTAAAGTCTATATAATTTTATTCTTCACTTATTTTATTTATTGAAGTTGTTTAATTTTTCTTTGGTTTTATTTTAAATACAGTTATTTGTTGTATTTGTTTTGACGTTTTAATTGTTGAGAGATAATTTAAGAGATGTTGCTTACTTGAAGAGCCAAGTGAGAATGACCTTTATATAAAAATAATTAATTCAAAATTTGCAAATTTAATTCACGAATTAATTCAAAAATAAATGATTCATTTACATCTCGAAAATCACTTAAACCACACATCGGCAGAGCGTAAAATTTTCTTTCAACACTAACACCACTTCATTTTGTGTTTTCGTATTCCATGCACTAAAAGAAAAGTTTGTATATTATTTTAGTGTTTTTTTTTTTTTTTTTTTTTTGTTTAGTGACTTCACTACTTTACAGTGTACTGTATTATAAATAACAAAAAAACATTAATATTTCTGGATTTTGTATGAATAGGATTGGAATAAATTGAAGCACGACCTATTTTTTCTTAACTTTGAGCTCGGAAATGCATTCATTTGCAATTTAAGATACAAAGTGAACCTTAGTATATACTCTTTGTAAATAAAAGAAAAAAATATAATGAAGATTTACAAAAATTAAACAAATAATGGATCGTTAGTTGTGTAAAAATATATTCCAAGAACTTTTGTGCTCATATACAGTGCTAAAAATGTCAATTAATTGAAAATATTTACAGGATAATGTTGCATATAGGCCTGTATGTCAGAAATTGACAGTAGCGTGTATTGCTATAAGCTTCGGAGTTTATTTCGTTAATTCATCTTTATTAAAAATCACTCGGAAAAAAAGAGAGCTCATTTGAGAGCTCGCTGCGTACGTGCGACCTAAACGAACATACATATTTCATTGTAAAACAAAGCCCTTTGATAAAATTTGACAGAAATATGTATGTTTTGTTTTTATATGAATCACTCTATGAAATTTTTTCCTATAGGTCCCTGAGTGGTCATAGCTCCGCATATCACAAAAGCGCATTTAATAATAAAGCTATTGAGATAAATTTCGACTTTAACATATTTTGTGAGCATTATATCGTTTATTTCCGTATAGGTCCATAATTGGTAATAGCTCCCATATAAGGACCACTTACGAAAATCACTTAAACGCACATATTTCATTGCCAAATAAAGCTATCTTGATAAAAGTTTGACACAATTATGTGTTGTGTACATATGAATTTGTCTCCGAACTTGATTTGCGCAAAATCAAAGTTTTCCGTATAAAAATCGACAAAAATTTTATCTTAGCTCCAATATAAGGTTCTGAAAATCGACACACATACTATAATCCATTTCAAATGATAATATTTGAATAACGATGATAAATTCACTTTTTATCCAAAATTTTGAGCAGAACTAAAAGCGTCTTTTACTAATTTTGGATTTTGTCTGCCTAATTGTCACTTTCCATCAGAATTTCGATTCCGTATCCCATTTACACACAAATTTAAAAAAAAAATTGATCGGTACGTATGTATGTATTTAAGAATTTCATGTAAGACTACCTCTCAATCAATACGTATTACACAAGAAAAATAAAAAAAATTGAATGGTCCTCAATTCCCCAGCAGCGATTGAAATATCTGACTTTAGTATAAATTGAATTTTTGGAGAAGCATATTATTTTTGCTTATTATTGAAAGAGGTATCAAAATTGTCTATTTTTATTAAATAGTTTGCCATTTGATTTCGTCTCTTTCAGGTTTTTACTGAATTGTTAAAAATGTATATGCCCTTAGTATACGTCGTTTGATGACCAGAAATAAACTAACAAAAATTTTAATTATTTTTCAGATGATAAGCACAAAATTACCTAATTTTTATGACCTATTTCGAAAAGATGGCAGACATTTTTTAACATATTATACTGAAATCAAGATTTTCATTCGCAAGTAAAGAACTGAGGACCATTAAAAAAATGTTTTTTAAGTAGAATTCCATCGAAGGACTGGTCCACGGACACTCTAATGTACATATGTATAAAAAAGATAAAGTTTTAAAACAGTAATAAAGTTCAACCACAATCGAAAAAAATAGTAAAATTCATACCAAAGCATATAAATAAAAAATCATTTTATAACTGTTATTCTGAGTGATTTATTTTTAAAAACAAAAATTAATCATAATTTAATCACTTTTCTTATATGGTCATTTTCAGTCTCTAATATAAAGATTTTTATTATTATACACGTATACGAAAAAGGAAAGGATAAGTCCAGTTGTTTCCAAGAAAAAATGTAGTATAGTTCCCATTAAGTTCAGTAATTATTGGAAGACTTTATATTTAATATATTTTAATTTGTATTTTTAACGTTTGTAAAATATCTGTATAAAAATATTTCGTTATTTATTTAAAAGATCTCTTAAAATTATTTAGACTTTAAACTTTAGACATTTAAATTTAAGTATGTAAAAAAAGGCAATAATAGTTATGAATTCACAAAATATGTTTTAAATAAAAATATTTATATTTTTCTATTGAGCATTTTTGTTATAAAAAGTAAAAAAATACACAAAACTATATAATATTTGCAATATAAAAAGTTGTGTGAAAAGTTATAAATTCTTGAAGTACCATTTATAATACCATACACAGATGTGTACGTTATATGCATATATTTTCGTATTCTACTTTTAGAATGATATTGTATTTGTTGTAACCTATTATATTTACAAATAACAAAATATTAACTACATTCATATATTATGTTCAAATTTTTGAAACAATAAGGTGGGATAGGTAACAGGTTTAATAATTATTCCCTGAGTGCTTTTTTTCTATTTTTCTTCTGGGGTTTTGTATCCGTCCAGCCATCATCTGGAAAATAAAAAATAAAATAAAAATAATGTTAATATGAAATATATGCAGTTACAAAAAATAATTGTTTATTGATTTAAAAAAAAATTGTTCCCAGGACAATCGGTTCTTCGCACCGGAACGATTCGGAGTTCAACGAACAACGACTAAGGATTGTCAACCCAGCCACACCGACTTTACACGTGTCGATGCTACAACAACAAAAAATAATAGAACTAAATTAAATATACTGAATTTTATATATCCATTGAATATTTTAATGATTTTAATAAAAAAATATACCTAGTTTTTAAAAACTTTTTGAAACAAAATGTTTTTGAAAATACATACGGACATTCAGACGTCTTTAAAAGAACTATTTATACTTTTATATAATTATGTCACAATTTAAACAACTTTAAGAAGTTTTGTTATGGAGTAGAATGTAAGCCATATTTGGCACCAAACGCTTGGGTTTAAAAAAATTTACATACATATGACAAACTTGGTGTCAAGTAACTCAATCCTTAAAAACCCTAGACTAGGTGCAAATTTTAAAAGTTCACACAAAATTGATTTTCCCAAAAGTCGTTTTTTAAACCTTTCACCTTTGTGAGAAGTATATAAGTTTGTCATTTCATTTGTAATCTCCACAAAATAATTTTCCTACCCTATATACAGTATTGTTCGAAACCTAAGCAACTTTTTTTGCCATTGTATACAAAGTGCTTAATTTCTATTTTAATTGATTTATTCAAAATTATATAATTGATAATAATATTATGTGTCTACATTATAATAACAACAACAAAAGTTTAATTTCATTTCGCTGTGAGTTACAAGAAAATAATAATTGAATTAACTCCATAAATAGCTGTTCGAAACTTATGCAACTTTTTGATCTTCTTATAAAAATCTTTGGTCCTTTTGAGTTCCAAACACCTTTATGGAATAGATTAGTTACTAGTGTAGTTCGTAATTAATCCCAAGCGGATTTTAAGCCATTGAAAGCTGCAATGTTTTCTAAAACTGCGAATTTCGACCCAGCGCTTCAGAATGCCGAACAGCATCTCTACGACTTGAGTCGGGAAATTTTGATGGACAATCAAAGAATTTGGGTCCCATTACTCAATAACTACTCTTAGATCAACTTTGCCAATGGTTTTGGTTCAGTATCATGCTGAAAATCGCAATAAAGTAAGTTGTTCTGTTCGTTGTTCTCAAGCATATAATTCATTTTGTTGGCGAAAAACGTCCCAAGAAGAAAAACAACAAAATTAACAGCGAAATGGAATTAAACTTTTGTTGTTGTTATTATAATGTAGACACATAATGTTATTATTATCAATTATATAATTTTGAATAAATCAATTAAAGTATAAAATATAGCACTTTGTATATAATGCCAAAAAATGTTGCTTAGGTTTCGAACAATACTGTATATATTCTGAATCCTTCTTTTATTTTTATTATTATAAACCAACCCCCCGCCCCAAAGCTGGATCTCCGCCTGATATATGACCGCCACAATTATTTCTCCCAATTAGGAAAAATTTACTTTTAACGAAATAAATAGTATTTGTATATACAAAATACAAATACCTTGATGATAGAACATTCAAGTATTAAAAATATACTTATGTGTGGATAAAAATCAAATGATGCCCACAGCCATTTGAAAATTTTTGTCAGACCATTAATAAAAGTATTATTGAGTCATTTTCTGTGCCTAATCATTCACAATCCAAAAAGTCGATTGCGTTTACAGTACTTTAGACAAATATCTTATTTAACAAACTTAAAAACAAATAAAATTAAACTATAGATTGTAGAAATGCAGTTGTCATATTATATTAACTCAGTCTTTAAAGAAGTCTACTCATGGCCTTAAATATTTAGAGCATAGAAATAATTTACTAAAATATGAATGTTTTGAAAAATACAAAATCGTTGATGTTTTTTCAAATTTTTGTAATGACTAAAAGGAGTTAGTGTGAACAAATTATTTTCGGACTTTGAATAAAGCATATTTTGACAAATACACAGTAAATTTTTTTTGGATACAAAAGTATGAATATAAAACGTTAAGAAATTTGTAACTGCACCTTTTCCAAATGTACATATTTCCAAATAATTAATTATACATATAAAAATTTCATTATAAAACAATAACATAATGTAAGTTTCGGGTACATATTGCGTATATTATAATTGAAATTTAAAACAGTTGAATATTTAATTAGAAATTTTGAAATAGAAAACATATTTAAAAAAAAAAACATCTGGAAATTGTGCTGCTTTGTTATAAACTTTCTGCAAAATTAATTTTTAAACTAAATTGTTAATTGTAAATGTGTACCTATTTATTAAGAAAGCTATAAAAATAAAAAAACTATGGCTTACCTCCTAGTTCATCAAATGCCACGTTAGCAGAAGGTGTACTTTGTACAGAAGAATTATCTACCATAACTTCAACAGTAGGCTCAGGGACTGGAGCTTCCTTTTGTTTAATTGTCGAATTAGTAGTAGGATGTTGGGTTATATCAGATGGAACAGAAGGCTCTGACTGTTTAACTTGGCTAACAATAGTTGAAGATACTTCAACTGTTTCATTCATTACTTTAACTTTTTTCGTTTTAATTGCTTTATTAGTTTTCTCTGGTGTTTTTTGAGTTTTTTTATTAGTTTTTGATGGTGAAGTTATGTCAATTGTTTCTTCATTTGTGGGTTTCTTTTGTTTTTTAGTTGTAACCATTTGCCATTCCCCTTCCTCCTCTTTGCTGACAAAACTTTCTAATTGTTTTTTACTATTCGTTGGAGTTTTGGTTGTTGTAGGATTCTTGGCGCTCTTATTAACATTGTTGCTGGTACCTTGCTGCTTTTTGGTTTGGACAATTTTTTTAGGTGACTTCTCGTTTGCAACCGGTTGTTTTTTATTTGTTTCTCCGTCTGAAGTCTTGACGGGGCCTATTTTTTCCTTGTGTTTTTTATCTTTTTTGTCAACATTTGATCTCTCATCTTTTTGTTTATTTGTTGTCACTTTTTGTTTTTTGGAGTTTTGTGTCTGTGTCTTTCTGGGGTCTGCTGATTTACGGACACTTAACTTTAATAAAAACACTACCACAACGATCACTACAACCACAGGTAAGATTATTACCAAATTAAAACCTTCATCGAGTCCATGTAGACCTAGCATATGAAGAACAGAAGACATGTTTCCTTCCCAAAAATTTTGTTGAACGGATGAATAAAGTTATTATTTAATACAAATTAAAAATTTGTTCACGACAATAATATGAAATTTAAATGTTTAAGTTGTAAGTGCCTGCTGTCTATATAGAAACTAATTAACTAACATAAAACTACGAAACAAAATTGAAAATTTAGAGTTAGTTGCCAAAAATGCCACGTTCCTAAAAAGATTCGTGTCAAAACAAGAAGAACAAGAACTAAAATGATATGTGATGACAGCGCCGTCAAATAAATGCACTTTACCAATATTGTTAATTAAGCTATTTTTTCTTCCATTCTAGCGATTTTATGTTATATTCTCTATTGTCAACAAATCCAGCGATTTATTTTAAAAAGAAAAGTGTTTGCTTGAAGTTAGGGTTCTATAGTTGAATCGAATCGAATTTAAAAAAGTCCATAAAATTACCTCACAAAAGTATACGATTTTTTTCTGTATTTCATATTTGACAATATTATACGAAAATTAGAATCGAATGATTTATTTGCTAAAAATTGTTTTAAGGGGTAACTATCAAGCGAATGGATATATTTTTGGTCCATTTGGTCCACAATTTTGGAGCATTTGTACCATCTTTTAATGTAATATCATTAAAATTGCGGTTTTTGGCAATACATATTTGTATTTTTTTCCTTTTTCCCAGAGATAAAACCAAAATTTGTTATTGGGATTTAATATACCCCTTGGGGTATCTAAAAATAATATTTTTTATTACAAGAATCTGTATTTAAACGTTCCAAGATATATTATTGGAATCATTCTTCTATCGCTAATTCAATTTATTGAAACTCAATTCCATTTTTATAATACTAGGGTCAAAAATTTTCGGGGAAACTTGTCTTCTATATATTGTTTTAGATATCAGCTGTTATACATTTTAAGATTTCAATATATTGTGGAATTTTATAACTCCAAAGCATGCCTCGAAGAAACGCCATTTAATATAGTGGAATCATTATTTTTATAACCAATGGCCTCTAGGCTGAATGTCACCATATCATTATGGTCCAACTCAAAAATATTGATATCTGTTTAAATATTATCTACTATGATCAAAGTAAGCCCAAACATAATTCTGAATGTTATGAGTAGTAAAAACTAAAATCTACTGTATAGGATGACGTTTTGTTAAGGCATGTTTTGTAGTTGTACACCGCTACGATGTCTTAAAAATTTAAAATATATTAAGTTTAGTCTAGGATCCATAAAAGAATAGGCTGGGTTCTTATTAGTTTTATAGGAATTAAAATATTTTTGCCAAATTTTATGAGGATCGCTTCATATTTGCATTCTGTAACGATATAATCCCAAATATATTTATATTTTATCAGATTTGTTCCATTCCACATTTATATATGTACATACTTTAATTGATCAAAAATAATTTTCTTAATATAAATAATGAAAATCAACTTTTTTGAATCTTTTCCACGTGCATAAACACATATTAAAAAAATTATGAAAACCCGTTTTTGAGTCTGTTCTACGTTAATGTTAATGGGAAGTTAATGCGTAAATTTTATTACTTATGATTTAATGTTAATGAAAAATTAATGCATTAAATTCAAAAATATTTAATATTAATGCATTAATTTCAAAAATATTTAATGTTAGTATAAAATTAATACATTAAAGTCAAAAATATTTAATTGTTCAATTCACAATCAAGTTGTATATTGTATCTCAATGAGAAAAAAACGATCAAAACAAATACACATAACAATGTCAAAAGATAAAAAAATCAAAAAATATTAAATTAATTGAACATGCGAAATAAATTATTTTCTTTATTCCACATTTTAAATTAATAAATAAACTGTTTTTAAAAAAATTTAATGTTTTCTGTTTTTGTAAACAGCAGTTTGTTTTTGATTTCATTTGATTTAAATGTATCCATGTTAATGCAATAATCTTGCATTAACACTAATTTGTTTTAATTTTGAAAAAAATTGTTAATGCATATTTATTGCATTTATCCCAGGTCTGGTTACAGCCTAACGTATGAATTGTTATAAAAATGATTCATTAAAAAAAATATGAAATGAAGTGAGGGGAAAGGATTTGCAAAATAACCCCCTTAATATTTTGCAAATCCCTTCCCATCACTTTATTTATTTTCGGAAATTTGTATGAAAATATTTTTAACGCTGGGTGAAGTGTTTTACAAAATAAGGGGATAAAAATTAATAACAAAAACATGTTCTTCAACCGGCTTTTTAATTCGAATTGTTAAAAAACTAATATTCTCGATTTTTCTCGACTTTTTTCGATTATTCGAAAGCCGATTTATAGAACCTTAACCACAGTTATAATACAGATATAACTTTGTGACCCTAACTACCAGCAAATTAAACAAACTTTAGACAAATATTTATTATGCCAAACGTCAAATAGTTGCCATGATAATAAATTAGCAGCTATAGACAGAATTTATTAAGGTTATAGCGTCCTTATGACAAATGTTTAGACAACGTTCTTTGGATAACAAACGTCATTATATTATAAACTTTGTATAGAATTTCGTTTAAATGTAATTAAAATAAATGAAATAAGTATATATTTAAAAAATTGCATTTAATTTTAACAGTTTTTATAAAATATATAGTATTATTTCAGAAAAATTCGTGATAAAATCAACATTTTGTTACCCCTATGCATTAACATTAACAAAAAATTAAAAAATTTTTTGACTACATTTTTTAAGTGCTATGATTAATATTTGTCTAATATAGACAAGGGATAAAGCATCAAAAGCCAAGTTTTTGATCAACTAATTATGGTTGTTAATTGAATTATTTTTAATGGAGCCGACTGTCTATTATAGCATGGTGATGTCCTAGGCTGTAGTCAATTGTCCGACTTTGCATGAGGATAATGCATGAATGTAAACTAATTGTTTTCATTTTTATTATATTTTAAGTAAATACCTATGAGTATAATATATTTAACCATTAGTTAATTAATTAACCATCGCTTTATAAAAATATTATTTAAATCTTTGTTGTTTATGATTTTTTTGATTATTTTGAAAACATGTTAACAGAGAATTGATTCGACTCCTGTGAATATAGAATTTTTCTTTTGAAACGTTGTCGACAAAGTGGCAAGACAGGTGGCATGTCATAATGTCCAATGTCATAATGTCCAATGTCATAATGTCCAATGTCATAATGTCCAATGTCATAATGTCCATGGACATTATGACACACCAAAAAATGACATAACGTGTAAGAAAAGCTTCTATGACAACATTGTTAGATCTAACAACCGTATATACACATTTCATAATTCGATTTTGCAATAAAAGTATACAAATTTTGGATTAACCGACGAAAAAGTCGAACATTTTAATGTTTTCCAACAGTTTAATTTAAAAAAAAACTTTTATTTAATTAGATATATAAAAACATTCTAAAATTTTCCTTATTCATTTCATTTTATTTGAATTGAAATTTTATACGCATACAATTTCTATACTTCGATTTACGACATTCGTTTTGGTTGTAAAATTACATACAAATATGCATTTCCTTCAACGACATTTTATAAAAATGAAGTTGGAAAAGTCGATTTCGCTTTTTTCTTAGAATGAAAGTTTGAATGTCGACTTTTCATAATTCGGAAACGTCAAAAAGCAACTTTCAAAAATTCAAAGTCAAAAAGTAGATTTTTGCAAAATCTCAAATATTGAAGTGGCAACATTAAACTTATAACTTGTTGAAAATGAGAAGTCTAGCAACTCTTTTAAGGTTTATTAATGCTAAAAACGAAGTATACGTTATGGCGAAAATAAAAATATGTAAATCAAGAAACCACAAAAAATAATATATAATTAGCAACCATTAATTTTTTACTGAAATATTTATAAAATTAAATGCATTATTAATAGTTTTGTGGTGTGTTTAAAAACAAAATATAATTACAGGCAATTATAACAAAATCTTTAATGAAATGGCATCATAAAAATGTGTGACCGGTATGGCATCTCCATTTAGTTTATTTTTTTCTAAAGACGAAGTATACATTATGGCGAAAAATAATCACGAAACCACTGTAAATAAAATAGTAATCAACAATCCAAAATTTTTACTGAAATGTTATAAAATTATACCTTAACTACATCATTAACTAAGTGCTTATGAGTGTGGTGTATTTAAAAACAAAATTAAATTTAATTCAATTAAAATCAGTGAAAAAGGATACATTACGTGATATGCCAACGTATTGGTTTTTAACATGCTCTTTTCCAACGTTTAAATAACAAAAACTAAATAATTGATATGCAATATGTCTGCTTTGTTAAACTTAAAAACTTATTTGACAACACAAACGACAAGGAATATCGTTGATACAAAAAAATTTTCTGATTTCAGAATCCGGCATAACTATCAAATGCCGTTTAATAAAAGACACACTTTAAATGTCCACCGTTTTCATAATTGGTTCGATGTAAAATCATTAAATAAGTGCTTTTTTATTCTCTTAGTTATGTTTTCGGTGTCTACGTTTCTTTGGTCCGAAGTACGTGCTTCATTACCTATAGGTTTACCACCCGTAATACGTTTGGGAGCAATTTTTACTGAAGACCAAAGGGCAAGTAAAATAGAATCCGCATTTAAATATGCCATATATCGTATTAATAAGGATAAAACAATGTTGCCTGATACTCAAATTATTTATGACATCGAATATATACCACGCGAGGATACTTTTCGTTCCACCAAAAAGGTATGCCGCCAATTGGAGTCAGGTGTACAGGCCATATTCGGACCAACAGATCCCATACTAGCTACACATATTCAGTCCATTTGTGAAAGCTTCGACATACCACATATAGAAACACGAATTGATTTAGAAACAAACGTTAAGGAATTTTCAATTAATATGTATCCTTCTCAGCAATCGTTGAATTTAGCATACCGTGATCTAATGTTTTACTTAAATTGGACTAAGGTAGCAATTGTATACGAAGAGGACTACGGTAAGTTTTTGTTTAATATTTGCAAAGAATGTTTGTATTAGCCAGGGTGTATTGAATACAAGGAGACATTATTAGTATACATATACTTTATGCAGACTTGAACAATCGGACTTGGCAATCGTGCGTTTGCTCTCAAATGGTGGTACCTGCCAAGGTTGGTAACGGCTATCGCTAAGCTATCATACCGCTAAAATACCTTTTCAGCACTATTCGCTAAAATACCGATACCAAAACAAGTCGAAATATCGTTAACGCTAAAATAGCAATGTCATAATAATAAGTCAAAATATCGATAACGAAATAAATAAAATTAACATAATATTGTTAAAATCACAGACAGTGTTGCCACTTCGGTTATTATTAACCAAAATTGGTCATTGTATGTTGCTTGTGTACATGTGAATTATTTTTTCGTTTTGGTTATTTTTAGCAAACAATAGTCTTTATTGCTGTTTGCTTTTCTTCTCTTTTTTTAAATAAAAAAGATATTTAATCTCTAGTAATAAACCATTTATGTAAATATACACATAAACATATACGTATTTCTTTATACCCACCAACAAAACAGATGACCCAGTTTGTTTTGGTATTAGATCCTATTCAGAAAATGTCTATATGGCTAGTTACTGGTTTAAAGAAAAATGTGGAGCGACAAGCATGTAATCGACATAAACAAGTTTTATTGGAGCCAAAATGTTTTTGACAAAGTTTACTTTAAAACTTTGTCATAACTCGCAAAATTTAACAAAAAACTTGTTTTGTAGGAAAAAAATTTCCCCACCAAATGTGATGATGATCGGTAAAAAATTTACCCAACAACTATACATACAAGTCCCATTTTAGAAAATAAAAATAAATAAAAACCTAAAAAATAAAATAATTTTGGTTACGAAATTTTATTTCGAATGTTTAATATTTAATTTATGGGAGTAGAGTATGAAAAACCGAAACCGAAAGCCGGTTTACCGGTTTTTTAACAATCAAAAACCGAAACCGAAAGCCGGTTTACCGGTTTTTTAACATTCAAAAACCGACCGGTTTCTTATTTTATATAATACATATGTATGTATATGTACAATTATATGTATATGTTTATAAAAAGCCGGTAAAATTACGCAATTATGTAAAGATTTTCAATAAATCGAATTAAAACCAAAAGGGCTCCAATATTTTGTTAAAAACCAAGGCGGTAAAGAGTTTAAGTTACCATCCCATGTTAAACACAGATGGAATTCATTATCATGTGAATATGGAAATGTGTAAATCATGATTTTTTTTTAATTTTCTTTAATACCTTTTTCATCTAAAATAGCTTTAAAAGAGTTATGTAAGGAATTTACTGAATCGATTAAAGCTATTTTGTAATAGATTTGAATAAATTGACTTGATAGGGGCAAGATCCACCCCATTTTCCATGAGCACGGCCGGTGTTGAAAGGTAGCAGCCCCTTGATAGTTAAGCCCTTGCGGTTTCGTTCGTTACAATCCATATGTATTACATATGTATTATTACTTATTACTTATATATATCCATATGTATTTGTTATTACTTAAAATTAAATAAATTCATTGCATTCTTTAAAATTTATTTATCTAATCTAAATTAAAAAAAATGTAAAATCGACTTTTGGATTGAAAAGTATATACTGCATAAAAATACATGTTGTCACAAATTTTTCATACTCTATTGTCAAAAATCCGATTTTATTGACATGAAATTCAAAAAGGCGTTACAACAAATTAGTAATTTCCGCAAGTCAGAAAGTCTTAAAAAGCACATTCTGGCGGTACAGTCATATCTAAAAATTTTTATTAATGTTTGTTTTTATAGCAACAAAAGTGTTTTTACACCCATTCGCATTTCAGGTGACGATATGCATGTAAGAACTATAATTAAATACTAAGAACAAAACAATAAAAAATAACAATTTAGTCTAGTTTGATGATAGAAGAGGGAAATTATATCTTACTCAAAGTCTTACAGAGCGGAATCGATAGTTTTCTTACGACACATTCTATTTGTAATGTGCCTACAGATAATTGGGACCCAATTATCGTGTTATGTGTATTCAACGTCTACCTAGTTCTACAAGGATAAATCTAGTTTATCTACATAGAAATATTTAATTTTCTAAAAGCATGAATTCTGACTTTGCAATGTCTTTAGGAAATTAAAGGTACAAACTTTATTACTTGGAATCTTCAGCGCAATCACATGCTTCTTCTGTTAAAATTTCTTGTATTTTATGTCCTAATCAGTCACACTACATGCAGAATTGTCGTCGTTTTAAAAGTATTCCAATATCCGACAGAATTTCTACAGTGAATGACCATAATTTCTGCACTAATTGCCTTTCGAGGACACATACTGCCAGAAGTTGCAAAATAAATAATAATATTTATATATGCAATAATCGACATTACTCGATGCTTCATTTACAAAATTTAGAAAATTCTGTATTTGAAAGACCTACTGTTTTTACGGAACTGAATTCTGGAGCGTTTCTACGACCCACTTACTCATACGTCCTATAATGTAACACAAGTATTTTATACTAGTCAAAATCAGTCTGTTAGGGACAGCTACGGTAAATATAATTCATAATAACAATAAATATCAAGTCCTTGCATTAATTGATTCTATTTCGGAATGCTCTTATATTTCTAAACGAAAAAGGTTAAAACTTCCCACGTATTCTGCACACTCTAAGGTTCCTGACATCAATAATGTAGTTATTGGAGTTTGTAAATATTGTCCTGTGGAAATTGGTTCCGATTTAGACTCTTTAATTACTCTTAGTACAAACGCATTTGTTTTACCAAAAAATTTGGGAAATTTGCCTTCAACTTTCGTAAATATCGATATTAAAAAAATATTGCCAAATCTTTGTTTGGCGGATTCTAATCTTTTAGATAGTAGGCCTGTAGATATATTGGTGCGGATTTATATCATCGTATTATTTTACCGGAGGTACAGAAAATTTATCTTAGAGTCATTATTGGCACAGAAAATCATATTTGGCTGGATTCTGACAGGACCAGCCAATCCTAGGACTTTGAATCACATATCGCAAATTTACAATGCACTGCGTGGTCTAACGCTTCTTAACGTTTATTTAAATATCAGTTAAAAAGCTCACAATAAATATTAAATACATTACGGTGGCATGGTCATAAATGACCAAAATGTACCTTTTGTATATTGTTCTTTATCATATATGTACTTTTGATCAAATTCTGTTGTTTAAAAAGTATAACGCCATATTCTTCAATTACACTCTAAAGTACTTAAAAATATATGTACTTACAAATGTTGTAAACATATAATGATACCGATAATCATTCATTTGAAGTTGCAAAATCTTGAAAATATATAGAGAAATAATATATAAAGGATTTGATAAAATAATAAATAAAATATATATTTATATATGTACTTACTGCACGAAAAAATAATTTAATGTTTTCCGGATTTGTATCTACTATAATTTTGTATATTTCTTTCTGTCTTATCGCTCGTAAAACTTGTCTATATGAATCAGGTGTGACTTGACGTATATACATTTCCGTTGGTATTTCTGCTCTTGTATGCATTAGATCCTGTTGTTTAAATAAGCCTAAATATTAAAAACATTTATTATTAATATTATTATTGATTACATTCAATTTAATCTGCTTATAGAATGTGTATATTAGAGGAGTACTGAGGAACATTTTTTAGTAATTTTACAATTTTTAATAGATTTTCTGACATAAATTTAAATTTTATTTAAATGTCCACATTTGACCCTTGCCCCTATAAAAAAACCCCTTTTAAAATTTGACTTTAATGTTCACAGTTTTGTTCAGCAATAGGTGACTTATGTATATCTGAGGTAAAGTACAATTCAACTTAAATGTTTTATTATGAAAACTCAATCACATTTTACTTTTTGTAACTGTTGTAGGGCCTCGCCCGACTAAAATTTCTTGTTTAATCCTTAAAGTCAATTTCTGGACCAAAAAGTCCTTAAAATTTTAGAAATTGAAAATTAACTTAAATTTGTAGGAAAATTTAAAAAACTTTTTTTGAGAAATTGTACTGAAATCAGCATTTTCAATCACTAATAGGGAACTAAGGACATTTTCAAATGCAATAGATTTAAAGAACTGTTCAGTTTAAATTAAGTCATACCATACTTTGAATTGTAGTGACCCTGGTGTAGAGGCAAAAGCCTTCGTGGCATTTTATTAATTTTGAAAATACGTTGCATTAACCGTATAAAATATCAAGCGATTTTTTGCTGTTTGAAAAAGTACATGCAATTGAAAAAACTCAGAAACGTTTATGAGAAATTCTGCACAAAACATCAAAAACTTCTCATGGATATCAAATTTCTTTAAAAAGAACAAAATTACGTTTTTTTGCCCTAGGGAAATATGAAAAATCCTTGAATATTGACAGAGAAAACAAAACTACTTTTAGTTTGACAAACAATTTTGAGTTGTTAATCAAATAGTAAAACCACCGTTTTTATACCCTCTACTACCATCCGTGGTGATAGAGGGTATATATAACTTTGTCATTTCGTGTGTAACACCAAGAAATATTCATCTGAGACCAAACAAAGTATATATAAATATTCTTGAAACTTATGAAATTCTGAGTCGATCTAGCTTTGTCCGTCTGTCAGTATGTATAAAACATTGTCACGTTGACACGACGCAACAAAAACTAACGAAATTCATCCAAAATATTTATTACTGTGCTAGGCAGATTAGTATTGAAAATGAACAAAGTCGGTTCACATCGGGAAAAGTTATGAAACAAAATTTAAAACAACTCCGAAAAAAAGCATTTTTTTACACATTCTGATGTAATTTTCACGAAAACTATACAGAATAATTTCAGAAAATCATCGTTACTACATGAGAGCTTGACTGAAAAATTGGCGGAATCGGTCCATAATTTCATATACCTCCCATACAAAAGTACATATTCACGGAAATGAGTTTATTGTTAATAACTTCCGTCAGATTACTGATAGCTTTACAAAATTTTACAAGTTAAAATCTTAAAATTTTCAAGATCGGTCCATAATTGGTCATAGCTCCCATACAAGGTCACCTCCCGAAAAACACTTAAACACACGTAACTCATTACTAAATTAATATATCCAAAATTTGGTACAAGTATTGCTCTTATATACAGAAATATTACTGTCAAATTTGTTTCCGATCGGTTCTTAACTAGTCATAGCTCCCATACAAAGTTCCCTCCCGAAAATCATAACAAACTCTCATTACTAAATTAAGATATTCATATAAAATTTGGTACAAGTATTGCTCTTATATAGAGAAATGTTACTCATTACTAAATTCCTAAATCCATATAAAATTTGGTACAAGTATCGCTCTTATATACAGAAATGTTACTGTGAAATTTTTTTCCGATCGGTCTATAATTGGTCATATCTCACATATTAGGTCCTGCCCCGAAAATCACTTTAACCTTATTTAACTAGTTGCATTAGTGTGAGAAACTTTTGATTTTTGTGTATGATAGAAAAATAAATATCAATCATCTCTTCTCTCAAACACAAAATCAAAATTTTCCAAAAAAAAGTTTTCCTGTGTTAACCAGAGATTAAAATTACTAAAATATTAGGAACCAAAATGCATATTTTCTCTTATGCATACGTATGCAATATTAATTGCTCCCATTCGAAATATTTCTAATATTTTTGCTAAAAATATTTACCCATACAAGCTATTGCATATTACAGCTTACAGGCAAATATAAAATATTTTTACATACAATATATTACGCAGCAACTCGCTAACATATTTTTAAACATACATATATTTCATATGGCTTGCCTATAATATTAAAATATTTTCCTACACATATTATTCGAAGTCAACAATATTGAAGCCATGCAAGCAGAACATTAAATGTATGCAAGCAAAGCATATAGGTTACAATATTTTTACTATCAATCTTAAATATTATTTACTATAGGAAATGACTTATGTTCTAAAATTTAACATTTCATGTTGAACTTGAAGAATTATAAAATGTGAAAAATGTATGAAAGATATAACCAAATTTTATTTAGAAAATTATTGAAAACGTTTGTATCTATGTACATACAGTGAATCAATTAAGTAATTTGAATCTGAACAATTATTTTTAGCAAAATAAAGCAATTTGTTTGTTGTATTTTTTAAAGAATATCTTATATTTTAATTTTCTACCATAAAAAGTAAAATCGTTATATTATTTAAAGAGATTTTTGATAAAATGTGAACGTATTGTTAATTTTATGGGTCAACAGTTTTTTTTTTTGCTTTTTTAGGTTTTTTGTTAATTTTTTATTATTGCTGCATTATTTTATAAAATTTAATATTTTTATTACTCCTATATATTAGAATAACATTTTTTAAATATTTTAGAAGTGGAACGACTAAAGTTGGACATTTCTTAACCGATTTATTATCCTATATACCTATCAGAATTTATCAATATTTGACTTAACATGAAATCTATCGTTTTCATTAAATTTCAAAAATAATAAGTAATTTTGATTTGAATACATGATATATTAGATAATCAATGGATTTGGACCTAGAAAAAATGTTTTGTGAGGTATTAATCTATACACTATTATAACAAAAACAATCCGGGTTTTTGGTCATTTTGTATTGATAAAAAAACTTCATTACGGAAACTCCATCTATTTGGGGAGTATTGTGTAAATTTTATTTAGAATTGTATAATATTATTCTTATTCAATAAATCTAACACTAAGTACCATCCTAGCCACTCTAAGTATGGGAACATCACCAAATACCACTATAGAACTATTAAATGCCAAAATCTTCATTTTCAACCTTATATTTTAAATTCTTTATTTTGTGAATAAGATACAGTATCTGGATAGTTATTCTTGATTTGGGTTCTAAATATATATGTGTATGTATTAGGTGAAAAATATTGCTTTTGTTGACGTTACGGTATGATAACCACCTTTATTTTAAAATATCTAAATTAGGTATTTTTCCTGTACTACACGACAGTTCACTTTACATTGGTTCCAAGCAACCTAAGGTGTGTTTAGAGGTCTAAATTTAAACATAGTGTTCCTCCCAGTTTGTTTATAGATTTTGAAAAAGATAAATCTGGAGTCCAATAGTTTTCCTTGGATACAAGTCGCCTCCCTTTGGCAGT
This sequence comes from Lucilia cuprina, assembly GCF_022045245.1. Classification (NCBI taxonomy): domain Eukaryota; kingdom Metazoa; phylum Arthropoda; class Insecta; order Diptera; family Calliphoridae; genus Lucilia; species Lucilia cuprina. The sequence continues at coordinate 4,603,105 of NC_060949.1, forward strand.
TAAAGATTTTGAAAGAGCACTCAGTGCGTTTTTTCTAATAATTCTTCCACTACTCCAATTTATATTTTTTAATGTTATTGATTAAACATCCAATGAGGATATGATTTTTGCAAATCGCAATTGAAAAATACTTAAGGAAGAGTTCCTTTTAACAATAAAACAATAAATTCCAAAAAAAAATTTGAAAAACCCAATGAAATTAACCGGAATTCTCAATATGCAAAATACTTTATTGACATGCAAATTCTGATGAAAAATAATAAAATGCAACAACAAATGCACCAAAATTTGTAATTTTTAATTAGAAAACATATATTTACTTTTGACAGTTTTTTCGAATTTTATTTATGAACAAAAAACAAAATTCTCTTACAAAAAGGTAGGCAAAAAACTTAGTTGGTTCACTGTATGTATGGATGTTTTATGTATGTATATTATGGGAAAAATGTATGCATGAAATAACCAAATTTCAATTAGAAAATGATTGAGTTGAATTATTGAATGTATATTAAATTAATGTTTAATTTTTAAGTGGAGTATTAAAATGAATGTATTTGTATTGATTGTAAAAGGTAATATAATTAGAAAAAAAATTATATATGTACATACTTAGAGGATGAGGATGCAAAAACTACAAACAATTTCATTTAGATATAAAAAAAATTGTAAATTCGTATTGATTGTATCAGGAGAAGAAAAAAAGGTGTAAGTCGCATTAAAAAGTGTATGCTTATGTATGCACATACATACATTCATACATACATATATACATACATACATACATACATACATACATACATACATACATACATACATACATACATACATACATACATACATACATACATACATACATACATACATACATACATACATACATACATACATACATACATACATACATACATATGAATCTAAAAATATATTCAAATATGTATGTAAAAAATTGTTTTTACAGAATATATTTTAACAAATTGTTTGTAACATGAAATGACATGAATAATATGAATGATATGAAATGAAAAATGAAAAAAAATCCTATATAAAGCAAGAAACAATAACAATAAGTTTGTAAACAGGTAGTAATACATTCGTAAGGTCTATGAAAAGATCAATAATGAAGGAAATTATAGGTATTTTAGAAATTTGTAACAGGATGGCAAAAAATTAAGAGGGGACATAAAACATAAAATGTTGTTTTTGTAATTTTACATTGTGAAAAATTAAAATAACAAAAGTGTATGATTGTATTATATACATTAGAGTGCTCCTAGCTTGTATGAAGGAAAAAAATTTTATCCTACAGACCACCCCCCCTAGAATTCTTCTATGGGTTATAAAAATAAGTCGTGCAAAAAATTAGGTCAATAGGATTACGTTAACTGGCGCCGCAACGGCTCTGAAGTTTGAAGATGCATTTACAAGGGGAAAATATGCAATTTTTTCAGTTTTCACAAAAATTTTGTCATTAAACAATTTGTTTTGCATTTATTGTCAAAGAATTAATGGGATTGCAAACGGGTTTTATTGAATATGTCCAAATTGGCATGTTTTTAAAATATCGGGGTGATTTTGACCCCAAGGCCGTTTAAGGGTTAATTTATTTTTTTTCACTATTATTGTAAATATCGGTTGTTAATAAATAAATTTCTTAAGTTTTATGATAATCTACCTAAAAATAGAAACAATTCGACTAGTTTCCATCGAAAATTGCAAATATTACAAAATTTGACCTTTAAAGTTTATGGGTTAATGGCGTCCAAATTACATGAAACTATTGATTTTTATTTAGAAATATGTGGACTAATAAATTTACAAAAGGTTCCATTTAAAATACACAACAATATAACAAAAAGGCTAATTTTTCAAAATATTTCATAAAAATGGGTTTTTCTCGAAATCCGCTGAATTCAAATTGCAGATACAGGCAAACTATAAGAGGTATTGACCTAATTTTTTTACTGTTTTATTCCCTAATCTGTTGTCCATAAATCCCTAATATTGAAATTTGTTTAACAAAGTATCAAAACAACTAAAATTTGAATTTTGAAACGACCGTTAAAAATATCAAAATTTTTCGACCATAGCTGAGAACAGGTTTACGTTATTCTATAAGAACAAAAACTCATATTCAAGTAACTACAGTTGTATTTTAAGTAATACAATTGTTTTATTAGGATATTTTCAAAAATATGTTTATTTTTTATCACATTTCAAATTCAAGTGCTCTGAGACACGATAATGGCCTGGGGAATTTTTAATAACTTTTACATTTTTCAACCAAATTTTGATATTTTTAACGGTCGTTTCAACATTCAAATTTTAGTTTTTTGTGATACTTAGTGATACTCATAGGGATTTATGGACAACAGATTAGGGAATAAAACAGTAAAAAAATTAGGTCAATACCTCTTATAGTTTGCCTGTACCTGCAATTTGAATTCAGCGGATTTCGAGAAAAACCCATTTTTATGTAATATTTTGCAAAATTAGCCTTTTTATTATATTGTTGTGTATTTTAAATGGAACTTTTTGTAAATTTATTAGTCCACATATTTCTAAATAAAAATCAACAGTTTCATGTAATTTGGACGCCAATAACCCATAAACTTTAAAGGTCGAAGGTCAAATTTTGTAATATTTGCAAATTTTGATGGAAACTAGTCGAAATTGTTTCTATTTTTAGGTGGATTATCATAAAACTTAAGAAATTTATTTATTAACAACCGATATTTACAATAATAGTGAAAAAAAATAAATTAACCCTTAAACGGCTCTGGGGTCAAAATGACCCCGATGTTTTAAAAACATGCCAATTTGGACATATTTCAATAAAACCCGTTTGCAATCCCATTAATTCAGCTTAAAAAGATTTAGGCATTAAACCTTGGTATCAATTTTTGTGAAAACTGAAAAAATTGCATATTTTCCCCTTGTAAATGCATCTTCAAACTTCAGAGCCGTTGCGGCGCCAGTTAACGTAATCCTATTGACCTAATTTTTTGCACGACTTATTTTTATAACCCATAGAAGAATTCTAGGGGGGGTGGTCTGTAGGATAAAATTTTTTTCCTTCATACAAGCTAGGAGCACTCTAATGTATATAATACAATCATACACTTTTGTTATTTTAATTTTTCACAATGTAAAATTACAAAAACAACATTTTATGTTTTATGTCCCCTCTTAATTTTTTGCCATCCTGTTACAAATTTCTAAAATACCTATAATTTCCTTCATTATTGATCTTTTCATAGACCTTACGAATGTATTACTACCTGTTTACAAACTTATTGTTATTGTTTCTTGCTTTATATAGGATTTTTTTTCATTTTTCATTTCATATCATTCATATTATTCATGTCATTTCATGTTACAAACAATTTGTTAAAATATATTCTGTAAAAACAATTTTTTACATACATATTTGAATATATTTTTAGATTCATATGTATGTATGTATGTATGTATGTATGTATGTATGTATGTATGTATGTATGTATGTATGTATGTATGTATGTATGTATGTATGTATGTATGTATGTATGTATGTATGTATGTATGTATGTATGTATGTATGTATATATGTATGTATGAATGTATGTATGTGCATACATAAGCATACACTTTTTAATGCGACTTACACCTTTTTTTCTTCTCCTGATACAATCAATACGAATTTACAATTTTTTTTATATCTAAATGAAATTGTTTGTAGTTTTTGCATCCTCATCCTCTAAGTATGTACATATATAAATTTTTTTTCTAATTATATTACCTTTTACAATCAATACAAATACATTCATTTTAATACTCCACTTAAAAATTAAACATTAATTTAATATACATTCAATAATTCAACTCAATCATTTTCTAATTGAAATTTGGTTATTTCATGCATACATTTTTCCCATAATATACATACATAAAACATCCATACATACAGTGAACCAACTAAGTTTTTTGCCTACCTTTTTGTAAGAGAATTTTGTTTTTTGTTCATAAATAAAATTCGAAAAAACTGTCAAAAGTAAATATATGTTTTCTAATTAAAAATTACAAATTTTGGTGCATTTGTTGTTGCATTTTATTATTTTTCATCAGAATTTGCATGTCAATAAAGTATTTTGCATATTGAGAATTCCGGTTAATTTCATTGGGTTTTTCAAATTTTTTTTGGAATTTATTGTTTTATTGTTAAAAGGAACTCTTCCTTAAGTATTTTTCAATTGCGATTTGCAAAAATCATATCCTCATTGGATGTTTAATCAATAACATTAAAAAATATAAATTGGAGTAGTGGAAGAATTATTAGAAAAAACGCACTGAGTGCTCTTTCAAAATCTTTAACTGCCAAAGGGAGGCGACTTGTATCCAAGGAAAACTATTGGACTCCAGATTTATCTTTTTCAAAATCTATAAACAAACTGGGAGGAACACTATGTTTAAATTTAGACCTCTAAACACACCTTAGGTTGCTTGGAACCAATGTAAAGTGAACTGTCGTGTAGTACAGGAAAAATACCTAATTTAGATATTTTAAAATAAAGGTGGTTATCATACCGTAACGTCAACAAAAGCAATATTTTTCACCTAATACATACACATATATATTTAGAACCCAAATCAAGAATAACTATCCAGATACTGTATCTTATTCACAAAATAAAGAATTTAAAATATAAGGTTGAAAATGAAGATTTTGGCATTTAATAGTTCTATAGTGGTATTTGGTGATGTTCCCATACTTAGAGTGGCTAGGATGGTACTTAGTGTTAGATTTATTGAATAAGAATAATATTATACAATTCTAAATAAAATTTACACAATACTCCCCAAATAGATGGAGTTTCCGTAATGAAGTTTTTTTATCAATACAAAATGACCAAAAACCCGGATTGTTTTTGTTATAATAGTGTATAGATTAATACCTCACAAAACATTTTTTCTAGGTCCAAATCCATTGATTATCTAATATATCATGTATTCAAATCAAAATTACTTATTATTTTTGAAATTTAATGAAAACGATAGATTTCATGTTAAGTCAAATATTGATAAATTCTGATAGGTATATAGGATAATAAATCGGTTAAGAAATGTCCAACTTTAGTCGTTCCACTTCTAAAATATTTAAAAAATGTTATTCTAATATATAGGAGTAATAAAAATATTAAATTTTATAAAATAATGCAGCAATAATAAAAAATTAACAAAAAACCTAAAAAAGCAAAAAAAAAAACTGTTGACCCATAAAATTAACAATACGTTCACATTTTATCAAAAATCTCTTTAAATAATATAACGATTTTACTTTTTATGGTAGAAAATTAAAATATAAGATATTCTTTAAAAAATACAACAAACAAATTGCTTTATTTTGCTAAAAATAATTGTTCAGATTCAAATTACTTAATTGATTCACTGTATGTACATAGATACAAACGTTTTCAATAATTTTCTAAATAAAATTTGGTTATATCTTTCATACATTTTTCACATTTTTAATTCTTCAAGTTCAACATGAAATGTTAAATTTTAGAACATAAGTCATTTCCTATAGTAAATAATATTTAAGATTGATAGTAAAAATATTGTAACCTATATGCTTTGCTTGCATACATTTAATGTTCTGCTTGCATGGCTTCAATATTGTTGACTTCGAATAATATGTGTAGGAAAATATTTTTAATATTATAGGCAAGCCATATGAAATATATGTATGTTTAAAAATATGTTAGCGAGTTGCTGCGTAATATATTGTATGTAAAAATATTTTATATTTGCCTGTAAGCTGTAATATGCAATAGCTTGTATGGGTAAATATTTTTAGCAAAAATATTAGAAATATTTCGAATGGGAGCAATTAATATTGCATACGTATGCATAAGAGAAAATATGCATTTTGGTTCCTAATATTTTAGTAATTTTAATCTCTGGTTAACACAGGAAAACTTTTTTTTGGAAAATTTTGATTTTGTGTTTGAGAGAAGAGATGATTGATATTTATTTTTCTATCATACACAAAAATCAAAAGTTTCTCACACTAATGCAACTAGTTAAATAAGGTTAAAGTGATTTTCGGGGCAGGACCTAATATGTGAGATATGACCAATTATAGACCGATCGGAAAAAAATTTCACAGTAACATTTCTGTATATAAGAGCGATACTTGTACCAAATTTTATATGGATTTAGGAATTTAGTAATGAGTAACATTTCTCTATATAAGAGCAATACTTGTACCAAATTTTATATGAATATCTTAATTTAGTAATGAGAGTTTGTTATGATTTTCGGGAGGGAACTTTGTATGGGAGCTATGACTAGTTAAGAACCGATCGGAAACAAATTTGACAGTAATATTTCTGTATATAAGAGCAATACTTGTACCAAATTTTGGATATATTAATTTAGTAATGAGTTACGTGTGTTTAAGTGTTTTTTCGGGAGGTGACCTTGTATGGGAGCTATGACCAATTATGGACCGATCTTGAAAATTTTAAGATTTTAACTTGTAAAATTTTGTAAAGCTATCAGTAATCTGACGGAAGTTATTAACAATAAACTCATTTCCGTGAATATGTACTTTTGTATGGGAGGTATATGAAATTATGGACCGATTCCGCCAATTTTTCAGTCAAGCTCTCATGTAGTAACGATGATTTTCTGAAATTATTCTGTATAGTTTTCGTGAAAATTACATCAGAATGTGTAAAAAAATGCTTTTTTTCGGAGTTGTTTTAAATTTTGTTTCATAACTTTTCCCGATGTGAACCGACTTTGTTCATTTTCAATACTAATCTGCCTAGCACAGTAATAAATATTTTGGATGAATTTCGTTAGTTTTTGTTGCGTCGTGTCAACGTGACAATGTTTTATACATACTGACAGACGGACAAAGCTAGATCGACTCAGAATTTCATAAGTTTCAAGAATATTTATATATACTTTGTTTGGTCTCAGATGAATATTTCTTGGTGTTACACACGAAATGACAAAGTTATATATACCCTCTATCACCACGGATGGTAGTAGAGGGTATAAAAACGGTGGTTTTACTATTTGATTAACAACTCAAAATTGTTTGTCAAACTAAAAGTAGTTTTGTTTTCTCTGTCAATATTCAAGGATTTTTCATATTTCCCTAGGGCAAAAAAACGTAATTTTGTTCTTTTTAAAGAAATTTGATATCCATGAGAAGTTTTTGATGTTTTGTGCAGAATTTCTCATAAACGTTTCTGAGTTTTTTCAATTGCATGTACTTTTTCAAACAGCAAAAAATCGCTTGATATTTTATACGGTTAATGCAACGTATTTTCAAAATTAATAAAATGCCACGAAGGCTTTTGCCTCTACACCAGGGTCACTACAATTCAAAGTATGGTATGACTTAATTTAAACTGAACAGTTCTTTAAATCTATTGCATTTGAAAATGTCCTTAGTTCCCTATTAGTGATTGAAAATGCTGATTTCAGTACAATTTCTCAAAAAAAGTTTTTTAAATTTTCCTACAAATTTAAGTTAATTTTCAATTTCTAAAATTTTAAGGACTTTTTGGTCCAGAAATTGACTTTAAGGATTAAACAAGAAATTTTAGTCGGGCGAGGCCCTACAACAGTTACAAAAAGTAAAATGTGATTGAGTTTTCATAATAAAACATTTAAGTTGAATTGTACTTTACCTCAGATATACATAAGTCACCTATTGCTGAACAAAACTGTGAACATTAAAGTCAAATTTTAAAAGGGGTTTTTTTATAGGGGCAAGGGTCAAATGTGGACATTTAAATAAAATTTAAATTTATGTCAGAAAATCTATTAAAAATTGTAAAATTACTAAAAAATGTTCCTCAGTACTCCTCTAATATACACATTCTATAAGCAGATTAAATTGAATGTAATCAATAATAATATTAATAATAAATGTTTTTAATATTTAGGCTTATTTAAACAACAGGATCTAATGCATACAAGAGCAGAAATACCAACGGAAATGTATATACGTCAAGTCACACCTGATTCATATAGACAAGTTTTACGAGCGATAAGACAGAAAGAAATATACAAAATTATAGTAGATACAAATCCGGAAAACATTAAATTATTTTTTCGTGCAGTAAGTACATATAAAATATATATTTTATTTATTATTTTATCAAATCCTTTATATATTATTTCTCTATATATTTTCAAGATTTTGCAACTTCAAATGAATGATTATCGGTATCATTATATGTTTACAACATTTGTAAGTACATATATTTTTAAGTACTTTAGAGTGTAATTGAAGAATATGGCGTTATACTTTTTAAACAACAGAATTTGATCAAAAGTACATATATGATAAAGAACAATATACAAAAGGTACATTTTGGTCATTTATGACCATGCCACCGTAATGTATTTAATATTTATTGTGAGCTTTTTAACTGATATTTAAATAAACGTTAAGAAGCGTTAGACCACGCAGTGCATTGTAAATTTGCGATATGTGATTCAAAGTCCTAGGATTGGCTGGTCCTGTCAGAATCCAGCCAAATATGATTTTCTGTGCCAATAATGACTCTAAGATAAATTTTCTGTACCTCCGGTAAAATAATACGATGATATAAATCCGCACCAATATATCTACAGGCCTACTATCTAAAAGATTAGAATCCGCCAAACAAAGATTTGGCAATATTTTTTTAATATCGATATTTACGAAAGTTGAAGGCAAATTTCCCAAATTTTTTGGTAAAACAAATGCGTTTGTACTAAGAGTAATTAAAGAGTCTAAATCGGAACCAATTTCCACAGGACAATATTTACAAACTCCAATAACTACATTATTGATGTCAGGAACCTTAGAGTGTGCAGAATACGTGGGAAGTTTTAACCTTTTTCGTTTAGAAATATAAGAGCATTCCGAAATAGAATCAATTAATGCAAGGACTTGATATTTATTGTTATTATGAATTATATTTACCGTAGCTGTCCCTAACAGACTGATTTTGACTAGTATAAAATACTTGTGTTACATTATAGGACGTATGAGTAAGTGGGTCGTAGAAACGCTCCAGAATTCAGTTCCGTAAAAACAGTAGGTCTTTCAAATACAGAATTTTCTAAATTTTGTAAATGAAGCATCGAGTAATGTCGATTATTGCATATATAAATATTATTATTTATTTTGCAACTTCTGGCAGTATGTGTCCTCGAAAGGCAATTAGTGCAGAAATTATGGTCATTCACTGTAGAAATTCTGTCGGATATTGGAATACTTTTAAAACGACGACAATTCTGCATGTAGTGTGACTGATTAGGACATAAAATACAAGAAATTTTAACAGAAGAAGCATGTGATTGCGCTGAAGATTCCAAGTAATAAAGTTTGTACCTTTAATTTCCTAAAGACATTGCAAAGTCAGAATTCATGCTTTTAGAAAATTAAATATTTCTATGTAGATAAACTAGATTTATCCTTGTAGAACTAGGTAGACGTTGAATACACATAACACGATAATTGGGTCCCAATTATCTGTAGGCACATTACAAATAGAATGTGTCGTAAGAAAACTATCGATTCCGCTCTGTAAGACTTTGAGTAAGATATAATTTCCCTCTTCTATCATCAAACTAGACTAAATTGTTATTTTTTATTGTTTTGTTCTTAGTATTTAATTATAGTTCTTACATGCATATCGTCACCTGAAATGCGAATGGGTGTAAAAACACTTTTGTTGCTATAAAAACAAACATTAATAAAAATTTTTAGATATGACTGTACCGCCAGAATGTGCTTTTTAAGACTTTCTGACTTGCGGAAATTACTAATTTGTTGTAACGCCTTTTTGAATTTCATGTCAATAAAATCGGATTTTTGACAATAGAGTATGAAAAATTTGTGACAACATGTATTTTTATGCAGTATATACTTTTCAATCCAAAAGTCGATTTTACATTTTTTTTAATTTAGATTAGATAAATAAATTTTAAAGAATGCAATGAATTTATTTAATTTTAAGTAATAACAAATACATATGGATATATATAAGTAATAAGTAATAATACATATGTAATACATATGGATTGTAACGAACGAAACCGCAAGGGCTTAACTATCAAGGGGCTGCTACCTTTCAACACCGGCCGTGCTCATGGAAAATGGGGTGGATCTTGCCCCTATCAAGTCAATTTGCCGTTCGAAACACAATTAAAAATATAGGTAGCACAATACCAAATCGACAAAAAAATTAAAATAATACTAAATTAAAAGAAAAAAATAAAATAAACTAAAACAATAAAGAGAAAAGGAAAAGAGAGAAGCCAGGTTGAAGAGGGATAGGTGTAATTTCCTCCTCTAAATTCTTTACCCACCCAAACCATGCTATCGTATATAATAGTTTTGGATAGCCCAAAGTTGACTTACCTACCGAGTGTCCCTTAACCTTTCGAGAATTTAAAAATAACTACAATTCTAACAATTCATATTGTATTGAAAAATAAAAAAATTATTTGTTATAATCATTTAAAAACTGACAAATTTATTTTAATCATAAAATATTCTAAAATTAATAGTTTTAAATATATGCAAAATAATCAAAATAACAAAAAAACATTTAAAAACGAAACAACAACAAATGTCAAAAAAAAAATTATATAAAAACAATGTTAAAATCTAAATTCAAACAAAATTTAAAATGTTATCAACATTCGATGAAACCACCACAACAAAATATTTACATATATTTAAAAAAAAAATCAAATTTGTTCGATAACACAAAAAAAATCACATTTATATTCAAAATAGAAAACCCATGTTAATAACATTTTGTTTATATGTTATTAACATTCCAAATAATAGTATGTATAAAATAAGTAGTATATATGTATGAATGTAAATAAGTGTAAAGTGTGCGTATAAGTTATATAACTAATTATTTTAATGTTATTAACATTTTGTCATTCATTCAACATAGAAAACTTTGATGACATAAACAGTGCATTTCAAACTTTCCCATAATGCATGTAATTTATTTTGAAATGACAAGTTTACAAATTAGTTTGTATTCAATGTTATTAACATAGTGTATCAATAAACTACAAACTATTTGAATTTTCAGTTTTGAGATTAATTGGTATTAAAAAAAATGTAATAAACATTTCTTACCAATGAATCTCAAACTGTAAACGTATATAAATGTGTGTATCTTTTATGTTAAAATTTTATTGGTATTATTGAGTGAAAAATTATAAAAAAATGACATTTAACTCACCAAATATTTTTTTCCACGTAGACTTCAGGCCTGATGTCGATGGAATCTGAATTATGATGACCTTAAGATGTTATGCAAATAAATTTTCACTCGAAATGTTAAAATTGTTGTGTTTATGTATAAATAAAATGCTGACGTTTTGATATAAATGTTATATAGTCATGTTAATGTTAAATTTGATTTTTCACTACTTTCACATACTACGGTGACGTAATTTAGGTTTTCGAATTAGATTAAAACATTGAAATAAGAATATTGTTGAACGATTTTTAGATTATAAAAGAAATTAATAGGATTTAAAAGATTAAAAGTAAAAAAAAAAATTATATTATTAATTAATGGATTTTAGGAATGAATTTAAAGTATAATTTAAAACTATGATTAAATTACGTATACGTTCTGGCGATTTATTTTCCTTTGTGAACAAATTAAATTAAAATTGTATACATTTGTTCAAAAGGTTTGATTTGTCAGATCCGGGAGAAATTTGTAAAGCAATTAGGAATTCCAGGACCTCAATTACATTAACTGAGAATCCCGAAACCAAATGTATTCGAAAGTCTGGTTATATGTACAAATCAAATTGGTATGTTTAGTTATGTATATGTCCAAGCCGTGGGGTTATCTGAGCAGATTACAAAATGAACTATGTTGTGTCCTTAATTATCTGCCAACGCTTTTATTTTCGTCAATTCCAAAGAAAAAGTTTTGTATGCGTTCAATAAAAATAGCACCTTCACAATAAAATGAAAATAATCTTCCACAATTAAATAGTCCGGGGAAACAGCCCCGGTTTACAAATGGAACACAAGGATCCCAAGAAATCCCACGAGTAGACCAATTGGTGACAAACACAAAATATGGATGTAAATTTTACAAATATCCAAGAAAAATGTTTCCTCATAGAAATTCCAATGATGATTCAAATTTTTCAAATAAATTTTAAAAACACACGATTTAAAATCCGACACCAACAACTTTCTAACAAACAATCAAAAAAATGTTTTCATTTTTATGAAAATTTGTGAATCGATTCTCAAAGCCAATATGATCAATACGAAAAAGTATATTCAAAGTAAAAATTCATAAAGTGTTGAAACAACAAACCATGCCTCACAGGATATATTAGGCTTCACACAATATATTTGAAATTGTGATATCATACCTTTTTATTAAAGTTTTTGGAACAGCGCTAATATTGGCGTAATTATTTTGTTTTTATTTTATAGACCGAAAAACGAGGAACATATTTCAAATCCGAATTTAGTATACTATTCTACATGAAAATTTAAGACAGAATTTAGATGCATCATTCGTAAATATAATATTCAATGCGCCAAAAAGGATAGAGTTAAAATTTTTAATTTATTGTAATTTGTTTAGGAGTTATGATGGTTTTAATGTTGGCTTGTGGTTTATTAATTTCCGATCAAACAATAGTGGTTTTCATCGTCTTCTCCGATTTTAATAATGATGTATAATGACACACTTTGGGTCTTATAACTTTCGTGGTTTTCGAAATATAGCATTGTTAAATTAAAATTTGAAAATTTAAAGTCTCATTACATCTACAGGGTTAATGGTAAAAAAAATTATTTTGCACCATTTAGGAAAGGAAACAAATTTTTGAAATATTTTTGAAAAAGTACAACTTTGGATAACAAATGCTCTTTTGAAGCATTATATGTGAAATTAAACTGATTCTTATTATTTTTCCTATAAAATCAATTATTAGAGCATAATTTCCTTTTTTTGTTATAGTGCATAGAGTACCAATATTTTTTTAGTTTTCTCCGTTCACTTCAATAACTTAGTTTTTAAGAACAAAAAAAATAAAAATCTCCATTTTAAGAGTTTTAAATTTAAAAAATCATAAGTTTTTATAAAATTTTATCCAAAAATAAAATGTTTCCCGTTTTTGTTTGTTTGATGATAGAAGAGGGAAATTATATCTTAAGTAGTTGTTTAACAAATGTGCAATCAGTGTTGGCTAACATGATTTGACAAAGATGACATAAAAATTATTGCGAAGTTATTGCAGTGTACTATATTTATCTTCACAAATTAAATTTTAGCTTCAATCTGGACAAGGACCCAATTATCGTGTTTATGTGCATTCAACGTCTACCTAGTTCTACAAGGATAAATCTAGTTTATATACATATATATATATATATATATAATATATATATATATATATATATATATATTATATATAATATATATATATATATATATATATATATATATATATATATATATATATATATATATATATATATATATATATATATATATATATATATATATATATATATATATATATTTATATATATATATATATATATATATAATATATATATATATATATATATATATATATATATATATATATATACATACATACATACATACATACATATATACATACATATATAGCTTGAAGTTTCTTCATGCGACAATATGCTGACGTTTACCATACAGGTGTACAATAACACATTATTGGGTGAAAAATAGATTTAAATATTTTATGTATATATAATATTATATATATATATATATATATATATATATATATATATATATATATATATATATATATATATATATTATTATATATATATAATATTATATATATATATATATTATATTATATATATACATACATACATACATACATACATACATATATACATATATAGCTTGAAGTTTCTTCATGCGACAATATGCTGACGTTTACCATACAGGTGTACAATAAAACATTATTGGGTGAAAAATAGATTTAATTATTATGTTTTTGTTTTGAATTGATAGTTTCTATTTCCTGTTATCTAGGGGGTTTAATATTTGTGTAATCCGGTTTATTTTGTCTACAATATATGGAATGTAGTTTTAGAAGTTTAATTTTGTATCTAATATAACTCCTAGATACTTAACATTTTCTTCCCAATTTGTGGTTTAATAATTGTAAAGGATTTTGAGGTGTAAAACAATGTTTAACAATTTTCTTAATTTTAGGTAGTGGTTGTGTTGTCTTCTGAACCCAAATTGGTAAGGCGGTAATATTTAATGAACGTCAACAAAATAAAGTATTTTATTCTTATTGATTTTCTCCAATATTTTGCTAATTGGCGGTAAATGACTAATGGGTCTATAAGACTCCGGAGATTCAGCATGTTTATTTGGTTTAGGTATTGCTATAGTTTTTGATTTTTTCCATTGATTTGGAAAATAACATAGCTTGAAGCATTGAATACATTTGTAACATATTTGATTCTATTCTTTGGAAGATTTTTTAAACATATGTTGTTTATTTCATCTATGATTTTTTGTTTTTAATAATCTTAATGTAGTTTTTCGTTTTTCCTGTTATATAATAACTCGGAGATATATTACACATTTCAGAGCCTTTTAACCTATTTACGACATTATTAACTGAAATAGTTGTTTCGTTGTCACTAAGATGGCTTGAGATATTATTTTTTAAGCAAAACGCATCCGCTAAAATATTGCATTTTTCTTTAAGTGTACTGTATATTCTAGAATTGGTTTTAAGTAAAGGTATGTTTTTGTGCTTTCTTTTAAAAATATTTGATAAATTCCAGAATGAAGAAGAATATTTATCTAATGTTGAAAGCATATTATTCCTTTTTAATAACCTTGTTCAATTTAGTCATTTGATAGTGATTGTTTATATCCTTATATCTTATCCAATTTCTTTTATAGATATTCTTAAATTGAATATTTTTATGCCATATGGTAGTTTATTGTCAGGTACAGATAGTTTCATTTTTAGTACACTGTATTCTATTGCTGTAGTAATTGTATTTGTTTATGTGTGTGTGCAAAAAAGAAATAAAAAGACAAGAAAGAGTTAAGTTCTTTCAATAAAAAATTTATTTATTAAATTTATATTTACCTTAAAGATTCTCAATAGGGGTTGTGCACTTAACCAAGTGGTGGTAATGGCGTTCACTTAACATGTGTTTTAAAAAAACAAAAAAACGAATTACGTTATACCGCTAGCGGTTTTACTAGTTAGAATTTATCTCTACACTTTTTCAAAGATGAAAAAAGAAGTAGTTAGATAAATCCTAACGTAGTATAAAGGGAATAAAAAATAGGATTTCAAATTAATTTCTAAAATGAACATTTCCGGCCACCTAGCAACGACAAAGTCAGTTGCAACAACAAATGAGAAATAAAGGTTAATAAATCTAGGATAAACTTATACATATATACATTTTTTTCATTATTATATATGGATTTATATTTTGTTTTCCTTTCAATTATATTTTTCTTTTTAAAAATTATTATTTTTTCAAATTTTAAATATATCGACGAAAGGTCCAAGGGCCATGGTAGATTTTTACGAAGTCTCTCGACTTTCCCCTTAGAACCGAAGTCCCGAAGGCAGATTTTTACGAAGTCTCTCGACTTTCAGCACAACCGAAGTCCCGAAGGCAGATTTTTACGAAGTCTTTCGACTTTCAGCACAGAACCGAAGTCCCGAAGGCAGATTTTTACGAAGTCTCTCGACTTTCACAGATACACAGGTCAAATTAAATAAATTTTATTGTTTTAATACGGGGATTGGCCGGAAATGACCCATCCAAACAAAGTATATTGCGCAAGAGGAATTCCCGGACTCGAATCGATTTTTCCTTTAATTATGGCCGAACTCAATACGGGTCCTAACACCAGCGCGACGTTTTCCGACTGATTAAAATTGGGATCAGCTAACTGCACCCCATCAAATATTTATTTGTCAACGGAACACGAGGGTTTACCTTTAGATTTAACCACCTTTTTTGATGGCTCTTTTCCCGAAGCGTGCAAAAGAGTGTGGTGACTTTCGTTACATTCATTGCATTTCATTAGCGATTTGCAATCGATTGCTAAATGCTTAGTCGATAAGCGACGGTAACAATTGCGATACAACACGACAAATCGTAGCTTCTGCTCGTGACTCAATTTTCGGAAGTGCGCAATTTATAAAGGAGATGTTTACCCTTACATTGAAGGCATTTGGAATTTGAAGATTCCGAAACTTTCGAACCCGAGTGTTACTCTTTCGAAGACTTTGTTGTTGGTGGAGCTGCTGCTGTATCTGGACAAGCGATGACTAAAGCAGGCAACTCTGGTGCTAAAGCAGATGCCGAAGTAGGTGTTGGAGTAGGGCTTGGAGATGGTGTTGGAGCAGGAACTGGATCCGGTATTGTAGCAGGGGCTGGATCAGCTACTGTAGCCACCTTAGATCCTTGGTCCTCCATTACTTCCTTGTCGGACTCTAAGAGCGCATTTTCCATTGCAATGGTTAAAGCGTCAATGGTACTAGGAACAAGGAAAATTATTTAATATTTTAATTTTATATAGTTTCATTAGTCAAAACAAAAAATTTTCTGATTGGTCGCTTTATTATGTCATTTTCTGTTCGTATGTCAGCGACGCGAACGTGTTCATCACTTCCCGGATAAGTTTTAACGACTCTACCAAGTTTCCATGAAGTCGGAGACATTTGTTCATTTTTTATAACTACTAAGTCACCTACATATAAGTCTCGTTCAGGGTATTTCCATTTATATCATTTATGAAGATTTGAATGATATTCCTCCTTCTATTGTTTACAGTAATGATGGGCAAGAGCTTTAACATTCATATATATACATGGGACTGATTTGAGGTACGTAAATAGAAGGCTCCGGTGGAACAAGGATGGGTGACCCGATCAAAAAATGACCAGGAGTAAGAGCTACTGGCTCATTCGGATCATCACTCATAGGACACAACGGTCTCGAATTAAGACAAGCCTCAATTCTTGCAAGAACCGTCGATAATTCTTCAATATTTTTTACGGACTTAGCTTCTTTACCGAAATGAAATTTAAAACTTCGAACTCCCGCTGAAATAAATCGCCATGTTAGTCCATTAATACCGTAAGTGGAACACATCCGAGCACGACTAAAAAAATCCCCTTCTAGTTCACGAGAAGCTCCCACAAAGTTCGTTTCGTTGTCGGAAAACATAGTAGTGGGACAACCTCGTCTCGATATAAATCGATTAAAAGCAGCCAGGAATCTATCAGTTGATAAATTTAAAGTGACTTCCAAATGAATGGCCTTTAAAGTTTGACACGATCTACTATTTAAGTTTCTTATGTCAAAAGGTCCAGCAAAGTCGACTCCAGTTGTCGTAAATGGTCGGCCTATCTGAGTTCGTTCGGGAAGTAATGCTCCCATTATTTGGGTACAGGTGCGCTTACGGTCAAGAATACACCGTTTACATCGATTAATAACAGCTCGAACTAGTGTTTTTAGTCGAGGTACCCAATAATCGATCCTTAAGATCCCGAGCATTAACTGATTTCCATCGTGAATAGAAATCGTATATAGGAACTCAATCAAAATACGGGTAAAGCGACATGAATATGGCAACAGTATGGGATGCCGTTCGGTATAGACTAACGAAGGTGATTTTTTCAAACGACCATTAAGTCTCATAACACCCTTATTATCCAGAAATGGATTCAAAGTCAATAAAGGACTTTTCGAAGATAGCAGTCTTTATTCAAAGGACATTGGTATTCTTCGACAAAATTTACTTTTGGAGCCAAAACTGCCAATCGCAGTTTTACTTTCCTAACCTCAATGTTTGTCACAATGGTAGTCTCAAAGGAATTTCGATTTTTATGATCAGGGTGAGTATTATAGAAAAATCTAAATAGGATAACACTCTAATTGCCCTATCAAGAAAAGAAAATCTCTCAAGAATGTCTTCATAATTCGAAAAAAATTAAGCATGAGATTTTACTGCACGAGCCTCTAAGTCCGTATCTAATAAAGCCAAATTTCCTAGATTCCAGGTAGTGCTTTTTTCCCGAAGCCAATTTGGATCATGCCACCATAGATTGATCTGTGTTAAATCAGAGGGTGAAATACCCCGATCTCCCAAGTCTGCTGAGTTGTCGTCAGATTTGACATGGTGCCAATTATGTCTTCCGACCACTTCCTGAATTTTACAAACTCTGTTGGCTACAAAGGTTGCCCATGAACAAGGGTCCTTTTTCAGCCAAGCAAGGACGATTGTAGAATCAGTCCAATATATTTGACATAATGGGATGTCAATTTCGAATAATACGGATTTTAAAAGATCCGTCGCAAGAACTGCACCACAGAGTTCAAGTCGTGGTAGAGAAATTGATTTGATGGGAGCTACTTTAGTTTTAGCAGTTAACAAATGGGTATAAATTTCGCCATTAAGTCTTTCGACTCTAGCGTAAATTACCCCTGCATAAGCTTTTTCAGATGCATCTGAAAAGACATGAAAAAAATATTTAATGATAACCAAATTTTATATTAGTCAAACTGACCGACCGTAGGGTAACAACTCAAAGCGGAAGAAGAAGCAGATAATTGTATGTATGTACAGTGTCTCTCATAAGTATTCGAATTTAGGTATTCTATGGGAAGAAACCAAATTTAATAATATTTTTGTGTGCAAAATAAATAAATACATTTGTTATATTATGTAGACAATCCTTAGGTTTCTTATCACACTTTAAATAAATTAAAAAATTTACATTTACTTAAATTAATTAAGCTTTTTTTAAACGAAGTCCATAAAATTACCTCACAAAAGTATTCGAATTTTTCCTGTATTTCACATTTCATTATATTATACGAAACATAAAATTAGAATCAAAAGTTTTTTTTGCTTAAAATTGTTTACTATCAACCGGCCATTTGGGCCACAATTTTGGGTCGAATGTACCATCTTTATAAGTAATATCATTAAAATTGTGGTTTTTGACCACATTTTCATTTATTTTTCCCTTTTTTCCAGAGATAAATCCAAAATTTAATATTGGGATTTATTACAATCCTTGAGGTATCTAAAAATATTATAATTTGTTGTAAGGATCTGTACTAAAACGTTCCATGATGTATTTATGGGATCGTTCTTCTGTTTCTAATTGAATTATCTGGATTTAAGCCCCTTTCTGTTCCACTAGGATCGATATTTTCCGGCAAAGTTGGCTAGTATATATGTATGTAGATATTAGCACATATATCTTTTCAATTTCCCCGACATTGTAGCGGAATACAACTCCAAAACATGCCTTAACAAAACGTCATCCTCCACAGTATATTTAAGTTTTTACTACTTATAACTTTCATGCTTATGTTGCCCATTACAATAACACTGTAAGTCAAAGATTTTGGTTTTATTTTTATCATCGTGAATAATATTTAACTAAATATCAATATTTTGGAGTTAGACCATAATGATATGGAAACATTCAGCCTGTAATCCATTGGTTATTAAAAGAATGATTCTACTACATTGAATGGCGTTTCTTCGAGGCATGTTTTGGAGTTATATACTTCTACAATATACTGAAAACTTAAAATGTATAAAAGCTGATATCTAAAAGAATACATACCAGACAATTTTCCCCGAAAATGTTTTACCCTAGTATTATAAAAATAGACTTCAGTTCTAATAAGTTGAATTAGCTACAGAAGAATGATCTCATAAATATATCTTGGAACTTTTAAATGCAGATTCTTGTAACAAAAAAATAGTTTTTTTTAGATATCCTAAGGGGTCTATTAAGTCCCAATATCGAATTTTGGTTTTATCTCTGGAAAAAAGGAGAAAAAAAATTACAAATATTGTCAAAAATCGTCATTTTAATGATATTACATAAAAAGATGGTACTATCCCCCCAAAATTTTGGACCAAATGGGCCAAAAATATATCCTTTCGGTTTATATTATTTTATCTTCACTATGTCTGTCCGTTTATATAAACAAATGCACGGTAGATATATTAAGCACTAACAAAAAAGTAGTCACTAATGTCAAACAAAAAAAAAAAAAAACAGTTGGCAAAGCTATCAATCACAATAGTACACAAGAAAGATTTCTGTGTATGTGTGAATAGAAATTTAATAAACAAGACTTTTGTTCTTTCGTCTTTCTTTTATATTTATTCTTTATATGCACTTTAAATTTCTTTGTAATAATAACACTCAAATTCAAAGATTACGCACCTTATAAATCCAAAGTTTTTATTAATGTTGGTGGTTTTTTCTTTCGAAGAAAAGATGGCGATCTTAAGAAAAAACAAAATACACAAGAAAATTAAAAGTGCTTCAAATAATCCGGCTCGATCGGACCAAATGTTTATGTGTGTGTAAAAAAAAGAAATTAAAAGACAAGAAAGAGTTAAGTTTTTCAATAAAAATTTTATTTATTAAATTTATATTTACCTTAAAGATTCTCAATAAGGGTTGTGCACTTAACCAAGTGGTTGTAATGGCGTTCACTTAACAAGTGTTTGAAAAAAAAACTATGCAACTAGTTGCGAATTACGCTATACCGCTAGCGGTTTTACTAGATAGAATTTATCTCTACACTTTTTCAAAGATGAAAAAAGAAGTAGTTAGATAAATCCTAACGTTTTATAAAGGGAATAGAAAATAGGTTTTCAAATTAATTTCTGAAATGAACTGTATTATTAAAGGACACTATCAAATTATCAACTTCAGATGTACTTGATATTTCCGCAAAACTTTGTTGAAGTTTAAGATTTCTATTTATGTATCGAGCATATTTAATGAATGAAGTGTTTTCGGTTTACGTTTGCCACTACTGGAAGGTGGTCAGAGCTCAGGTCATTTATTACTTTTATAGACGGTGTTATTTGAGGATGATTAGTTATAAAAAAAGTCTAACGTAGATGTTCGCCTTCTTGAGTTAGTTGGTATATACGTACTTTCATGGGAATAGACGATTTCCATATGATTTGGTTGAATCTTCTCATATAGGATATTATTTTTATTGCAGCCCCAAAAACGATTTCTGCAATTAAAATCACCTCCTAAAATATATTTTCTAGATGAATTTGTAAGCATACGTAGAGATAAACATTTGTTTACTGTATGAGTTTATGTTTAAACCAACAGAGAAGTAATATGAGTATAAATGTAAAACTTCATTTCCAATGAAGATTTTAACCCTTATATTCCTAATTAGCAGGGAAACCAATATATGCAAATGCATGTTTTTTGTGGTGCGTCGTATGGACTCATGGATAAGATATTTACACGTTTCAGACCAATTTGAGAATTTTGGCATCGATTTGTTTTGCATATTTTACCCATAAGAGCATAATTTTGCATGATTTGACTTTTTAGCATATTTAAGGCATATTTTCGAGTTTTTAGAGCATATTTTACTCTTTTAGTTCATATTTTTTCATTTTTATACATTTTTATTTTTCTTTTCAAAACTTTATTTAAAAAAAATAAAATTCTATTTTTTTTTTTTTTTAATTTTTTATCCTATTTTACAATTAAAAAAAAAATCGTTATGTTATAGTTTTTTATTCAATAAAGCATTATATTTTAAATCGAACATAACCGATTACTTTTGATTTCATGAGACCAATCCATTTTTATAGTTTAAAAAACTAATTATTGGAATTTATGACAACCCGATTAAAATGTCAGTTTAAAAGCTATGAATACAATTGGAAGAAATGTGTCAAACTTTGTCGTTTGAAATATGTTTTTTGGGGACTAAATGGTTTCATGTTATTTATTGGTTATCTGAACGTAAAACGGAATTCTATTATACTAGTTCTTCAAACTATGAGATGAAACATTTATAAAAAAATGTTGTAGGATATAGAATATGACATTAAACATTTATTATTTCATTACAATTTCAGTCTTTTTGAGCTTTTCAATGTTAAAAAATAATAAAAAATTTTATTTTTGGAGCATATATTTTAAATTTTAAGAGCATATTTTGAGTTTTTACGGCATATTTAAAGCGCTTAAAACGCTTTTTTAGAGCATGTTTTCGGTTTCCCTGCTAATTAGTTTTGTGTTTTTGAGTGGTAATAACTCATGTGGAATAATTTTCCTTAATATTTCTGTGTTGTTACTTATGAACTGAAAAAGTTCATCCTTTTTGAAACGATCACCATTCTATAAAGCCATTATTAATACATTATTCATTGTGATATGATTAGTTATGATTGGATGCTGTTGGCGTCATTGAGTTGTGTATTTTTTTTTTTTGTGAATTCTATTCGTATATTTGGATGTAGGTTGGTTTTATTGCGTTGTTTATTTTGTTTTTGTTGTTCTGTGTTTTTCGTTATGTATGTTTAGATGGCTGTTGGTATAGATGCCTTGTGTATTTTTTTATTTCGTTTAGCGTTGTTGTTGTTAATTTTTTTGTTTTGCTTTTGGTGTAATAATGATGTAGTCGGGAAAAAATTTATAAAACTAATACTATGTTTAAAATACACTATGGTGAGGGGTATATAAGATTCGGCACAGCCGAATAAAGCACGAATAAAGTTTTGTCTAAGTTTTGTTTTAGTGAGATAGTCTTTCTTTCAAAATAAACTACAAAAATGACTATTTCACCCATATCTGGTGAAAATTTTAACATCAGTACATTATAAGCCTTTAGCCAAAAGATCTTTTCTAATTACAACTCGATCGCATTTGTCTAAACCCAAAAGCACAGTTTTTAATGGTTTTTCATTTTTAGTAGCGTAAGTAAAATATTCAAACGGAAAATTTTCTTTTAATGCTTTACCGACTTTATCATAATCATCTTTTTTGAACAGAAAACTTTTAAACCATTAGACATTTTTCTAATTGAATAATCGTTTTTTTAGTATTCTCATCAATTCGTGTACTTATTCTGTTTTACACTTCAATATAGTTAAAGGTGGTACTTTTTCCTTAACGACTTCATCGATAACAGTTTCATCATCATTATCTATTGTTTGAAGAGGAGTATAATAATTTTGATTGCTAATTCTCTGAGAAGAGGTTGGTTTATTAACACCGTGGTACACGGTTGTCAAATCTTATAACATTGTCAGTAAAATGTTCAGAAAATGTCTAATAATCGTCTGAACTTACAATTTTTCTTTTGCTACGTTGTCAGCAAAAGCATTTTCGAAAATATTGCAAGACAAAATTTGTAAGTTACTGTAAACTTATTATTATTAGACATTTTCTGTGCATTTTACTGCCAACGTTGTATACATAGCATTAGTTTTACTCATTTTGCTCTGCCTCAAATAGGCAAAAACATCTTCATCACAACGCGCTCTTTTTGTAATTTTGTATTAATTATACCCTACACCACTATAGTGGAGAGGGTATTATGCGTTTGTGCTGAAGTTTGTAACACCCAAAAATATTGGTTTTAGACCCACCATAAAGTATACCAATCGCCCCAGAATCACTTTCTAAATTGATTTAACTATGTCCGTCTGTCGGTGTGTCCATGTAAACCTTGTGCGCACGCTACCGTTTGCAATTTTCAAAATAATTTGATAAAATTTGGCACAACACAACCCTACACAACCGTACCCCCGAATCGGGCCTTTAGGCTCATAATTACGTTAAATGTTTTATAATGTCAACAAAAATCAGCAAAAAATAGTTTTATAGAACAATAAATGACAATACTAATATTTATTGTGATCAGGCCTCATTTGACCCTAGCCCCCATACAAACTCCTCTTCACAAAATGACTTGAAGGTCAAAATTAAGTTATAAGTAATTATAAAACGATTAAAATCTACATAAATGACTTTGAAATAGACGTAAATTCATCTACCAAAAGTTATAAGGATGTGCCTTATAACTTTTCCCCTATGAGCCCTCTTGTAAAAAATCTTTTTTTTTTGTCAACAATAAGTAAAAATATTCCACAATAAAACAAATTAAATGCTTTATTTAAAAAAATCCACAATTTTAACATACTGACTGGTGTAGGGTATCATATTGTCGGCAATGTCCGACTATAAATTCATACTTGTTTGTTATTGTTAAAAGAAGAAAACACGTTGTAGATTTATAAACACAACTTAACACCTCAAGTGCAAGTTTAAGAGTGAAGAACTATTATAAAATACAATACAATAAAAAATAATAATTTGTCTAGTTTGATGATAGAAGAGGGAAATTATAACTTAGTTGTATAACACATGTACAATCAATGTTAGCTAACATGATTTGACGAAGATGACATACAAATTATTGCCAAGTTATTGCAGTGTAATAAAAAAATTCTATTTAGCTGGATAAATTAAATTCTAGCTTGAAATTGGACAAGCATCCAAAAAGCTGGAAATCCAGCCGTCCTGGCAACCCTTGGCGTGACCGACATTTTTAATATTTAAAAATGGTAGCAAAAATAGATGAATTAGTAACTCGATAATAAACTACGAATTGCCTACAAATGTATATCAACAAAATTAATAATATTCAAACCAGAGTAGGAAGAATGTTCAAATTGATTTCTCTCTCAAGTGATATTAATTCGCGCGAAATAAATTGTTTACTTTCTAGTAAATTTATCTTTTTTTCTCGTGACTTTTAAAAATAAATCTCACAAGTGATATTTAAATTTAAAGAGCGGAAAATAAATTTCTCTCACGAAACGAGTACAAAAGAGTATTTCATGAGTTTTATAATATTGAAAATCTTAAGAAAATGAAAATTAACTTTTTTATGTGTGAGTGTGTAAGCATACATGTGCATTTATGTATATGCATCATATGTAAATCTGTAAACAAATAAACGCACAAAAGAGAATGTAAAACTCTAATTTATATTTATATCAAAATAAATCAATAATATCGCTTTAAATTATTGTCCGTAGGATTAAATATTAAAAAAATTTTTAAACATAATTAAAATAATAAATTATCCACAAATACAATAAGTTAAACTAATTGAAAAATCACAAAAATATGTGTGTTTATAAAATATATTTACCCGACTATAAACAACAAGTAAGGGCGAGTTATAAGTGAGAAAACACAATTAACAAAAACAATGATTTCCGAAGAACAAAAACATAATATTTAAAGTAAATTGCAATTTTCTGATTTGTTTTATTAATTATTGTTTTAAATGTTTATTTAACATTTTTTCAAAATTTTCCATTTTACAAAAGTATTTTTTGCAAAAACGGCTGTTCATCGTTTATGTTTTTTAATGAAAACTTGGCAATACTAACAAATTTAACTGAGCTTAAATCTAAAACTGAAAAACACAATCATCGGTTAAAGTCCGCCTAAAATTGTTCCGAGTTTAATCTAACAGCAAGTTAAGCCTAACTTATGAGTAAGAAACCCGCTCGGTTGTGCCAAATCTTATATACATTTCACCATATTTTTTAAACATATTAGTTTTATAATTTTTTAATTTTTTCCCGACTACATTATTATTACACCAAAAGCAAAATAAAATGAACAACAACGCTAAACGAAACAAAAAACAAAATACATAAGGCAATTAAACCAACAGACATCTAAACATACATACGAAAAACACAGAAAAACAAAAACAAAATAAACAACGCAATAAAACCAACCTACATCCAAATATATGAACAGAATTCACAAAAAGAAAACAAAAACAAAATACATAACTCTATGAAGCCAACGGCATGCAAACATACAAAACAAAAGGCACAGCTGAATAGAACCAAGTACATCTACACAGGCACATGTACATATTTTTCCAGTTCACAGTATTGTTGTTGCTTTTTTAACAGAGCATGGAAAAAATATGTCTTTTTTGATGAAATTTTCAGAGGTTGCCTAGGATTTTTGCTCATATCTCCGTTTTTTACCGACCGATTTTGGTGATTTTAAATAGCGATCTCTAACAGAATTATTGAAGAATCGGATCTCGCCGATATCTGGGGTCCTCTAAAAACTGATTTCAACAGACAGACGGACATGGCTTAATCGACTGCGCTATCTATAAGGTTCCAGAATATATATACTTTATAGGGTCGGAAAATTATATTATAGAAATTACAAACGAAATGACAAACTTATCACGAAGGTGAAGGGTATAAAAATGGGCATTTATAGTAGTTTTCACTATATTAATATTAGCACAATAATGTGTGGGAACTTTTTTCAATTTGCAATAACAATTTTAAATAGTGGCAACTGCGTTCAAATTAGTGAAATTATTTTCCGAAATACATGTGCGATTTCAATGTTTATCAGCGGCTACGTTTAAGCCGGCTTAGCTTTTGAGCAGAAAGAAGACGACGGCGCGGCTTGCAAAATATTACCGAACAAATTCCACAAAAAAAAAACACCTAAATGAACCAACAGACATCCAAACATACAAAACAAAATACAAAGCGCAATGAAACAAATATACATCTACACATACATTTCTGTTCCAATTCACAATGTTGCTGTTGCTCATTTATTTATCAAAGCATGAACAAAATTGTCTTTTTTGATGAAATTTTCAGCGGTTGTCTTGGATTTTTGCTCATATATCCGTTATTTATGGACCGATTTTGCTGATTTTAAATAGCGATCATCTTGAAAACATGACTAAAATTATTGAAGATTCGGTACTCTAAAAACTGATTTCAACAGACATACAGACGGACAATCTATAAGGATCCACAATATATATAATATAGAAATTACAATCGGAACGAAAAACTTTATATACCCTTCTCACGAAGGAAGGTGAAGGTTATACAAATTGAATTATTGAAGAGATTAATAACAATTAAATTATTGATGACTAGCTTTTTGTACCCGGTGTTGCCCGGGATTTTAAATGATTTGTAATATTAACTCTATAGATCAATGCATGCAAATTAATATTGACTTTGCTTTTTATCCCTGAAATCAATATGCCGAAATTTAAATCTATATTCTAAATATATAATTCAGAACAACTTTCACAAAATTTACCAAAACCACACATTTTCTCCCTTTTAAAAATTCTTTAGGCTTGGGTGGCAAAAAATTGCCTTTAAAATTAGCAACAAAGAATAAAATATTAATACTTAAAATTTCCGATTTTACGTAAAATTGAGAATGCTAACACCAAAATATATTTCCTTAAGGAGCCTTCACACGATCATACTTAACGTAGGTAAGGTCTAATAAAACTCCCCTTTTTGTCTAAATTAGGTTTGAATTTTTCTAAAATATACCTTTTGACTGATTACAGCAAAATACTTCTCAGGTTTTTGCATATTTCCGAAAAATTACCTAAACTACACATAATTATCCGTTTTTACCCGTTAAGTTTGAATTACTCACATGCCTATTTCTCTTTCCCAATACATATTTCTGAAAACTCCCCTTTTTGTCTAAATTAGGTTTGAATTTTTCTAAAATATACCTTTTGACTGATTACAGCAAAATACTTCTCAGGTTTTTGCATATTTCCGAAAAATTACCTAAACTACACATAATTACCCGTTTTTACCCGATAAGTTTGAATTACTCACATGCCTATTTCTCTTTCCCAATATATATTTCTGACACTTTAAAAGCTAAATCGAAAATATTATCCCGGTTTTCATAATTTCCGTAATTTTTTACCCGTTTTGACAGAAAGTGGTAATAAAATATCTTACATTTTAGATAGATAAATCGAAAATAATTTCGTGTTAGAATATACAAAAATCAGCTTTCAAGCACAATAGTACCGACTTTCCCAGTTTCTCGCCCTTTTCCTAATTTCTGATACCAGTTTTGTTCCAACTTCCACAACGCAACATTGATTATACATATTTCTGTTATTTTAGAATGCTAAATCGAAAATATTTTCGCATTCAAATAGCCAAAAATAAGTTTTTATGCACCAATGTACTAATTTTGCTAGTTTTTCGTAGTTTTTAACCATTTTTGACGCTTTCTATAATTTTCTATGTTTCAAATTTGAAGAAAACACAAACAAATATACAAATAAGCAACAAAAAAATAAACAAACTTACAAAGAAATTTATAATCTATAATTAGGATATATCGATATTACCCACTTGATGTAAGTTTTTCCTGAAACTTATTGCTGATTTATAAAAATACTAATTTAGGTAATTTTATTAAGGTACAAACAAATTCCAAAATAAAATTACTTAAAAATTCACAAATATGAGTTTTTGTTCAATTTAAATATTTCGTTTTTAAAATAGTATGCCTACAAAACATATTATACAGCAAACATAGAAATCTCTTTTTACCCCCTCAGACTTCAGATGGTTAGTGAGACATATATTCGCTTCAAAACAGACAAAAGTAAGCCATAAAGCACAAAAGTACTAATTTTGATTGTTTTTTGAACAACTTTACCAATACATATTTCTGATATTTTAAAATGTTAAATTGAACATTTGAACAAACAAAAATCAGTGTTCATTAACAAAAGTACATTTTTTCTTTTTTTCGCCATTTTTACCAATTTTTTACCCCTTCGAGTCCAGCCGTTTTGGCGTGATTGACGCACAAACAAATAAACAAACTTACAAAAAGATTTATAATATATACTAGCTTATAACCCGCTACCTTGTTAGCGAGCCGTTTTACAGGTATTGTAAAATTCGTTACCTTAATTTCTCTATTTCTTAATGTTGTACTACCGATATTTTTGAAAATTCGAAGAGTAATTTTCGAAGAATGATAAAGCACCAAGAAGTCCCCTATAATGGGTTCTCATTTAATCCGCAAAAGTACCAAAAAGTCCCCTTTTATGGGTTCTCACTTAATCCTGGCCATACACGTTTAATTTCA
This sequence comes from Lucilia cuprina, assembly GCF_022045245.1. Lineage (NCBI taxonomy): Eukaryota > Metazoa > Arthropoda > Insecta > Diptera > Calliphoridae > Lucilia > Lucilia cuprina. The sequence goes on from NC_060949.1 coordinate 4,631,980, forward strand.
TGTTTCTAGGTTTAATATTATAGAAATATCAAAAAGTACCTTTTGAAAAACGATAAACTACCAAAAAGTTCCCTATTATGGGTTCTCACTTAATCCGGGCCATACATGCTTAATTTCATGTTATAGGTTCAATATTGTAGAAAGTTTAAAACGCACTTTTTGAAGAACCAGAAAGTACCAAAAATACCCCTTTTATCAGATCTCACTTAATCCGGCCCTTACATACTTAATTTCATGTTTCTAGGTTCAATATTATAGAAATTTAAAAAAGTATTTTTTGAGGAACGAAAAATTATCAAAATAATCCCTTTTATGGGTCCTCACTTAAACCGGGCCATACATGCCTAGTTTCTAGGTTCAATATTATAGAAATTTCAAAAAGTACAAAAACGTACAAAAAAGTCCCTTTTTATGCAAAAAGTACCAAAAGTAAGTACATTTTTCATCCCTTAAGCGTTCGAATATACAAAAAGTACTAAATTCTTATTTTTATTCTTTCGTTAAGTTATGAATAAGCCAAAAATATTTTTTGTACGTTCTTTGGTTTAAAAGAAACATGGGGTGCAAAAAAAGTACCAAAATGCAGATTAGGATGTTCATTAACAAAATCTCGTGGATTTAGGTCCGACATCGGCAGAGCGTAAAATTTTCTTGCCCCACTAACACCACTTCAGTTTTTGCATCCTTTGCACTGAAAGAAAAGTTTGTAACATTTTCTAGTGTTGTATAGTGTACTACTTTACAGTGTACTCTACATGAAATGACATTTTGGATTTTGTATGAATATATTTAAAAAAAAAAACTAAATCATAAACTAATATTTCTGTTCATTGCCATCGGAAATGCATTTATTTGCAATTTATACTCAGTGCAGTTAATACTAAATAAATAATGGAAGATTTTAAAAATTTAACAAATAAATTATTGTTATGTTTATAAAAATGTCCTCCATAATGTTTTGCACTCATATGGAGTGTTAAACATCTTAAGGTGGCTCTTCGCGTATATCTGCTCTATACGCTAAAAATGCATTTCGAGTAAATCAATGTTGAAGTTTAACATCATTATTCTCAAAAACTGCTAGATAGGATTTTGTGACTTTTTATACCCTACACCACTATAGTGGGTACATCAAGATATTGATACAAGTTTTGGACATACTTTGATTTTGCAATCAGAAATGTTGCTATAATTTTTTCCTATTGGTCCATACTTTGTCAAAGCTCCCATATATTGGTCCCCTATATAACGCCCATAACTCTTTACCTAATTAAGATATTGATACGAAATTGAGCACATATATTACTTATTTAAACAGAAAAGTTACTGTAAAAAGTTTTCCTGATTGGTCGATATTTGGTCATAGCTTCCATCAACTCATTACATAGTTAATCGGATAAATAGTTTAGAAATATAAAATGTCAAATTTAATGCTTGTTGAAAAAAAAAATCTTAAAATATTTGAAAAACACAGAAAAACAAAAACAAAATAAACAACGCAATAAAACCAACCTACATCCAAATATAGGAACAGAATTCACAAAAACAAAATACACAACTCAATGACGCCAACAGCATCCAAACATACAAAACGAAATACACAGCTGAAAAACCAAATCCATCTACACACACGTGTACATCTTTTTCTAATATACAGTGTTGTTGTTGCTCATTTAACAAAGCATGAAAAAATATGACATTTTTTACGTTTAAGTTAAGAGAAAAACAGAAATATTTAAATTGAAAGGGACCCGAAGAGAGCAAAACATTCATAAAACGAGTACACCAAACATTTACCTAAATCATTCCTTTATTAATCAAGAATACTCATTACTGACAGATGGAGTTGCCAATATGCTATTTCTCTCCCCGATAAGATGTCAAGTCCTTATTAAAAGTTCGCTCGTTATACTCTTACCCCTTATTTACAAACAAAATTTTTTATGTATAAAAGGTTTATAAAACAAAATTTACATACAAAATCTAATTTATAAACCATTTATAAAATAAAAATATTGTTTGTGAAAATGGGGTATATGTTCAGATGAATGTCAAATTCTTAATGTAAAATTTAAAGATTTTAGCTCTAATAGATTCTCAGACATACGAATTTTTCTTTTCCCAATGGATATTCCCCAATTTATTACCCAAAAGGTTTACATGTTATTAAACGAATTTTTGTATTTAATTTATATGGGAGGTACCACGCCCCCACATTTTATCCTAAATAATCATATTGACACTAAAGTCACCCGACAAAATTTGAGGACTCTTACTGTTATATTATCTCAAGATAAACGAATTTTTTTATTTAATTAATATGGGAGGTGCCGCTCCCCTCATGGCAAGTCCGCCAATTTATTACCCAAAATGTTTACATGGATGTTAAAGTTATTCGTGCAAAAAGATTAAGATTCTAACTGTAATATTTTCCAAGATAAACGATTTTTTGTATTTAATTTATATGGGAGGTGCCACGCTCCCTTACGATACTCCGCCGTCTTTTTATCACATATAATCATATTGACACTAAAGTGCATCCGACAAAATACTACCAAACATTTCTGCTCAATAAAGAATATTTTTGGAAAATTTCATCTCCCTATCTCTATTTTTGTGGACGCTATCGTGACAACAACAGACAGACGGACGGACATACCTAGGTCATCTTAGAATATTACGAGGTCCCAGAATATATATACTTTATGAGGTCTTTGAGTAATATTTCGATGTGTTACACACGGAATGACAAAATCAATATACCCCCATCTTTTTTGATGGTGGGTATAAAAATGAAAATTGTCAAGAAAATTAATTATGAAATATGTTTTTTTATTACGTGTGGCACATAAATGTGTAAATGGAGCGCGTAAATGAATGCACGTAAGTACATTATAGCCAAATAATAGTTTCCTAGGATTTTCTTAAGCACTTGAGAGACTTGCTTTTTCTTATAAATTTAAGCTTGCTTATTCATGTTATATTTGGGCCTTAACAGACGAATATTAAAGTTCTTCGTGCAAAATTTTAATATTCTATTTTATTTAATTCATATTGAGGACTTTAACTGTTATATTATCTCAATATAAACGAATTTTTGTACTTAATTAATATGGGAGGTGCACTCACCTCATGGATAGTCCACCAATTTACTACCCAAAATGTTTACATAGATGTTAAAGTTATTTGTGCAAAAAATTTAAGATTGTAACTGTAATAGTTTCCATGATAAACGAATTTTTGCATTTAATTAATATGAAAGGTGCCGCTCCCCTCATGGATAGTCCGCCAATGTATTACCCAAAATGTTTCTAACTTTAATAGATAAACTAATTTCAATATTTAATTTATATGGGAGGTGCCACACCCCCTGATGCTAGTCCACCCACTTTTTATCCCATATATTCATATTGACACCAAAGTGCCTCTGACGAAATTTGAGGACTCTAAAGGACTAACTATAACATTCAGTACGAAATCAATTGTTTGTTTATTGTACACAAAGAAAATAAAGAAAACAAGTAAGAGTGTTATATTCGGCTATGCCGAATCTTTTATACCCACCATCAAATCACTGCCATATAAATGAACTTTGCTATTTTGAATATATTTTATTATTATCAAAGGTCCATTAATGGGGGTTTAGTTATTGACAGTGCTAATTTATAAAGGGAGAAGGGTTATTTCTACATACATCAGAAGATTTCAGTTCCTTATTTATTTAAAATTTCATAGATTAAGGATATTTTAAATTAATATTATCTTATGTCGAATTACATTTTAATATTTTTCGCTTCCTTTTTTTAAG